>NC_058134.1:134002033-134089340 GCF_016433145.1 Gracilinanus agilis | reverse complement strand
TCTGCTCTTTTGCATTTGTTTGCAATGATTCTATGCCCTATTACATGGTCAATCTTTGTGAATGTACCATTTGCAGCTGAAAAGAAGGTGTATTCCTTTTTGTCCCTATTTATTTTTCTCCACATATCAATTAAATCTAATTTTTTAGGTCTTCATTCACCTCTCTTACCCCTTTCTTATTTTTTGGTTTGATTTATCTAGATCTGAAAGAGGAATATTTAGATCTCCCACTATTATGGTTTTACTATCTATTTCCTTCTTGAGCTCTGCCAGTTTCTCCTTTATGAATTTGGATGCTATACCACTTGGTGCATATATATTGAGCAGTGTTATTTCCTCATTGTTTATACTGCCTTTAATCAGGATGTAATGATTTTCCCTGTCTTTTTTAATCATATCTATTTTTACTTTAGCTTTGTCAGAGATCATAATAGCCACTCGTGCCTTCTTTTTCTCATTTGACGACCAAAAGATTTTGCTCAAGCCCTTAACCTTAAACTTGTGTGTGTCTACCTGCCTCATATGTGTTTCTTGTAGACAACATATGGTAGGATTTTGGTTTCTGATCCACTCTGCTATTTGCTTCTGTTTTATGAGCAAGTTCATCCCATTAAAATTCAGAGTTACAATTATCATTTGTGCATTCACTGACATTTTGTATCCTCCCCTAGTCCCACCCCTTCTTCTTACACTATTTTCTTTTAAATCAGTGGTTTGCTTTTAGCCAGTATCCCTTATCCCCTCCCTTGATTGACTTCCCCTTCTGCCCCCTCCTTTGTTCTTCCCCTCCTTTTGTTTTTTAAAGGCCTAATTAATTCCCTCCCCCTTCTTCTCCCCTCCCTTTTTTGACCTCCCCACTCCTCTGCTCCCTTTGGTTTGTCCCTTCTGACTTTCTCAGTAGGGTTAGATAGAGTTTTTTATCCCAATGGATAATAAAGCTACTCTTCCCTCTCCAGGTTGATTACACTGAGAGTAAGATTTGATTATTATCTCTTAATGCTCTCTTCCTCTCCTTCTTATAATAGTATTTATCCCCTCCCCTTCCCATGCCCTCTTTGTATGTAATAGAATATCCTATTTTTCTTAGTTACTCAGATTTTTCTTGGTGTCCCTTACTATTCCCCCTTCCTCTTTCCCGCCCACCATGCAAAGATTTTTTTTTAATTAAAAAATAATTCACCAAGTTTAACCAACCCAACAATCATATCCAAAAGGAAAATATTTCATATACAGAGTCTCCCACCATACAAAACTGAAGTGTATCTTCCCTCAATCCTTCTTCAGGGCCAAGGTTAATCATTATAATTAAACCACATTCAGTTACATTTTTATTCTTTCTTCTTTACATAGTTGAATTCCTCACGTATATTGTCAGTTATGTTCTATTTCCTTCACTCATCATGTAAGTCTTCTGGAACTTTTCTGAATTCTTTATATTCCCCATTGCTTATGATTCCATAATATACCATCATAATCGTTTAGAATTTTTTTGGCAATTCTTCAACCAAGAGGCTTTTCTTTTCATTCTTTGTTGCAAGATAAAGTATTGCTATGAATACTTTGGTGCCTATGTCTTCCTGACTTCTTTTCTTGCAGTTTTTCAGTGCTTCATATTTCTTTGTTCAGATCATCCTGTGCTTTCTAATGTTTACACTTATATTTTATTCCTCAATTCCTTTGACCTTGTAGTCTATTGCAGCAAGATTCTGATTGAACCTATTCATGGAGGGAAAAAGATAGCTGAAAATCCTATTTTTTAAAGGAAGAGAAGATAGCTTAATCAGCTGCTGTCAAAAAACCTTGAGGCTGGTATGCAAACCTACAAACCTATAAACACTCCCCCTTCTACAGTCACCATGTTAACCATGACTACTCTTCCCTTTCATATTCTAGACACATACCTCCAGATGACCTTTGTTTGCTTCTATTTTCATTCAAGACTTTCCTTGATAGAGATTTGGTGAAGAAAAGCAAAGCTGTGATGCATTTTCTTTTCTTTTAAGGATCAGATTAAAATTTTCCCTTCTTCCCTTAAACCTCACAGATTCAATAATCATTCTAAATAATTAGCTACTAATGACTAAGGCATCTATTACTTAAAGATTGTAGAATCTTACAGCTGGAAGGTACAGACATCTAATTTTATAGATGAGGAAATTGAGGTCCAGAGCAGTCAAGTAGCTTAGCAAAGGTCACACAACTATTTAGTAGTAGAAGTAGAAAAAGATCCCAGTTCCTTGACTCATAGTCCAGTAACTACAGCATAAATGTTGTTGTTTTTTTAATTGAGGGATTTTTCATGTCAATGTTTGCTACAGGGAAATTTATGAACTGAAATACCAAACATCATGGTAAACTTCCCTGAAAACATGTATATGAAATCATTGCTATCTGATTTATACTCCCCAATTATGTGAATCTGACATTTGAAAAAAGGCAAGTAAAAACTCATTATGTTAAAATCTTCAGTGGATTTATGATCTCCATGATGTGAGTATTCCTTCCAGTGATATAGGTTGAAACCCATCCTTGTCTGTTCATTCTGTGACTTTCTTCTTGATGTCGTCAGATAAGTTTATATAGGAAGATAGCCATTATGTTATGGGTCACCTTTGCTCTTTTAACATGGTGACGATGCCAATTGAGCAGACAGGTTATCTATTAGTGTCCTCTCTTGTCATGCAACCACATTCTTCTCTTTTTCACAATTACATTTTTCTGATGACTTTTACATCACTCCCCTTTTACACATTTTTACTTTTAATATGGAGGCTATTCATGCCCTCCAAATGCCTTTCCATTATCCTTTGGTTTATCTTCAATTTCTAACCTTTATAGGGGACCATGTTCTATAATTTTCAGTCAAATAACATCTCTAGGAGAATATTGTTATCAAAAAAGTTGACCTTTGCTTTAGGGACAATCTTGGGGTTAATTAAAGGATCTTAGCAGTTTCAAAAAAAAAAATTATTCATCCTCTAAGAAGAGGGTTCAAATCTGAGCCCAATTCATTTATAACATGTATCATCTGCACAAACATATACTTTCATAATGAACTCTACAGATGGCCCACCAAACTACAGATCACAATCTGGTCAACACACATTCTTTATACAATTGAGCCTCTTTAGAATGATTATAAGGTCCATTTAAAAGTAACAGTGATATCCCAGAGCTTTATGTGAACCACAAAAGGTCATCCACAAACTGTCGTCCTGGGCGACATCACTATGTTGATAGATAATCTTCTTGACTTGGACTCTTCACTAGATCTCCTCTATGGCAGGAGAAGGATGACTGAATGTAAAGCTGAAAGATGTTAGAAACCCACTAGCCCATGTATTTTTACAGAGCACATTGAACCTCAGTGAAGTTATACTTTGTCTAAGTAAACATTTTTTTTAAATTGAGGAGCCAGAATTGAAACTCACATTTTCTCATTGTAATCCACTGTCAATAATGGGAATAAATTCAAGACATCATAGGTGTTTGATCTGACTCCAAAAAGCTAGCCTGGTAACCTTGGTTAGTCAACTAAGCTTCCGACATCTACAAGGACAAAGTTATGCATCTAATTTTTCTTTTCAGTCTCCAAACCCTAAAAATCTGTATTTGTAACATTATTTTTCTATTTCAAATTAGTACAGACATTTGAAGTGGTTGTAAGTCTTGTTTTTTTTTAATATGTTGTTGACTACAATGTGATTTATTGGCTTCTGAATCTTTGTGTAAGAACATAAACTCAAATTATAAATTTCTTCTTTGGAAAAATACAATTCAATTTATGACAAACCAATTTAGGACACAATTTCTCAGAATACATTGGGGCAACAACAACAACAAAATGTGGAGATGGAATGTTTTGGTTTTTTCAACAGAGCATCACAACTAAAATTTTGCATTAGGCTCTTCCATTTGCAATAATTTTTTGCTGGTTTGTTACCACTACTCTCTAATTATTTTGTTACCACTGCAAATGCTTTGTGAGTATATGCCTGATTTATTAACAGTTAGGTTTTACCAGTAGAATGAAGCTAAGTTTCTTGCACATGGAAGGCGTTCAATAAATATTTGTTGAATTGAATCAAAACCTGTTTGTAAATTTTCACATTACAGTGGAAATAAAGATTGCCAATCAACACATCTCAAAAATAGACTTTCAGTCTGAAGAGTCTATTTTCAGCTTAAACGTGTTGAAATATTTGGTGCATCCTTAATATGAAGCAAATGTTATTGAGTTTAAAAGTTAAAACTAAAAATGATTAATCTAAGAAATAATAATGATCTAATGTTGATAATTAAAATAGAAACAATCACCCAATTTCTCTTTCTTAGATTCTCTTAAAATATTTTAACTGGAAAAAATCCTTAATGCTGATTTCTAAAAGTAGGCATTTAGGAGGAGAGAAGTACATTTCACATGGAAAACATGATTGGATTTTTAAAGTCCAGAATGATACTCAAAAATTATTTTAATCACTTTTGAAAAGATCATATTCTGATTAAATAATTCTAACTTCCAAATGAAGTTCATATATGATAGGGATGGCAGCAGATATTAGAGTTCAAATTTAACATGAAAAATGATGAACTATCCTTTTGAATATAAGGTCCTTGAGGTTATAAAATTGTTACATTTCTTCTTGTCTTGAGAAAAAAAAGAAAGGACATGTGAAAATATATAGTAAACTCTAAAAGACTATAGAAATACTATTTAATGAAGGTATTATTTTAGAAAATAATTTTTATTATAATTTGATTTTTAAATATGGATTTTAGCTATTACTCATGATTCTGCTGGATAGTACAGGCTAAGACTAGTAACGTTTAGAAATTTACATGTTTTATTTCCTAAACTTTGACTTTGAGAATGAAGATTCGTTCATTCATTCGTACAGTCATTCAACAAATATGTATTGGTCAAGTGTTATTTTTGTTTTTCAGCCATTTTTCAGTTGTGTTCACTTATGTGTGACCCCATTCATTTTTTTTGCAAAGATACCAGAAGGGTTTGCCATTTCCTTTTCTAATTCATTTTACAGATGAGTAAACTAAGGCAATAGAGTTAAGTAACTTGCTTAGAGTCACAAAGTTAGGATGTCTGAGGCCAGATTTGAATTCAAGAAGATGAATCTTCCTGAGTCTAGGTTCTCTATTCACTGTGTAGCTCATTGCCTTCACATACTATATGTTTTGCATTTCTAGACACTTTAGAGATTATAAATATGATTAAAATATGGTTCCAGTACTCAAGGATTAAAAAAAATTCAAGGGATGTGAGGCATTTTAACACATATTTACAACAAAAGACAATATAATGTCATATAATGGGTTTAAATGAAGTATCATGGTAATTATTTATATTATTTTATGTTGTTAAATGTTGATGCAAATGAGCTTTGCTCATCATGTCTATTAACTCTTATCCTGATCTGTGGCTGAACTTTCCTCTCTAAGAAGTTCCACATGGCCTTCTGCCTAACCAAAATCTATCCTGGGCATGTCTGACTTTAGACAGATTTTAATGCAAATGAAAAGTATCCTTAATATGTCTTTACTCTCTCCCAAATGGGACCCTAAACTCCTATACTGCCATGGCCTAGAGCCTTTACTTTTAGAGACTATCCATTTCATTCCTTTGAATCTTCCTCTATAATATAATATCTTGGAGATGGAAAATGTCTGAGACAAAGAGCCTGAGACCCTGGAGGAGTAAATAATTAGCCCAAGACCACAGAGTCACCTTGGGATATCAACATACAGTCTTCTGAATCTTGAGCACACTGGAAGTACGAATTTGTGGGCAAAGCAGTCTTCCTTCACTCCAGATCCCATGAAACAGATAAATCTACCTTGTGGCCAGCAGATTTGAGCTTGGAAATTCTGGTGACTGGGTTGACACTCTGAGCAAACTCACATTTGGGCTTTTCGAAGTGAATTGGTCATCAGGGTCATTCATGACAGGTAATGAAAACTTTTAGGGTTTAATTTTATTGTGTTTTTTTCCACAATATATTATCTCCTATAGTCAGGGCTATCACAAAATGGTGACATTATAAGCACTTTTCCTAACTTTTGTAGGTAAAAAAGTTCCACTCTTCCTCCAGGAATTTATGAGGTAGCAAAAGGAACCCTAAACAAAACCCTCTTACTTAAAGGATTTGATAGAGTTTGCTGCTTGGTTTATATCTTTAGACTATTTCCCCAAACTTTCATTTGAGTAAGTAAAGAGTAAATCAGTGGAGATGGTTATCCTTCTCTAGTATTCCTATTTTTTCTACCATATGCTAATCTAAGCATTAAACAACCCAATATTAAACTCTTTCTTACTACTCTAATAATGGATAATACCAGAGACAGCTTGTCAGTTATAGGAAACTTTCAGAAAGTGGGATTTAGACAGGAATGAAAAATATCATAGCTCAAAGTTACAGATGATTATTTAAGCCTTTTCATGTTCTAACCAAAATAAATAAAAAGGTACTATGTTATCCATTTATACATTTACACCTATACACACACACACACACACACACACACACACACATCCACACACACACACATCCACAGAGACACCCCTTAGGAATTACATTCTCTAGCCCCAAAACACTTTCTAATGCTTTTTATTATATACACTAATATTATATATTGCAATTTTGTAGATATTATTGACCTAACAAACTATGAGCTTCTTGAGGACAGTGATTATGTTTTATATAATTTAAATAAACTTTTTTCTCCCAGAGTTCAATCTAGAAGGTGCTTCATAAAACCTTATTAATTCCAATTTATAGATGGCATTGACCATACTATGCTTCAGAAATAGAATACTTTACAGTAATGATTTCTGAAAAGTTGAATAGTTAACTTATATTTAAAAACCAACACTGAAGGAATTGAACAATTATCCAGAAGAGCCTTTCACTGCCCTTTTAGATATCTTTACTTTCAACTTTTAATGAAGTGTGGATATCTAGTTAAAGACATTTTGTTTTGCTGAAAAACATAGATTTCATTATTGCATATATTCAGTTGAAATAAGTTATTAAATAATCACATGTTTTTATTAGCCGTTCAAAAATGTATTATGTATAAAATTGCTTGAAACAAAACTAGTGCCCCTGTTATTCTGAAAGGAAAACAATTATAAACTATTGTAGAAAATGATATGATAGTAAATAATTATAACCAGGTATTTGAAAATGTATTGATTGAATGACTTTAGTAGTGAATAATTTACCTTTTGATGAAAACAATAGTTTGGTAACATCAAAACGGTAATGAGTAACATAAGAATCAGCTTGCTCATTATTAGAAGTAATAACTAGAAGTAATATCTAGTTTAATATATTTTAATCACTTTTTATCACAATTTAAAAAAAATATCTTCAGACCTTATAGCTACATACTTTATATAAGCCATCACTTTGGAAAATACAGAGAATTGACAACTCTGTCTGTCATTATTTTCTGAAACATTGCCATCTAGTGGGAAAAATTGTTCACTATTATTCCATATTAGCTCAACCAAAAAAGAAAGAAAAATCCTCCATAAAGCTGATATAAATTAAACTTAAGAAAACAAAAGTGGTGGGAGTTATCAGAATGTACCGTATCTTTAAGGCTTTCCTTAAATACCATAAGTATGAATTATTAAAATGATTACATGATTATCACTGACTAAGATAATGAGCTCATAGGAAAAATCTGAGAGAGAAGATGCTAATTCAATATCTCTATAGCCTGCTAGACTATCATTGAGACAAGATTATATCTGAGAAATGCCCTATTTTAATTTCTGGTACTCTGATGACTGTTCAAATACATTTGACCTCCTGCAACCTATCCTTCTCCATCAGAAGTGGTGAAAGAAACATTTATGGAGCTCATTGGAGTGATGACTGGTTAAATGTGGACCTCACCAGCAGACGTACTGATGAAGTAAGTGTCCAAACTCAATGATAGTAAGTATATCACAAAAGGCTTCTTTGCCATTTCTGGATGAATATATGAAACCAACAAGATGTTTTGGTCATTACTTATTTTTCTAGCAAGTGACCTCTTTACTGCTATCATAGATCATTAAAATCTTAAGTTTGCCCACATTTTATTCTTGTAAGGGAATAAATAAATAAGGCTGAAATAAGCAACCAATTATTGTACCTTTGAAGAAGTGAATGATTTAGTATTCATATTTATTATTTATATATTGAACTGAAGGACTGAGAGTTTGAGAAGAGTAGATCAGAGACCCAACATAATGAGATTCTCTTTTAACGTCAAGATGGGGCAGTGTGTGTTGAAGATGAAATATTGTAGTGGAAAGATGGTGGATTTGGAGGATGTTGGTTTGGCATGTCCATTCTCCACTTAGAGAGTTTTAGTATCTTCATTTTCAATATAGAGGTGATAGTTCTATAACTACTTAACTCGCAGGGTTGTAGAGAAGCTTACATGTGTGAGAATATGTAGTGCTGTACCTAGGGTGGAATAACTAAGACTTTAAGTCAGTTTGACAGATTTAGAGGGTGCCAACAATCACTTCTGGGAATTTGGCTATATAAAAAACTTTTGATCAGCAAGAATAATTAGTCAAAATGAGAAAATATCAAATGGTGAACTTCAGTGAACACTTTGTTTCTCCTACACTTACCCTAGAGATAGTCTCCAAAACTATGATCTTGTATTAATATTCCACAGACTTCATCTTTCCAATAGAGGGAATTAACCCCAATTTTACTTCTCCCAAATAACAAGATGCTGTAGGTCACTTACCCAGAATGCAAAAAAAATATGTTAATTACAGATCTGTATATATCTGTATACACAGTCATCCACATATATATGCATATCATATATATACACACATCCATATATATGTATATATATATATATAATATGTTTGTGCTATATGAATATAACTGGAAAAGATACATCTCTTGAAAGAAGACAAAGGTGAGGATAACATTTATAAATATTTTAACATCCATGTAGCAGAAACATTGGGAGTGAAAAACAGAGGAAAATTAAATGCCTTTTCACTTTGAATCCTGCAGAGATTTTCATACCATTATGATGAAATTCCATATGAGAAAATTCTGCCCTTTCTCCAGTCCACTCTTCTATTTTATGCAGCTGCACAGTAATGCAAGTACTTCCAATGAACCTAACTTTGTAGTAAACTGTGCTGATATTTCTTCCAAGTGTTTTGTGATTTGCTGAAGCTCAGTCAGCCCAATTCAGATGCATTCACATTTTGCTATGCATCAAACCCTAGCTGGAAGCCCTAGCAGTAACTCTCAGGACTGAACTCCCAAGGCACTTTCAGAATCAGAGCTTCCCCTTTCATGGCTTCACTAGCTCTATTTTAAAGGATCCAGCCTTAATGAAAAGGCAAAATAAAACAGCTTGGGATAGATAAAAATATTGACACTGCAATACCAAACAGAATCTTCTTTGTGAGCAATAAATCTTGTATTAATACTCAGTGTTGTTAATGACTTAGTACAGAGTAGCATTTACATGTAATACATAACAGAAAAGACCATGAAAATTGTCATTCACTATACAAATATAGGAATAGAAACAATTGATTGAATAAGAAGCAAGCTCGGCAAACATGAAAATATTTAAGTTAAAAAAATGGTAGAAAAATAAACCTGTGGTCTTACTCCATATCAATCCCAAATCCACATAGGGAGTCATTTTAATAATAAAATGCTAGTTACAACACTCTTAAAAGACATACTAATATATTTTATGAATTATATTAATAAGGAAAATAAAGTATTAGTAGATAATCTATTATTTCTTTGGATTTCCCAGAAAGCATAACCACTGAAAATAAACCAAATCTTTTGGGTGCTGTATTTTTAAAGGATAGAAATACATTTAATATATAAAAACGGATACACGTGTTTTTTTGCAATTGCCTGAAAACAGATATTTTAAAAAACCATGTTTAGAGAACAGATGTGATTCTGAAAATAAAAACCAGAAAAAGACAGCTTTTAAAATCATGCTCCATTTGCCTAAACCCTTACTAAAGGCTCAAGTAAGCCCTTGAGTTATTTGGTTTTATTTCTTTTTGGGTGCTAGGAGAAAAAATTCTCTGAATAGCTCTTCACACATTAAGAAATAGCAGGTTGCAAAATCATTCCCAGATCAGAGATGACCGTCTGTTTCTTTGTTAAATGTGAGTGGGTAGTGAAGCAACGCAATGAGGAAGAATGCCCAAACTGTCTTCTTCGAAATTAAATATACAACTGACATAAAATACATTTCTTTATCTGGCATGATGTATATAAGGCCAAAGTTTCATAGAAATAATAAAATTCTTTTCATCTACATACAATTTATATTTGCAAGTGTTTGGAAAAGTACAAGGGAATTTTTTAAAGTGGTAAAAATGGCAAAAAAATTATCAAGAACACAGACTTCTTCATTTTTGATGCTTGAAAAATGACAATTCTTCAATGCTCTAATTAATGAAAACTTCATCCTACTACCAAAAATAACTTTAAAATTGTTATTTTCTGATTTATTAATAGCAAAAGGTCTTTTATGTGTCAGGTTATTTTTTTCCTTTTCCTGTTTAGATTCTGCTTTGCCAAAGGGCAACAAATGGGGAAAAAAGTACAAGTTTTGCAGTTACTAACTCAGAAAACTGGACCATACTGGCATCAAGCTGAATTTTTTTTCTCCTTGTGTACTTCTATAATAACTAGGAACTTGAAAATTGTAAAAAGAAAAAATAGTGTTCCTTCTCCCCTAAGTCTCAAAAGAGAAAGCAAACTATAGTTCATTGGGTCATGTTCATTTCTTCCTCAATAGGAAACATCAATTTCTTCTTCCTCTTTTCTATTTTTTCTTCTTCTCTAAGCCCCACCTACAATTCTGGACTTAAATATACCAAAAACAAACATACCAAAAATAAACATATATATGTCATTTCTAAACAAATCAATGGCCCCATTGAAAAGAAAGTTATTTTTTCCTTAACATAACATGAATTTTTATAGAATGTTTCACTAGATATAAGTTCTTAAATGATTCCCTTTTTGAAATTAGTTTATCATTTTTACTTCTCTTCTAGCTGCCTAGACCACCTAGCAATGTGACAGTTTTGTGTACCCTAAGAAGGAACTTAAATCTATCTTCTTTCTAAGATGACATATGGAGATAAGGAAAAAGATGAACAAAAGGAAGGAAGTGAAAGGTCAATGATTTTTTTTTATTATTTTGATTTTTGTCAGTTGTATGAAGTAGGTTGGATTAATTGATGCTTAAGGGACATCTTTGTGGAAGAGCTTATAAAGAGTGGGATGTACATCTGACCGTGTGACTCTTCAACTCAATCAAATCCAATAGCTTCCTAATATTCTAGGATTAAATATAAATTCATCTTTTTAGTTCTTCAAGTGCTACACAGTCTGGCTCCAGTGTACCTCTTCCCTTCTTCAAGCAAACCAAAATGTCTTTCTTTCTGTTCTTCACAATCCCCTACCTCCATTCCTTTAAACTAAACATGCCTGAGATATACCTCTTTCTTATCTCCACCTCATGGAATTGCTCAATTCCTTTAAATATTTAACTCAAGAACCTCTGCTTCAGGTCTTTCTGATTTCTGTAATTGTTCATGTCTCCCCAAAAAAACTATCCTTTATTCAACTACTTAGCATATATTTGTACTTATTCATTTTAGTACTCTGTCAATACTTTTATATGTTGTTGTTTCCTCCATTATCTATAAATTCCTTGTGAATATGGATTTCATTTATTATACTATTATTTTTATCACCAAGAATAGTACCTAACATATAGTAGGAATTTAAATGTATGGTGATTGATTTATATAAAATGGAGTGCTATTGTTCCACCACTAGAAAATCTCACTGTCATGGACATTTGTCCAATAAGGGCTTAGTCCTTTAAGAAAAAGTAATCTATGATATGCTGCCTGGTGCCAACACATATGAATCTCTATCAGATATTAGGCTTCAGCTCAGAATTCATAAAACACAACAGATAGAGAAATTACATTTAAAATAACTGTAGGTGACATAAAACTCCCAGGAGTATACCTGCCAAAACAAATCCAGGAACTATATGAACACAACTACAAAGCATTTTTCACACAAAGCCAGGTCTAAGCAAATAGGAAAAACATTAATTGCTCATGGGTAGATTGAATCAATATAAGAAAAATCATAATCATGCCTAATTTAATATACCTATTCAGTGTAATACCAATCAAACTATGCAAAAATTATTTCATAGAGCTGGAAAAAATAATAAAATATATCTGGAAAAAACAAGAATACAAGAATATGAAGGGAATTAATGAAAAAAATTAAGGAATATGGCTTACTTTTATTGCATCTCAAACTGTATTATAAACAGCAGCCATCAAAACAATCTAATACCAGCTGAAAAACAGAATATTATAACAATGAAATAGATTAGGCACTCAATACACAAGATTAAAGGTCCATAGTATCATAGGATTTAGAAACCCAAAGATATAAGCTTTTAGAGAAAGAACTCACTATTTGACAAAAACTTCTGGGAAATAGTTTGGCAGAAATGGAGCTCAGACCAACATCTATTTCTATATGTCATGATGAAGTCAAAATGGATTTATAATCTAGAAATCAAGGAGGATAGCATAAACAAATTCAGGGATCTCAAGAGAATTAACTGGTCATACGTATGGATAGAAAAGATCATGTTACCAAAAAGACATAGAGAATATTATGAGATGTGTAATGTATAACTTTGACAAGTTAAATTAAAAATATTTGGCACAAATAAGACCAATGCAACTAAGATTAGAAGTGGAAAAGATTGGATAAATTTTTATAGCAAATGTCTCTGGCAAAGGCCTTTTTTCACATATATAAAGAACTGAGTTGAATTTATAAGAATATGAGTAATTCCTCAACTGCTAAATGGTCAAAGGATGTGAAAAGGCAATTCTCAAATAAATTAGAATTATCTTTAGTCATATAAAAATGTTAATTAGAGAAATGCAAATTAGCAGAACCCTGAGGGACCACCTCACACATATCAGATCAATCTAATATGACCAAAAAAAAAGGAAAATGATAAATGTGGGAAGGGATATGGAAAATTGGGACACTAATATATTGGTAGAGCCAAGGACTTAATAATCATTCTGGAGAGCAATTTGGAACCATACCTAAAGGAATATAAAGGGATATAAAACTGCAATATTACTACTAGGTTTGTATCTCAAAGAGTTCAAAGATGGAGGGAAGCATCTACTTGTAAAAAATCTATATAGAAGCTCTTTTTCTGGTGGTAAAGAATTGGAAATTGAAGGGGTGTCTGTCATTTAGAGGATAGCAGAAAAGTTGTGGTATATGATTGTAATGAAATAGTATAGTGCTATAAGATATATATGAAGTAATGCAAAGTGAAGTGGGCAGAACTAGGAGAATGTTGTATACAATAAGAGCATTCATACATTCATTATTAATTATGAATGACTCTTATCAGCAATGCAGGAATCCAAGGCCACTATAAGGGACCCATGATAAGAAAAGCTACCTATCAGGACAGAAGGAACTAATGCAGTCTAAATGCAAACAGAAGCACATCATTTTTTCACTTAATTTCCTTCATGAGTTTGTTTTTTAATATAAGTAATATTTTTCACAATATGACAAACATTGAAATATGTATTGCATGATACCATATTTATAATCTATATAATATTGCTTGCCTAGTTATAAAGGGGGTTAGGGAAAGAGTGGGGAAAAGAATATGGATAGCAAGGTGTTAGATATTGATTATTAAAATTGTATCTACATGTAATCTGAGAAAAATATCAGAAAAAATAATTTGCAAATGTTACAACTATAAGCTCTGTGACAGCATGCAAAGCTGTAAACTATTTTTTCTGCCCCAACATATCATACTTTTTTAATAGTATACTTGCTTTAAAATATAAGTTTAATTGAGACACCCAAACTAACTGTTAGCAATTCTTTAAAATATGCTTTTCTATTACAACAGTTCTTTCTCTGGACATGAGTAGCATTCTTTTTCATAAGTCCTCAGAATGGTCCTGGACCATTATATTGCTTTTAGTAGCAAGGTTTATCACATTTGATTGTTCTATGATATTGAAGTTATTGTGTATAATGATCTTCTGATTCTGCTTAATTCAATCTGCATCAGTTCATGTAGGTTTTTCTAGCTCTTTCTGAAACCATCTTGCTCATCATTTCTTATACTGAAATAGTGTTCCATCCCCATCATACACCACAGTTTGTTCAGCCATTCCCCAATCAAGAGACATCTCTTTAGTTTCCAGGTCTTTGCCACCATATGAAAAGCAGCTATACATATTTTTGTACAAACTGGTCCTTTCCTATTTTTTAAAAATCTCTTTGGGATACAGATCTAGTGGTGATATCACTCCATAAAAGGTAACTATTCTTTTAATGCCCTTTGGGTTTAATTCCAAATTGCCCTCCAGAATGGTTGGATCAGTTCACAATTCCACCAGCAATGTATTAGTGTCCCAATTTTGCTGCATCTCCTCCAATATTTAGCAATTTTCTTCAATGTCATATTTGCCAAACTGGTAGATAAGATGTGGTATTTCAGACTTCCTTTAATTTGAATTTCTCTAATCAAGAGGGATTTAAAACCCTTTTTTTCATATAATTGCTTATAACTTTGATTTCATTGTTTGAGAAATTACCTATTCATATCTGTGTAATTGGTATCTGAACCGCATAACTACAATTCCCAGTACCCCACTAACTGTCTCACATTACATGCTGACTTAGGCAGGATATAAATTTTGTGTAGACGCACCTCTCACTGTCTTTCCTGTAATTGGCAACTGGCTGAAGAAGGCTTTTAAGGAGAGGTGAGAGAACTATTCATGTGGTCTTACTTTGGTTAGATAATCATGTTTTTATACTTCTATTTCCTTTTTATGCATTTATTTCAAGTGATTAATAATATATTTTATAAAATATAATACTAGGAGTATTGGACATTGATTTAAATCTTATAGGTTCAGAGCTCCATTATAAATTCAATATTTCCTTTAGTAAAAATTTATTTTTAAGATTAATTTTAAAAAATTAGCGCCAAATTTTCTACCTTTCCCTCCCCTATTCATTAAGAAAACAAATGATATGATGTCCCTTATAGATGTGAAATATGTTAAACAGATTTCCATATTAGTTCTGTTGGAAAAAGAAAAGAAAAGGCAAGAAACCAACTACTACTGACTCTTTCCAGAGATCATAATAAAAATGGCCTACAACAATTTTCTTTATCAACAAAGATTAACTTATCTGTGGAAATGTAGAAGCCCATTCAATGAAAATCTTGAACTGAGTTCAGGGCAGGAGAAATAAGGAAATCTGTTGGTTGGTAGTATAAGAGAGAGATTTTAGACATTTTATAGATATATATTTAAAGTGTGGCCACCAGGAATCAACAATTCAGATTGATCCCATAATTAAATTAGACCCAAGTCAGGATCAGGTTTAAGGTAGTTTATTTACAATTAGGAAGGTAAAAGGTAGGGAAACAAAGAGAGGGAGAGGATAGTCCAGGCCTGCAGAGACCTGGATGGAGAGAGAAGGTTAAAAGGCTAAATAAATGAGGCTACAAGCCACTAGGCGTAGCAATCAGATAGGCTAGAGCCACCTTAAGGTAGAGTCTTGGAAAAATGCCAAGGTAGGCCAAGGAAGTCAGCCTACCTTACGCACGTGACCATTCAGAGTAGAAGCTGCCTGAGGTCTCCATTGAGATCCTTCAGCACCCAGTTCAAAGCTGGAACTCCCTTAGCAGGAAGTAACCAACATACTTGAAGAGATAGTGTCTTTCGTCACTTCCTGTGGGTCCAGCTCTAATTCAAGTGGTCAAATGGCAGCTTCTACACTGATTTGAACTGCCCAAAGGGCAGTCCTTTGTTCTTTATTTGTAACTTTTTGTCACCTGTGGGTAACTCATTCCCCTCCCCACTAAGGGAGATGGGGATGACATCATCTCCATTAGGTAGAATTTTGACTATGAATGGACTAGAGCTAATTCTATTAACATAGTAGGAAGGAACAGAGATAGACACAGACATTGGGGGTAAGAGAGAAGAAGGAAAAGCAATATGAGTGAGAAATCTGTCATCAGTTCTAAAGAAGAACAATAGGGATTCTATCTAAACACCTTCTCCCACAACCTGGAGGTCACCTCAAATCTGCTTATGTCCAAGTGTATGTAATAACTCTAATGTTAAACTATGAGGAAATAGTCAACTTGCTACAAGGAAGACCATGACTCAGTGGTCAAACATTTAAGATGGTAGAGTCAGAAGAGACCTCGGCTTGAATCCCATCCTACCTGTAAAAAATCCAAAATTAGGCCCCAATGGGAAAATTGTCTACCAATTTGCCCAAGATTTAAGGGCTGCAAATAATCATGTCATTAAGCAACATCCTTTGGTCCTGAGCCCAGCCACAATTATCTCCTCTATTTCAAGCACAGCAAAATATTTTACTGTGGTAGACCTCTGTTCAGCTTTCTTCTAAATATCTGTTCATGAAAATACAATGCATATATTTACCTTCACCTGGAAAGGTTCCCAATGGACATGGTCCCAATTATCACAGGGGTTCATGGAAAGTTCCACCATGTTTTCTCAGATTTTAAGCCAAGATTTGAAAAGTATTTATTTTAAGGAGAGCTACTTGATACAGTTTGTGGATGATTTGCTCTTGGCAGTACCAAATGCCACACCATGCCAAGAAGATAGCAAACATCTCCTTTTAGAGCTACATAAAAGAGGCCACAAGGTCTCTAAGGCAAAGGTTAAGTGGTGTTTCCCCAAAGTGGAATATTTGGGCTATATATTTTAACTGCTGGTGGTGCTCCATTTCCCTAAAGCTCATTAAAGATATTCAAAAATCGAGCCCACCTTCTACTAGCAGATTGGCTAACATGAGAGCTAAGGAAAGTAATAAAAGTTGGAGGGGATGTGGCAAAATTGGGACATTAATGCATTGCTGATGGAGTTGTGAATTGATCCAATCATTCTAGATGGCAATTTGGAACTATGCCCAAAGGGCGCTAAAAGAATGCCTGCCCTTTGATCCAGCCATACCACTGCTGGGTTTATACCCCCAAAGACAGCATAAGGGAAAAGACTTGTACAAAAATATTTATAGCCTCACTCTTTGTGGTGGCAAAAAATTAGAAAATGAGGGGATGCCCTTCAATTGGGGAATGGCTAAACAAATTGTGATATCTGTTGGTAATGGAATACTATTGTGCTCAAAGGAATAATAAAGTGGAGGAATTCCATGGGAACTGTAATGACCTCCAGGAATTGATACAGAATGAAAGGAGCAGCACCAAGAGAACATTATACACAGAGATTGATGCACTGTGGTATGATCAAATGTAATGGACTTCTCTATTATGAATCTCTAGTGTCCATGGCCGAAAAGCCTTGAGGCAATCTCCTGGATACTGCTTTAAATAATCTTATTGACAGAGGGTTCTTTTTTCATGAGGGATGGCATATGCTACACCAGAGATGCTGTAGTCACAGTATTTTCCACTCTCTGGTCAGCTTCACTGCCCTCAAATATAAGTGCTCAAGGGGACAGAACTGATACCTGTGAAGCATGCCTGTATGATTGCCAAAGATAAGAAGGCAACAATTTATACAGACTCTATATATGCCTTCAAAACATATCATGCAGTGGGTATGCTATGGCTTCAAAGGGGATTTTTAACTTCAGCTGGAATATGTATAGCAAATGCAGAAATTATTATTGAAGTTCTTTCGGCTCTCTGGCTCCCTGAAGCCCTAGATGTAGTTCATTGCCCTACCCATACACATGGCACTGACCCTGTCTCTAGGGGAAAAGATCAGGGCCGATACCACTGCAAAACCTTAGAAGGGCCTAAGTTAATTTCAACATTGGCAAATGTTGATGACTTAAATTTATCCCTTTCTTTTAATGAATAGGAAGTGGGAAAGTGGAAGCAAAAATTTAAGGCTAACCAGATAAATGGAGTATGAGTGTCATCTGAAGGAAAACCCCCTACTCCCTAGAAGTTTTTATCACCAAATTTGGCAATCTATTTACAAAAATGGTCACTTTGGTACTCAGGGCATTGTAGACTCTGTTAAAAGAGTATGGATAGCCCCTGGCATAACTACCATAGCCTCTAAAGTGTGTACAGCTTGTCCTACCTGCCAAGCATTCAATCTGCACTCCTTTCATGACAAAGCTTTGGCTTACATACCTTTTAAATACCTGCAAGTTGATTTTATCAGTATGCCAAAGGCTGGACAGTATAAATTTTGTCTAGTCATAGTTGATCAATTGACCAGATGGCCAGAATCATTTCCTAACACCTGGGTCATATCTGCTTTTGTTGCTAAGTGCTTTTTAAAGAGATTATTCCTCATTTTGTCCTGCCAGCACAAATTAATTCAGACAGGGGAACTCATTTTACTGATTCAGTTCTTTCCCAAATTTATTCCTATTTGAGGATAACTCCTAAATTCCATGTACTATATCAACCCCAGAGCTCAGGCCAAGTTGAAAGAAAACTATGATTGGCACATTGTGCAAAGAGGCTATAAATAGTTTTGCAAGTAGCCATCTTGTGCAAACTGTTACAAAATGGGGGCTCAGATTTTGGAATTCCCAGAGCAAGCATGAGACGGTGAAAGACCTTTGGAGCACCCCTATAAAGAGGAGGTCACTCCCAAGCAAACTGACTCACTTGTGAGTTAGGTGGGTGGTAAAGAGTGGAAAGGAAAAGCTCTCTAACCAAACCCAAAAGATTTACCAAAGACTTGAGTTAGCTGGTTCACTCTAGGGTCTAGCTACTTAAGTTAACTGTTATATCCTTCAATCTGAAGTATATCATCATCATCAACAACAACAACAACATCAACAATATTCAACAATATCATCAAGAAATTCATTTCAGAAGATTAGCAGCTTTTTATAACCTGCCAAGTTTAGCTTTGACATCTAACAGCTGAATTAAACCAAAGTTGCCAAGCCAAGAAGAGTGGCAGAATTATGTTCCAGGATTTTCCCCAAGGAGAACTGCCTGGCTATTTATCAATTTTTCCTTAATCCCCTTACCATCAAGATATTCCTATACCTATTAATTAAATTAGTTACCTGTTGTTGAGATCTTGTTACTGGCCTAGTCCATCACCTTCAAGAAGATTCTTGCTGTCAAACCTGACAGTTGGGATTAATTCCTTGGCTTGGGAGGATTATACAGGATAATCATCAACTCTTCCCTATGATTAATTTCTAATCAATCCAAGATCATCAGTACTATTCATAGTCAGATTAGCATAATCAATATTACATCGAAAAGATACAGAGCTATATATCATCAAGGAAACAGTGGTCTTGGCCTATTTTCAGTTAAGAATTGCATCAGTGTCTGCCTTCTGACCCTCCCCAGAGGGATAACACTGTCCAGCTACTGAATAGAGAGAGCAGCCTGTGATTATAATCCCAATAAGACTCATTTAAAATGACCTCAAATTCTCCCTCTGGTCTTATTTTATTTCAGAAGCAGGTCCAGAGGAGATCTATACATCTCACCATATGAGGTGCTTTTGGGGCATCCCCCTATGCAGGCTAAGCCTTTCTCTCCTGCATATACATCATTGCTAGGGGGAGACACTTCTATTGGCTCATATATAGAGATTTTGCAAATCAAATTGTGAGAACTCCATGAATCTGGGCCTGCTATACAAGTAGATCCTATAGTCTTCAAGCTCCATGATGTACTCCCAGGAGACAAGGTACATATAAAGAACTTCCAGTGCACTGGGGCCACTCAGCCTGCCTGGGAAAGTCCATTTCAATTCCTATTAACCACTCTAACAGCTATCAAAATTGGAGAAAAGGACTCTTGGGTGCATTGCTCTCATGTAATTCAAAAACCTTTTTCTGACACTGAGTGACTATATTCTGTCATGCTTATTGTATTTCCTGATTGTTTTTCTTAAGATTTAATTTTGT
The DNA here is from genome assembly GCF_016433145.1 of Gracilinanus agilis. NCBI lineage: Eukaryota > Metazoa > Chordata > Mammalia > Didelphimorphia > Didelphidae > Gracilinanus > Gracilinanus agilis. Next base: position 134,069,280 of record NC_058134.1, on the reverse strand, counting down.
TTAATTTCACATATTAAGTTAGTCTAATATATTCTGTTACACTATGTCACTTTAAGTTACTGTGTTTTGGCCATTAGTTATATGTTCTATTACACTGTTTATATTTGCACAGTCCTACTATATTTATTTGTACTGTTCTATACCTGGATTGGAGATAATGTCACTGATTGTGAACTATATTTTTTTAGTTTTTTATATTATTGTTCTTTTTCCTTGTATGTGTAATAGAATACTTGTATTTTCTTTCTTCTCTTATTTTTGCACTTGAAGCACATGTTACCAGTATTAATGGCTTTTTTTTATTTTGTACTAATATAAGTTTACAATATCAATTAGCTGAAATATTAATGCATACCCAAAAGCTTTAGACTATTGAAACCTGCTATTGATTGTTAAATATTATGGGACTTTGATTAATGATTGTGTCTGATTCTGGGAGAAAGGATCACAAAAGAGCCATTATACAGTGCCAAGAAGCACAAACAAGTTCAAGGAGACCAACTAATCCCAGTGAGATTGATAGAATCTGTGCCAAGACAGAGGACTTATTTTGGGGTTCAAGGAAGCATGTGTTTGGCAATGTGAGATGCAGGATTTCCCTATGCCAGGTTCAGACAAAGTACCTTGGCTTAGCTATAATTTTAGCTCCCCTAACCCTGAAAGTGAAGGTAAAATCAGATCAGGGAATGATATTTCCCATTTACTGCAAAAATCTAATCCCTTTTTTGTCTTTAATAATGTGGCAATTTTCTGTAATCCTTACTGATGGGATAAGTGCATATTGATGCAATGATCCTATAAGCTTTTGGGACATAAATCACTTTATTGGGACCTGATTCCAGGATCTGTTATGGGCTTACTCTCTCTTGCTTACATTTTTACATACATTTGTATATACAATTTTATATGCATTTTACATACAATTTTATATACATTTTATATACATTTTTACATACAATTTTTATATACATTTGAATTTTGATTTTTCTTTCTTTTCTTCCATTTTTTAAATGTTTTTTACTTTCTTTTTAAAAATGATTCATATACCTCGTAACTCAGGCATGTATCCCCACGTGATCCATGTGTTTGTCAACACCCTCCTCTGAGGGGATTGTATAATTGGAATATAATTCTACATTCATAAATTTTTTCTTGTTTGAGAGTAATTTTAGGATAAGAAACTTGCTACTTCCCCTAATGAAGAAAGTGAACTTTTTGGAGAAGGCACCATGGAGATGCCTGCAGAAACCTCACTCTGTACCAAAAGATCCAGAACAAACTTTGGGATGTAGTGAAATTGAACTATAGGGGGTTGGATGCATTTATTTTGAATATACATTCTTATGCCAAAGGGAACTGCACCCTAATTGGTTTTTTTCCAATGTGTCTAGCAATCATTAGTTTTGTTCTCTTTATTTTATTTCCCTCTTATCCCCAACTTTTTGCAATTTACCCTTAGAGAGTGCAATAATGTATGTACCTCTAGTTGAAGACCTTTGGAAATATAAATTGATTAAGATATAAATTATTAAGATATAAATTTCCATGAGGAAACTAGGCATGTAAATCTAGGAGACTTCTACATGCACATTTTTCATGGAAATCACAGGGGGGATTGTGTAATTTGAATCTGAACCCCAGAACTACAATTTCTAGCATGTCATTCTCCTTTTCACATTACATGCTGAAGTAGGTAGGATATAAATTTTGTATAGCCCTGCCTTTTACTGTCTCTTCCTGTGATCATCAGCTGGCCGAAACAGGTTTTTTAGGAGAGGTGAGAGAACTATTCACATGGTCTTACTTTGGTTAGATAATTGCATTTTTATACTTCTATTTCCTTTTTATTCCTTTACTTCAAGTGATTATTAATAAACTTTTTAAAATAAAATACTTGGAGCATTGGACATTGATTTAAATCTTACAAATCCTTTGACCATTTATCATTTGTAGAATGACTTCAATTCTTATAAATTTGACTTAGTTCTTTACATATTTGAGAGATGAGACCTTTATCACAGAAATTTGTTAAAATTTTTCCCCCAATTTATAGCTTCCATTCTAATCTTTCCTGTATTGGTTTTGTTTATAAAAAATATAGAGAGAAAGGATCTACTTGTACAAAAATATTTAAAGCAGCTTTCTTTGTGCTAGCAAAGGATAGGAAATTGAGAAGATGTTCATCAATTGGAGAGTGGCTGAACAAATTGTGAAATATGATACTGATGGAATACAATTTTGATATAAGAAATAATGAAAAGGATGATTTCAAAAGAAGCTTGAAAGACTTACATGAACTGATGCAAAATGAAATGAGCAGAATCAAGAGAACACCATGAATAGCAATAGCAATATTGTATGATGATGAAGAGTGAGAGCCTTAGCTAGTTTCAGTAATACAGTGATGCAGGACAATTCTAAAGATTGGTAATGAATGCTATTCATCTCCAGAGAAAGAACTTTTGGAATCGTAATGCAGATTAAAGCATACTATTTTTCACTTTGGCGTATTTGTTTTTATTGGGGGTTTGTGTTTTACATGAGTATTCTTTTACCACAATGACCATACTATTTTACATGTATAACGCATATCAAACTGCTTATTCTCTCTTGGTTTGGCGAAGGAAAGAAGAGGAGGAATAGGGATCTTATGATTTTGGAAAACATATGTTGAAAATTGCTATTACAAGTAATTGGATTTAATGCCAGATATGACCTGTGGATTCTTTCAGTCTCTGTTTTACTCTCATGTTCAAGAATATCAGGGCAGTTTTCTTGGATAATTTCCTGTATTATGATGTCTAGGCTTTTTTTTTTTGGTCATGATTTTTTGGTAGTCCAGTAATCCTTAAACTGTCTCTTGTAAGGGGGAAAAGGGATTTTTATTGGGTAAATATCAAAAGGTTGGTTGCCAGGGGATTAAAGAATTATCAGTCCCAATTTAAAGAATAAACTCAAGTTAAAATGACTTTTATGGAAATGTATTTACAAATGAGAAGAGGAAATAGAAATAAGGAAATAAGAGAGAGGATAAGATAGGATAAGTAGTCTAACACAGTAGGTAATTTGTCCTGATCCCCTATTTCAATCCAAATAGATCTAATTAACCCCCAGCAGAGAGAAATCCAGACTTGATCCCAAGGCCGGGAAGCCAAAGGCCTGAAGGATCTCAAAGGTGAACAAAGCAAATGCTTCAACTACAAAGTCTCTATTAAAAGAAAGTTACTTAAGAGAAGTTCAGGAAGATTCAGTCTTAACACTCACCATGTGGAACAGTTTCACCAGCTCCAGACCTATTCCAAGTCCAGTCACAAACCAGAAGAGCTCCTTCAGGTCCCATTCAAGAGCCAGAAGAAAAGGCCCAGCTCACTGAAGTCTCTTTCTAAAGGAGCCTTTTTTACATCACTTCATGTGGCCTCCTCTTAGTTTATTTGTCCAATCACAACAGATGCTTTTCATAGGACCGCCCTGAAGGTAGTCAATAAATTCAGATTTGTTACTGTAGCACATGTGGGTTACAGACCACCCAACTTGTGAGTTAAGTGGAGATGTTTTCACCTTTGATGATTAAATCTAAAGATGGGCAGGGTAAATTTAATCTCATCACACTCTCCTGGATCTATTCTCCATGTCAATTATTTTCTCAAAGAGGTGTTTTATATTATCACTAATTTTTTTCATTCTTTTGATTTTCTTTTAGTATGTCTTGGTGTCTCACATGAGGCCATTAGTTTTAATTGCCCAATTTTAATTTTTAAAGACTGAATTTTTTCCATGACCTCTTGATTCACCTTTTCCTTTTGATGCATTCTTTCTTTTGAGTAACTCTTCTCTTCTTCCAATTTTTTTGCATCATTTTCTGGCAGGTCAATTCTGGCTTTCAATGCCTGTGCCTCTGTTTCCAAATGATCTATTTTGCTTTTCAAGCTAGTATTTTCCTTTTGCAATTTTTTCAGCCTATCTTATTTGATTTTTAAATTCTTTTTGATGTCCTCCATAGCCTTCATCGAATTTGTTCTTTTTGTTTGTTTGTTTTTTTAGGCTTTGCTTGATGTTTCCTTGATCTCCTCCTCATCCATCTGTTCTGTTCTTAGCCCCATAGAAACTTTCAATTGTAGGATTTTTCCTCTTGTTTACTCATTTTATTTACTTTTTCTGCCCTATGGACTATATAAACTTACTCCTCTTTTATTTCCTAACCAGAGTATTTGATCTGTAATGCTCTGAAACCAAATCTTCTCTTTTCTCGTTACTCTACTGATATACTGGATTCAGCCAGATGAGCTAATCTGCTGAGCTGGAATGCCCAGGAACAAATTTTTAACTTTAGCCAGTCTCAAAGGGTATCCAGCCAGGTGGCCAACCTCCAATTCCTCCCTGCCAGTCCTTGTTAGAGCCCTGGACCATGTGTGATGGGTCAGAGATGAACTCCTATGGCTACCATCTCTGCCTGGGTCTCATACAGACATCTTGGTCTTTTTAAAGGTCTCAGCATGGTGGTTGGGGGAAGGTGTATCACCTGATGGCCCCCCATCAAGTTCCTCCCTGCCAACCATTGTCAGAGTCCTGGACCATCTATCGTGGGTCAGAGGTGAACCCTTGGGGATGCAGTCTCTGCTTGGGGCTCACACAGTTATTCCAGACTTATCACAGGTCTTAGCACTGCTTGGGAGAGGGTGTCTCTCCCTTTTCCCATGAAAATAGATATTCTGTGTCTACCTTTCAATTTGTTTTCAGTAGAAGAATCTTGTAACTTCTTGTTGAGTTTGTATTTCTGTTTTCTTTGAAGCCTGATGTAAATATTGGTTTAGAAGAATTATCCAAGAGGTTTAGACTTTAGTTGCTCCTAAGCTGCAAACTTGACTCTGTTCCTTCTATTACATGTAATTGGGAAAGTAAAATTAAGAAAATAAAAATATATTTTTTTTTAATTTTAAACTCTTAACTTCTGTGTATTGGCTCCTAGGCAGAAGAGTGGTAAGGGTAGACAATGGGGGTCAGGTGACTTGCCTAGGGTCACACAGCTGGGAAGTGTCTAAGGCCTGATTTGAACCTAGAACCTCCCGTCTCTAGGCCTGACTCTCAATCCACTGGGTTACCCAGTTGCCCCCAAGAAAATAAAAATAAAGCAAATACTTTTGGAGGAAAAAAAATCAATTTGTATTCAGCATCATATTTTTGTTATCATAGGGACTCTTGTTATAGATGTAACCAATCTCATCAACAAATCATATTTGTTCCTTATTCTGTCTAAATAACCATTATAATTATATCACTTGAATCTGAAATTTTAGATTCTTTCATTTTTCTTCTTTCTTCATTCATTTTATCATTCATTAACACAAATATTGAATTTCTGATTTTAAGTGACATTCTTTTTTATATCTCTTTTCTATTTAATCCTCAGATCTTCTTTTTCTATAATTCTGGCAAATTCTTTACCCTTAATTCTTTATTTTATTTTCTGTTGTACTGGGCTGACAGTTATATCTGGAGAAGACCACCAATATATTCACAATGAAAAAAAGTTTAATTTTCACTCATTTTTAAAAAGTCTTCAGAGAATTAATTCTCCAACACTCTATTTGGCTATGAATTGTAAGGTCTAATCAAAACACTTTATTTGAAAGTGAAAATATTTACCTTTTTCTTTTATATGTGTGTATAAATATATAAATGCATACATACATATTAATATGCAGTAAAATCATTGTTAGCCCCAACATGACTGCAAATAAGCTCATCATCAGATCTAATAATATAGCTGGAAAAGCATTGAAAACTACCTACAGATACTATTAACTGATTAGAAGAAAAATCTAAATATCACAGAGCAGAAAGTCAATATTCATGAAGAGAAGCTGCATAATTGTATAAGATGGCTAAGAGACTTATTGGATAGAATGCTAGATCTGGAATCAGAAAGATGAGTTCAAATTTAGCCTCAGTCACTTAAGAGCTGCATGACTCTGGGCAAGTCACTTAACCTATGTTTTAATGCACTGGATAAGGAAATGCCAAACTACTGTAGTGTCTTTGCCAACAAAAGCCAATGAATAGTGCCAGCATGATTTGGTTTATGGAATAATGAAGAGTTATACAGTACAGAAAAACTAAACATATATAATAAATTACATAAAATATATAAGTTTATATAACAAGTTATATGAATTATATAAAATTACATATTATATATTTCCCCTCAAACTGTATTTATAAGCTAATAATCAACATAGTTAGGCTTGCAACATTGCATTGAATACTAAGTATTCTATTAAATAGAAGAAAATTGACCACTCAATCCAAAAATATAGTCTTCTCATAATTCAACTTTACCTTAAGGATTTTTTTCTTACCATAGACAAATACTTAGCAAAGCGCAAGGCTTCTGATGAATCTTGAAATTCATTTGCAAACTCATTAGTGAGACCATTAAGGTGCTAGTTGATTTTTTAAAGATAACTTTTCATCTCCTCTGTATGTATAATTTTCTCCATTTCAAAGAAATCAAGTTTAGGGATATGGAAAAAGTGATTGGGAGGTTGTAGAACATCTGAATGATAGCAAACTGGATATTAAATTACTTCTTTCAATGAGTCTTTAAACTCCAAAATAAATGAAACCCTGCAGAGATGTAGAATTTTTATAAATGAATGGTAACACTCTAAATGCTTACACCATTGGAGAAACCATTCTCACCACTGAGCAGAAAACATCTTTGAAGGATTACAATCCTTTGTTGACAAATTTTCCAGCTTGATGTCTTATGTCCCATATGTTCAAAAATAGTTAATATGGTTATTTCCATGCATATTCAAGAAACCTAGTATAACAAACTGGAAGTTTCTTTATTAAGGGCAAATTCAAGACATTATATATAGAAAAATATTAAATTATAATATGCTATTATGACATAATTATTTCCCCTAGTTCAGGGAATATAAATCATTGAGAAATCTAAACAATGGTTTAATATTTTTAAAAAAAGATTTCAGGCATTACCCTGACCATGATCTAAGGTCTGGGGGAAAAAACACAATTATTAAAGTATTCTTTTTTTAAAGCAACTCTTGTTTTACAAAAGTGTTTATAATTTTATCCATGAATAAGGAACAGAGTGATTATAATACCAAAGATTTTTTCATTTCAAAATTATCTGAATAACAATACAAATTAATACCTAATGTACTTCATATAGCCTAGAGGACATAAACTCTTATGAGCACCTAAATAATATTCATTTTTATTTAAAATTTTCATAATGTATACCACTTTAATTAAAGATTTTATTTGATAGTTGCTCCTGCCAAATAGGTTTTCCAAAAATTTAGAGAGGTTATTTTTCTTTTTTTAAAAAATATTTTGACTGGATCTTTTATAACCAAAAAAGAAAAAGTTTTAAATCTTGCTTACAAGCATCATAACTTGCTACAGCTGGTGTTGTGACATAATTCCACACAATAACAATCACAACTTTGTGCTGTGAGCTTTTTCTACCTGACACAGTCATTAGGTGTTATGGGAAGTCATGTGAAGAAAGTCATGATATTTATAGGCAGGGGTCAAATAACACTATCCTTTATATTGTGCTTCAAAGATGGGAGAAGACTGTTGCAAATACTACAGGGAATTGAGTTTCATTGTTTTTTGATGGGACTAGAGAGACTTTCTTGTCACAGAAGAGAAAACATGTACTTGGCCATGCCCTTACATATTCTAAGTAATCTTGTTTTGGAACCTGATAGAGCTGAATAGAGAGAATAGAGTTCCTTGATGAAATACTAGTTTTAGCATGCTTTAAGCTTTTGCTCAGTTGTCTCCAGTTGACAAGAGCAGCCTCATCCCAATCATTGCATTTTGGACATCAGATACCTTGACAAGTCAGACAAATAAAATACCAAAGAATTTTCTCACATCTGTAGTTAAGTACTGGGAAAGGGGCTGTTTTCCATTTAAAAAGAGCTGGAAAAACAATGCTTTTAATATGTATAGCACAATGAATGCAAATTACTTAACATTCAAGATATGTTGCTCCTTAGGCAGAGTAAAACAAAGATTAGTAATCAATGATGCAGTTAATTCATACCAAAACCTAAAAATATAACAAAATATAACTGTAGTGGACTGGAAGTCAGGAAGACATGGGTTCAGATTTTATGAATGAGTCTTATTAGATATATAACCATGCAACAACTTCTCTGGACCTCTGATTTTTCATTAATAATAGAAGGAACATCACATCTATAGTGCCTACCTCACAAGGTGATTGTCAGACTGAGAAACCCTCTGTTCCTCCTGAGTTTTGATCCATTCCTCAGCTTCATATGCTAGACTTGACTAGTTTGATCCTCTTGTCCAGTAAACTTCATTATCTTTAGGTATTTGAGGTTATTCAGGCAACTAATACTCATTAAGAACCAACTGTGTGTCAGGCACAGTGTTAAGCGCTGGTGATACAAAAGAGGCAAAAACAATAAATGAAAAGCAATTAAATTCAGTAGAAAGTTTGAATTGTAAAAGATTTTAGAAAAGCAATGTGATTATTTTATATTAGTAGTGACTTGAATGGCAAAATAGCACCAACTATCTAGATATCTCAGTCCATTTAAAAAAAACTCATTCATTTTTGTAGCAGCCATGTATATATGTATGTATGCATATATGGACACACACATACATAAACAATTTACTAGTATCTTTAAGTAATTTGTTCTTTTAAGCAAATTAAATCCACTTCTTGATTTTAATTTATTCTATTAATTTGTTAGTCAAATCATTGTATTTTTAGTTAATGGTTGCTAAATGAGGATAGTAGCAAGGAGTTTCTCTTTTCACTTTCCCCCAATATCTAGACATCTCTTTCTTTCAAAGTCTAACTCTGAATGGTCAGAGCTTTACTATGCAGGATGATATAGTTTTAATACAACTCACTAACCTGCCACTTGGAATAGTTGCAATTTAAGCACTGCACAGGCCATTAATAATAGCTGCTTCACTGTGGTAGGAGGGAAGGTTAGAAAATGTTTATTAACCATTGAATATTTATACAGTAATAATAATAATACTTTGCATTTATATTGCACTTTTCAACCAGAAAAACTCAGAGTACTTTGCAGATATTACATCCATTAAATACAAGATAGTAAAGCATTCTTCTCCTTAACATACAAGTGGAGGACCATAAGAGTGCTACCCAAGCAGAAATCTGAATAAACAGGTGAGATTGGGAGCTATTGCCTGTTGAAATGAAGCAAATGGGAAAGAAACCTGAGAAACAAAGGGGATTATTTTCTTCATTTACCCAAGAACATATTGGATACAATGCTCTGATGAATATAAGAAGAATGGTCTTGGACATTATGATCCAGGATAAGTTAGTTTCAGTGTTGTGGATCACAGGGAGATTAATAACTCTACTGCTATTTTTTTCTTTAAATCTTTTGGTGATCTTTTCTAAAATATTTGAGAAACTCCATCTTATCCAAAGTTGACAGCTATTCAAAATGATTCAAACAGGAACATGTAATATAGAACTAGAGGGCATGTTTGTAATCTTTTAGCTCAATCCTTTCATTTTTCAGATGAGAAAGCTGAGGTTGAAAGAAATGGAATGATTTTTTCTAAGGTCACAAAGTAGTACATAGAAGAATAAGAATTTGAAATAATGTCCACTGAAAACTATGTAATTAATGTGGTAAATTAAGTTTTTTTTTCTGTAACATCCCTAAGAAGTCTGAAAAATAGTGAAGAGAATTTTCTACTGATGTATTTCTCAAATAATGGATGACTATCAGGTGGGTAGAATAAATATGTCCTCTTAATAACCTGATAACATTATTTATCTCAATGTTAACTGAGATGATCTTTTATCAGATTTTCATGAGATCTCTATTTACAGGGATTATCACTGAAATAAATTGGCACATTATCAGCAAGACATATGCCTGATAAAAATTCTGTAAATCAACATCCTTAAAATGGGTGCCAAAAATCTTAAGTGGTAGAACAGAGGACTTCATCCCAAGGTTTCCATAGCTTTATGGAGAACATAAACATTTAGAAAACTTTATTAACAAGCATATACTTTATCTGAAGAAAATACCTCAGAACTTATTTCCCTCACCTCATAAATAACTTCAAAAAAATCCCTTAAAAGTCATTCCTCAGGGAAACAATTTAATATGAAACTATTACTAAAATTTTTGGTACAATGAGTCAGTGTCCTAAGCAGCTACAGAATTCATCATATGTTATGTCTGGGGTTAGATTGGGGCAAAGATGCAGCATTCCAATGTTGTTTATGAGAGTCAGCTTTGAATTTTTCAGATTCACCTTCTTGTACATGGCTGACATCCAGCCAAAACAGAGATATCAAGGAAAACCACAGAATATAAGTTGTTCAGAAGTCTGAAAAATATAAACGTAGCCTGGTCCCTTGGGCCCTTTACCAAGGTTTGTTATACTGGAAAATACAGAAAGAAAAATTCTAATTTAAGAGAAGACTCCAGGAAATCACAACATGGTAATCATATTCTTCTTAAACATCAGAGGCTCTTCTGGATTTTCATTTTTTTAAAAAAGAAACTAAATCTGCTTACACAGCTCTACAAAATCTGACCATCTATATGTACTAGAACAATCCCAAATATTCTTCTTAAATCATTCACTGTGTACCATACTATATTCTCATTATGGCAGCACAAAGAAATGGATGTTTTAGTTTGTCACTTGTAGTTCTAACACAGTTTCCTTCAGCCACTGAATTCAGCCAGTCACAATTTTTAACACCTGGTTGGCAATAAGAAAAATTAATAGTAGATGAAAGGTACTGAGAAAATTTTGGCCTAAGTGTCTACCTCCACATCTTACTTATCTTCAAAGCATTAGAGAAAGCCAAAAAATGTGTTGATGATGGTATTCAGTCTTTTCAGTTCCTATCTGACTTGTCATGACATCATTTGGGGTTTTCATGGCAAATATACTGGAATAGTTTATCATTTCCTTTTCCAGTTCATTTTACAGAAGAGGACCTGAGGCAAATAATATTGAATGACTTGCCCGGAGTTACATAACCAGTGAATATCTAAGATTTGAATTTAGGAAGACAAGTCTCCCTGACTTGGAACCCATCACTCTATCCATAGCCATCTATCTTCCTCCAAAAAATGTACTTGCCAAATAAGACAATATATGTGAAACTCTTTGAAAATCTAAAAGACTGTATAGCTGGTAGTGGAATTACTGATTATGGTGTTGGTGCTGGTAGTAGCAACAACAGCAATGGAAAAGGAGATTGCATAAGAGTGCCTAAGAAGAGAATATATAGCAATCTTCACATGTTATCAAGTAGGACATCAGATATGTATAGGAAACAAAAAAATAGCCAATCAAGTTTACACAAATGCTTTTGTGGTCATGATGGAATAAATAATAATTAATAATAAAATTAGTAATTTAGAAAATCTGATAATGTTTAAAGTTTTAATTCCCATGTCTCTCCTTTCCAAAATTCCCTCTTACAACATATAAATATAAATTAATGTATGTATAATATTTAAAATATGCATAATATAATAATGTAACATATTAAAATTGGCTCAGAGAGAGAATAACAACCACACTCATTCAAGTATAGAATTTACTTTACTCTATAGAAAACTAGAAGAGTAATAAGATAAAAGGGGGGGTAATTGAAGGGAGGGAGAAATAAGGGGTGGTGATTAAAAGTAAAACACTTTGAGGAGGGACAGAGTAAAAGAAGAAAGAAATAACAGAATCAAAAGGAGAAAATGAGATGGAGAGGAATGCACAGTTAATAATCATAACTGTGAATGAAAATGGATTGAACTCACCCATAAAATGGAAAAAGCAGAGTGCAGTAAAAAACAGAATTCTGATAGGTTGTTTACAAGAAAAACATTTGAAACAGGAAGAAATACACAGAGTAAAGGTAAGGGGTTGGAGTAGACTTTATTGAGCTTTATCTGAAGTAAAAATAGTAGGACTAGCCATGTAACTGAAGCAAAAAAAATCTAATTAAGATAAAGAAAGAAATCTTGATAAAAAGGTACCATAAATAATGAATTAACATCTATACTAAATGTAGATGCCAGAAATGGTATATCTTCCAATTTTTTAAAGGAGAAATTAAATGAGTTTCAGGAGAAAATAAACATTAAAAGTATAGAAGTGGGGACTTCAACTTCCCCCTCTCAGATCTTGATAATCCAAATAAAAAAATGAACAAGAAAAAAGTGAGGGAAATTTTAGAAAAGTTAGAACTAATAGATCACTGGGAAAAATTAATGGGAATAGAAATGATTATACATTCTTTTCAGCAATCGATGGCACCTATACAAATATGACCATTTTTAAGACATAAAAATTTCACAACCAAACATAATAAAGAAGAAATGATAAATGCATAATTTTCAGACTATAATGCAAATTATAATCCATAATAGTCTTTGGAAAGACACATAAAAATTAATTGAAAACTAGGTAATCTAAATTATAAAAGGGGGTAGTTGAAAAAAATTATAAAAAAATCACTTTCATTAAGGAGAATGATAAGGAAATAACATCGAAATTTATGGGATAGAGCCAAAGCAATACATAGGGGAAAATATTTATCTCTATACCTTTACATTAATAAAATAGAAAAAAAGGAGCTCACTGAATTGGGCATGCCACTAAGCAAATAGGAAAATAACAAATTAAAAATCTCCAACTAAAGACTAAATTAGAAATCCTAAAAATCAAAGGAGAAATAAATCAAATTGAAAGTAAGAGAACTATTCAATTAGTAAATACAAACTGAGGATAAGTTAATTTGATTAAAAAAGGAAAGAAAATCAAATAACCAATATAAAAAATGAAAAGGGTAAATTCACAGCCATTGATGAATAAGCTAAAGCAATCATTAGGAGCTATTTTTCCCAATTACATGTCAATAAATCTGGTAACCTAAGTGAAATGAATGAATTCTCATAAAAATTTAGATTGCCCAGATGAACAAAAGATGAAATACAACACAATTAATCCAATCTTAGAAAAAAATTTAAACAAGCCATCAATGAACTCCCTATGAAAAAATTGACTGGGCAAGATAGAGTTATAAGTAAATTCTCTCAAACATTTAAAGAACAATTAATATTAATATTGCTAAAACTATTTGGAAAATAGGAAAGAAGGAATCCTTCAAAATTCTTTTATTATGAAACAAATTTATTTTGACAAATATAAATGACATGAATATAAGCCAGGAGTAATAAAAACAGAGAAAGAGAATTTAGGTTGATTTATTTAATGAATATAAATATAAATTTTCAAAAACAAAGTACTAGCCTCTCAACTACAAAAATATATCACAAGCATCACTGACTATGACCAGGTGGGATTTATTTCAGGAATATAAGGCTGGTTTAATATCAGGGAAACGAATGACATAATTGACTATGTCAATAACAAAATTATTCAAATCACATGATGATCACAGTAGATGCAGAAAAAGCCTTTGACAAAATACAATTCATATTAAAAACAGCATAAAGCACAGTAATAAATAAGCCAGTCTAAAATGATACTAACATCACTAGCAAGTATCATCTGCAGTGGGGATAAGTTAGAAGCCTTTCAAATAAGACAAGGAGTGAAGCAGAGATGCCTATGATCGCCACTACTATTTAATATTATACCAGTAATCCTAGATTTAGTGATGAGAAGAAAAGAAAACTGAACAAATTAAATTAGACAATGAGGAAACTAAACTATCAAACTTTTCATATAATATGACAGTGTACTTAGGGAATTCTAGAGAATACAACTAAAAATAGTTGAAATAATTAATAACTTTAGCAAAATTGCAGGATACAAAATGAACCCACACCAATCATCAGAATTTCTATATAGTATTAATAAATTTCAGAAAAGAAATTCCATTTAAAATAATTCAAGACAATATAAAAAACTTGAGAATTTACTTGCCAAGACAAACATAGAAAATATTTTACACAATTACTTACATCATACATTATATAGTACACAATTACATGATATTTTTTACTAATAAAATCATATCTAAACAATTGGAAAACTATTAATTGTTCCTGAGTAGACCAAGCTCATATGATAAAATGACAGTTTTACCTAAATTAATTTGACTTTATTAAATTAATTTGACTTATTCAGTTCTATTCCAATCAAACTATCAAAAATAGTTTATAAAAAAAGAAAAAAGAGCAAAATTCATCTGGAAGACCAAAAGGTCAATAATATCAAGGGAATTAATGATGAAAAAAAGTGTGAAGGAAGGTAGCCTAACAGTACCAGATCTCAAACTGAATTATAAAGCAGTAATCTTCCAAACTGTCTGGTACTGGCTAAGAAATAGAATGGTGGATCAAAGGAATAGATTAGATACACATTATACAGGAGTAAATGACCCTTAGGACTTCGTGTTTGGCAAACCCAAAGACCTCAGCTTTTCTAATTCTAATTCTTATTCTAATAAGAATACACTTGTTGAAAAAAACTGATACAAAACCAGAAAACAGTAGAGCAGAAACTAGATATAGACCAATCTCATACCCTATATCAAGCTAAGGTAAAAAAAATAATTTAGAATTTAGATATAAAAAGTGATACTATAAGTAAATTGGGTGTACATAGAATAGTTTAACTTGTAGATCTTTGAAAAAGGGAAAAATTATGACCATACAAAATGAATACTGATTATATTAAATAAAAATATTTCATACAAATAGAACCAATGTAACCAGGATTAGAAGGAAAACGAAAAAGATGCAAAAATTTTATAGCACATTTTTCTGATAAAGGTCTACTTTTTCAAATTTATAGAGAAGTAAAATAAATATATGTGGATACAAGTCATTCCCAATTAACAATTAGTCAAAGGATTTGAACAAGTAATTTTAAGATAAAGAAATAAAAGTGAGCAACAATCATATTAAAATGTTCTAAATCCCTCTTTATTAAAGAAATGCAAATATGACTCATATACCACTTCACATCTCTCAGATTAGTCAGTATGACAGTAAAGTGAAGTGAGTAATGTTGGAGAGAATGTAGAAAAATTGGGACACTAATGGCGTTGTTGGTAGAATCATGAATTGATCCAACAATTCTGGCAGGCAATGTGGAAATATGACCAAAAATCTATAAAATTGTGTATACCCTATTATCTTGTATTACCGCTACTGGGTCTGTATACAAAAGAGATAACAAAAAATATTTATAGAAGCTCTTTTTGTGGTGGTAAAGAATTAAAAATTGATGGGATGTCCATGAACCAGGGATGGTTAAATAAATTGTGGTATATTTTAGTGATGGTACATTATTGTAGTTTAAGAAATGATGAGCAGTATGATTTCAGAAAAAGCTGGAAAGATCTACATAAACTGATGCAGAGCAAAATATGCAGATCCAGGAGAACATTGTACACAATAACAGCAATATTGTACAATGATCAACTCTGAAATATTTAGCTATTTTCAATAATGCAATGATCTGGGACAATTCTGAAGGACTGATGGTGGGGAAATGCTATCTATCTCCAGCAAAAGAGCTGTTGGAATTGCATGCAGATCAAAGTATACCATTTTTCACATTAGTTTATTTATGATTTTATTTTGGAGTATTGGTTCTATGATAGTAATCAATTACAACAGTAACCAATAATGTAGTGTGTTTTACATGATAATATGCATATAATCCAGATCAAATTGCTTACCATCTCTGAGGAGGAGGGAAAGAAGGAAGAGTGACAATTTAGATTTTGTATTTTCATAAAACCTATGTTGAAAGTTAATACATTTAATTGAGAAACTAAAATATCTTTGAATAAAAAGAATAGAAATTGAAAATCAATTTTTTAATTCTTTTAAAAATATTAATGGGGAAAAGCCAACTATTCCATCACTGGGATACTTGGTTGGTTTTAGGGTAAAAATGTAAAGTCAAAAGAAAAGGATATAGCAAATAAGACAAATTGAATGTTTTACTTCAGTCTATACTGAGAACAATATTAGAAATATCCAGTTTTCAAAATTCCCCTTACTCTAGAAAAGTTTGAAGTACCAGAAGGAAGAAGTGTCCAGTATTTAGAATGTACTTGATCACATGAGCAAAAATAAGTATAGCTACATCACCAGAACAAGATGGCATCTTCCTGATAGTTTTGAATGAATTCAGGGATAAAATTGAAGAGTTGTTGGTCAAAGCATATAACTTGTCATTGTAAATAGCCATTTTACTATAGTATGGTTGGATGACAAATGGATATCCTCTTCCTAAAACAAACAAAATAAATAAATAATATCTTATGTCAGAAATTGAAAATGAATGAGTTTCACCTAGGCAGGCAAGACAATATAATGAAGTATAAATTCCAAAATAAACAAACAAGCCACCTTTTTTGCAGGGAAATAATTATAAAAATAATACCCAATGTATAGGAATCCTGATAATCATTTACCAAATGCTTTTACATGTTGAAAATACTTTTGCAGGGTAGACAGGAGTTACATTATAATTCCTAATCACAGATGATAAAATTGAGATATAAAGAAGGTAAGAAGGAGGTAAGCCATTTATATACTGTCTCTAAGACTCCTCTAAGTATCTGCAATTTATCCCTGCCTTCTTTTTAAGAAGCTCACATCTTTCTGATGTACACAGAACTTAAAATAGGGGATAAATAAACTTTGAAGAATGATGAAATCCTGGTCTAATTTCCTTTTGATATACTGGGGAAACAAAGAGCGGTTACTAATTATCCTGGTGAACTTATGTAGTATCATTCACAGTTATCATGAAGTGGAGTATGAAAATGACAATGGCCCATGAGAAATATTTTGGCATCTATCCTGTATTGTATGATGTCAAATTGATCATCTGTTCTTCAAAATTATTTGACTACACTAATACATCAGAAAGTATTACATCTTCTGCACCAGCACCATATATATGCTTTTTCCCTCCAAAGAAGTAAGTTGAACACAGTCTGAATAAATTTGAATAGATATAATCATATTAAAATATAAGTTCTAAAAGTTTTCATGTTGCTATGCTTGTCATCAAATCTGAATATTAAAGTCAGGGGAGAAGTAGAACTATGGTGGAGGCATAACCAAATTCCATGGACATTTAGAATCAGTTGAAATGCTTCTACTTTATCATCATGTCACTAAAGTAACTGACAGCAACAAATGTAATTGCTCATATAAATTAAGAAAAATCAAAGTCCTGCAGCTAACAATTAATAGTTTAAATACAGAAGTGTAAACCTAAGCATTTCAAATGTTCCAATCAATTGAGGATATTAGACACACGCATTTGTATAAATGGAGATTTTGAGCCTTGGACTGCATCCCACATAAGTCCTTAGTATTTCCCAAAATTCTCTTTAATCTCTCCTGCACCTACATGTTTACCTGGTCAATTTATTGTTTTATAGTGGGCTGTAACTCCTCCCTCTTCTCCTTTTGTTCATGGGAACCAGCTGATTAGTACCTCTTAGTTAGCTTTTTATGTTAGTTTATTACTAATAAAATTTATAAATATCATATTTAGTATTTTGTATATTAAATTTAATCTCCACACATTTAAAGAGCAAAATCTGTTTTGTACTTCTGATCCTTTCAATCCCAAGCCTATTTGATCCTCCCATTTTACCATGAGTTATTGCTATTAGTGTGATGAAAACTGTTGCTTCTTGAAGGCCCATGACAGCTGTGATTGAAGTCTACACACACAGATCCAAACTGAAATATTTCCTTAGCCTGAGAAAAGCTGAAATAGTAATTGATGATATTTCAAAGGTTTAGAAATTTGGCTCCATTTCAATAGACATCCACTAGTTATGCCAGCAATTAAGATTAGCACACATTAAGAATGAAGGTAAGGGAACTTCCAGTTAATATGGCGGCAGAGTAAGGAGCAGCTGCTCGATCTCTCCTAAGTGAAGCATACAGGACACCTCAAGGGGACATAAAAAAGAATACAGACGAACGAAGGGACCCCACAACAGGGTGCAGCATTGAAGGTATGTGGAATCGGAACATTTCCATCCTATAAAGAAGAGAAACAACTCTCACTAAAATGCGAGAGGAAGAAGCCCTTCCACCACCCCCACACCACGTACAACCCAGAGGCCAGCGCACAAGACTGAAAGCAGGATTGGGGCACCCATTAAGTCACTGGCAGTTCCAGGGCTTGTTCCTGAGAGCAGCACGACTTAGGACCCCAAGAGGCTAAAGAACACGCACAGACTTCCCTGAGAGCTGGCGTGGGTGAAGACATTGCCCTAGGCACAGACAAAGATCTCGAGTGCAGGCTAGGACCTCGAGTGGGGACCCTGTGCAGAAGGGAATGCGGCTGTGAAAGCAGCCCTTGAGACTGCTGAAGGAGCCTTGGGCAGAGGGGCACACCAGAGACAACCAGGAGGCTCGACCCACGAGAAGAAGGAGACCTGAGCCCTCAGGAGCCTAGAAAGCTCAGACAGACCCTGAGTGTGAAGACAAAGTTGAGAAGGGGCAGGGCTAACAAAGGCAAGCCTAGAACACCAGAAGAGAAAGATCATCAAGAAGAACTCTGGAATACTCAACAACTTTTACACAGAGAAAATCCAGACAACAGAGGAGGACAAAGAAGTAATCATATCAAAACCTTCCCAAAACAATGAAAACTGGTCACAAGCTATTGAAGAGTTCAAAACTGAGATGTTGAGGAAGATGAAAGAGATCTGGCAAGAAAATAAGTTTAAAAGGCAGAATTTTGCAATTGGAAAGTGAGGCTCAGCAATCAAATGAACTGATAAGCAAAATGAACACCAAAAATGACCAGATTGAAAAGGAAAACCAGTCCCTAAAGGCTATAATTGAGCAATTAGAAGCCAATGATCTCTCAAGACAACAAGAACAAATAAAACAAAGGCAAAAGACTGATAAAATAGAAGGAAACATGAAATATCTCAATGAGAAAGTGACAGACCAAGAAAACCAGTCTAGAAGAGACAATTTGAGAATCATTGGTCTTCCAGAAAAAGCAGAAATTAATAGAAACTTGGACTCCATATTTAAAGAAATTATTCAGCAAAATTGCCCTGAAGTTCTACAACAATAGGGCAATATAGACATTGAAAGGATCCATAGATCACCCTCTACAATGGACCCAGAAAAGTCAACACCCAGTAATATAATAGCGAAATTGAAGAGCTTTCAAGTAAAAGAAAAAATATTACAAGAAGCCAGAAAGAGACAATTCAAATATCAAGGAACACCATTCAGGATCACACAGAATCTGGTAGCCTCCACGCTAAAAGACCGCAAGGCTTGGAATACGATATTCAGAAAGGCAAGAGAGCTGGGCCTTAAGCCATGGAACAGCTATCCTTTGAAACTGACTATATACTTCCAGCGGAAAGTATGGGCGTTCAACAAAATTGAAGATTTCCAAGTATTTGCACAAAAGAGACCAGGACGAAATGGAAAGTTTGATATCCAACCACAAATATCAAGAGAAACATGAAAGGTTAAATAAGAAACAGAGGGGAAAGAAAGAAAACTTGTATTTTTTAAAATTTGACTCTTGAAGGGCTTAAATAAGATCTAATTATCTGTATTCCTATGTGGAGAAATGCTATGTATAATTCTCTGTAGTGAACTCTATTCACTATTACAATATTCACTATTATAGCAATCAGAAGAATAATTCATAGGGAGAGGACAAAATACTAAATGGTCTAATATAACATGAGGGTTGGAAAGAGGGGGGGGAATAGTAGGGGACACGAAGAGAAATTTGAATGAATAAGAAGAATAGGATATTCTATACCACAAAAAGAGGGCATGGGAAGGGGAGGAGATAAATACTATTATAAGAAGGAGAGGAAGAGAGTATTAAGAGGTAATATTTAAACCTTACTCTCAGTATAATCAACCTGGAGAGGGAAGAGTAGCTATATTATCCATTGGGATAAAAAACTCTATCTAACCCTACTGAGAAAGTCAGAAGGGATAAACCAAAGGGAGCAGGGGAATGGGGAGGTCAAAAAAGGGAGGGGAGAAGAAGGAGGAGGGAATTCAATAGACCTTTAAAAATAAAAAAGGGGAATAACAAGGGAGGGGGTAGAAAGGAAAGTTAATAAAGGGAGGGAATAAGGGATATCAGCTCAAAGCAAACCACTGGTTTAAAAGAAAATAGTGTAAGAAGAAGGAGTGGGACTAGGGGAGGATACAAAAATGTCAGTGAATGCTCAACTGATAATTGTAACTCTGAATGTGAATGGGATCATTCATAAAATGGAAGCAAATAGCAGAGTGGATCAGAAACCAAAATCCTACCATATGGTCACTACAAGAAACACATATGAGGCAGGTAGACATACACAAGTTTAAGGTTAAGGGCTTGAGCAAAATCTTTTGGGCATCAAATGAGAAAAAGAAGGCAGGAGTGGCTATTATGATTTCTGACAAAGCTAAAGTAAAAATAGATATGATTAAAAAAGACAGGGAAGGTCATTACATCCTGATTAAAGGCAGTATAAACAATGAGGAAATAACACTGCTCAATATATATGCACCAAGTGTTATAGCATCCAAATTCATAAAGGAGAAACTGGCAGAGCTCAAGAAGGAAATAGATAGTAAAACCATAATAGTGGGAGATCTAAATATTCCTCTTTCAGATCTAGATAAATCAAACCAAAAAATAAGAAAGAGGTAAGAGAGGTGAATGAAGTCCTAGAAAAATTAGATTTAATTGATATGTGGAGAAAAATAAATAGGGACAAAAAGGAATACACCTTCTTTTCAGCTGCACATGGCACATTCACAAAGATTGACCATGTCTTAGGGCATAGAATCATTGCAAACAAATGCAAAAGAGCAGATATAATAAATGTAACCTTCTCAGATCATAATGTAATAAAAATAATAATTAGTAAGGGCACCAGGACAGGCAAACCAAAAACCAATTGGAAATTAAATAATATGATTCTCCAAAACAAATTTGTCAAAGAAGAAATTATAGAAACAATCAACAATTGCATTGAAGAGAATGACAATGATGAGACATCCTACCAAACTCTGTGGGATGCAGCCAAGGCAGTACTCAGGTGGGAAATTTATATCCTTGAGTTCATATATTAACAAATTAAGGAGGGCAGAGATTAATGAATTGGGCATGCAACTCAAAAAATTAGAAAGCTAGCAAAGTAAAAACCCCCAGATGAAAACTAAAATAGAAATACTAAAAATTAAGGGAGAAATTAATAAAATTGAAAGTAAAAGAACTATTGCATTAATAAATAAGACTAGAAGCTGGTATTTTGAAAAAACAGATAAAATAGACAAAGTACTGGTCAATCTAATAAGAAAAAGGAAAGAAGAAAACCAAATTGACAGTATCAAAGGAATAATAAACTGGAGGTATTCTGTGTGAACTGGAAAGACCTCCAGGAATTGATGCAGAGTGAAAAGAGCAGAGCCAGAAGAACACTGTACACAGAGACTGATATACTATGGTAAAATAGAATGTAATGGACTTCTTTACCAGCAGAAAGCAATGACACAGGACAGCTCTGAGGGATTTATGGTAAAGAACGCTACCCACATTCAGAGGAAGGACTACAGGAGAGGAAACATATAAGAAAAACAAATGCTTGAACGCATGGGCTGAGGAGGACATGATTGGGGATGTGGACTCAAAACTACCATACCAATGCAACTAACAACAATTTGGAAATAGGTCTTGAACAAGGACATATGATAAAACCAGTGGAAATGTGCATCTGCCATGGGTGAAGGGGAGAGCAGGGGGTGAAGGGGAAAGTAGGAGCATGAATCATGTAACCATGTTAAAAATGAATATTAATAAATGCTTAAAAATTTTTAAAAAAGAATGAAGGTAAGATAGAATTCTATATCCCAATGGATATAGCTACTCTTCCCTCTCAGGATTAATTCCACTGAGTGTAAGTTTTAAATATTACCTCTTAATGCTCTCTTCCTCTCCTTCTTATGATAGTATTCATCCCCTCCCCTTCCCATGCCCTCATTGTGTGGTATAGAATATCCTATTTTTCTTATTCATTCAAGTTTCTCTTGGTGTCATCTACTATTCACCCCCCTCTTTTTTTCCCTCCCCGTCTCATCTTAGACCATTTAATGCTCCAACCTCTCCCTAGAAGAATAATTCTTCTAATTACTATAATATTGAATACAGTTTTTGAAAATTACACATAACATTTCTCCATATAGGAGCTGGGATGAGAGCCAGATGGTGGTCAGTTAGGTTAGATTATGTTTTATACTTCTATCCTTTTTTAATTTTTTTCTAATTCAAGTGATTATTAAGAAACTTTATAAAATTAATACTTGGAGTTATTGTCATTAAATTTGAAATTTACAATACCTATTTCCATATTATTCATTTTTGTAATAGCATAATCTTTTAAAACCAAAAATCCAAATCATATACCCACATAAACAAGTGATGAATCACATGCCTTTCTTCTGCATTTTTATTCCCACAGGTCTTTCTCTAAATGTAAATAGCATTCTTTCTCATAAGTCCCTCAGGGATTTTCTCGATCATTCTATAGCTATTAGTAGCAAAGTTGATTAATTTGATTCTCCCACAATGTTTCCATTTCTTTATACAATATTGTCCTGGTTCTTCTCATTTCATATCAGATCAGTTCATGCAGCTCTTTCTAGTTCATATAGAAATCAAAGTGCTAAAAAGGCAGCATAGTAGCAGAAGCCTTCTAATCTCCTTCTAACTAGACATTACAAAGTATCTCAAAGGGATGGAAGTCAAAGTCAGATGAGTAAGTGACTCACACTGAACAAGCCTTAAAGGTAGGCAGTGTTTGGGAATTCTCATGCTTCAAGGGGGAAAAAATGCACTTATCAAAGAGCAAACTGATCACCTCTCCCCAATACCACCTACCATGCCAAAGTCAGAGTGAGGGCAGGATAATCTCTAAATTCTCAGTGACTGGCTGAAACCACCACAGACTTACTCTTGAGGACAATGCAAGGTCTTGGCAGTGATACTTGAAACCCTAAAGAGAAAGGAGCCTGGGAAGCAAAGCACAGAACTTAGGAAAAAAC
This sequence comes from Gracilinanus agilis, assembly GCF_016433145.1. Lineage (NCBI taxonomy): Eukaryota > Metazoa > Chordata > Mammalia > Didelphimorphia > Didelphidae > Gracilinanus > Gracilinanus agilis. The sequence goes on along the minus strand of NC_058134.1, from coordinate 134,046,142 downwards.
AAGGCTGGACACAGCTAAGGCAGCAAGGACTGGAAAGATAGTCTCAGGGGAAAATGCTTTAAAGCATGCTACACAAAGAACATGAAAATACCTGCCCTCACATGGATTTCTGATTGGGAAGGGAAGATACTACACCAAGCCAAAGCCCTGGGAGACAGAAGGTGAGAAACCAATCAAGATGTGGGAACTCCAATCCAATAGTGGCAAAAGGAATAAGCAGTAACAAAAAAAGCTCTTGACCCTGGATAATTTCTATGGAGAAAAAGAGCAAAATACAGAAGCAATAGCAGAGAATGACAAACAAGTGAACACATCCAAACTTTCCAAAAATAATTGAAATTGATCACAAATTCTTGAGGAACTAAAAAATGAATTCAGAAACCAAGAAAGAAAGATAGAAGAAAATAGGAAGAAAAGGGAAAAAAGAAATAAAAGTAATACAAAAATAAAAGAAGAGTTTAAAAGACAAAATTGCACTTATGGAAAAAGAAGTATAGAAATTAAATGAAGTAATAAGCAAACTGGAGAACAAAACTGACCTGCTGAAAGTCATGAAAAGCAGTATAGGACAAACTGAAAAGGAAAATAAAAAAATAATAACGAAAATCAGTCTTTAAAGACTAGAATTGGGCAAGTAGCAGCTAATGATTTCACAAGACAGCAAGAATTAATAAAACAAAATCAAAAGAAAAATATTTAGGAAGGCAAGAGAATTGGGTCTGCAACCAAGAATCATCTACACATCAAAAGTGACTATATACTTTCAGAGGAAAGTATGGACATTTAACAAAACAGAAGATTTTCAAGCATTCCTAAAGAAAAGACCAGAACTAAATGGTAAATGTGATGTCCAAATACAAAATTCAAGAGAACCATAAAAAATAAAAAATAAAAAAAAGGAAAGTGGGTGGAAATTTTAAGACATCCAGTAAGGTCAAATTGATTTTATTCCCATATGGAAAAATGATAACTGTAAGTCTTTTTTAAAAAAATAAGTTTATCTAATTAATTTATTTATTTAAAATATTTTTCCATGGCTAAATGAATCATGTTTTTTCCTTCCCCTCTTACCACCCCCCTCCCATAGCCAATGAGCAATTCCACTGGGTTTTACATGTATCATTGATCAAGACCTATTTCCATATTTGTAATGTTTGCAGTAGGGTGATCATTCTACATTCCCAATCATATCACCATCGAATAATATGATCCAAGCAGTTGTTTTTCTTCTGTGTTTCTACACCCATAGTTCTTTCTCTGTAATTGAATATCATTCTTTCTCATAAGTCCCTCAGAATTATCCTGGATCATTGCATTGCTGCTATTAGAGAAGTCAATTATATTCAATTATGCTACAGTATCTAGCTCTGTGTATAGTGTTCTCCTGGATCTGCTTCTTTGATTCTGCATTAACTCCTGGAGGTCATTCCAGTTCACGTGGACTTTCTCCAGTTCATTATTCCTTTGAGCACAATAGTATTCCATCACCAACAGATACCACAATTTGTTCAACCATTCTCCAATTGAAAGGCATACCCTCATTTTCCAATTTTTTGCCACAACAAAGAGGCTAGCTATAAATATTTTTGCACAAGTCTTTTTCCTTATTATCTCTTTCGGTAATAGACCCAGCAGTGGTATGGCTGGATCAAAGGGCAGGCAGTCTTTTAACGTCCTTTGGGCATAGTTCGAAATTGTCTTTCAAAATGGTTGGATCAATTCACAACTCCACCAGCAATGCATTAATGTCTCAATTTTGCCACATCCCCTCCAACATTTATTACTTTCCTTTGCTGTCATATTAGCCAGTATGTTAAGTGTGAGGTGGTACCTCAGAGTTATTTTCATTTGCATTTCTCTGATTACAAGTGATTTAGAACACTTTTTATATGCTTATTGATAGTTTTGATTTCTTTGTTGGAAAATTTCCTATTCATGTCCTTTGACCTATAAATCTTAAAATTGTTTTTCATTATATTAGTAGATAGAAGTATTATTCATAGGCAGAGGTTGGGGTACTAAGTAGTTTAAGATGTTAACAAAAAAGGGGGGGTGAGAATAGAAGATGATCCCAAGAGAAACATGAAGGAAGAAGAAAAATGGAATAATTTATACCACATAAAGAAGTACATGGGATGGGGAGGGGAAGAATACTATTATAAGAAGGAGAAGAAGAGAGTGGTAGTAGGCAATACTTAAACCTTACTCTCAGTGGAATCAATTCTGAGAGGGAAGAGCAGCTAGATCCACTGGTGTATAGAATTCCATCTTACTCTCCAGGGAAGTTGAGAAGGAATAACAAAAGAGAAGAATAGGGCATGGAATATTAAAAGGGAGGGAAATTTGGGGGTATGTGTTTAATAATTAAGATTAATAGACCTTAAAGAGAAATAAGAGGGGAATAATAAGGGAGGGGTAAGAAGGAAAGTAAAATAGGGGTTGAGAAAAGGCAGACTTATTAAAAGCAAAACACTGGTGTAGAAAGAGCAGGACTAAAAGAGGAAATCAAAATGATGGGGAACTCTCAATGTGAATGGGGTGAAATCACTCATAAAATGGAAGCAGATAGCAGAGTGAATTAAAAAACAAAATCCTACCATACATTGTCTACCAGAAACACATATCATGTAGGTAGATACACACAGGGTAAAGGTAAGAGACTGGAGCAAAATTTATTGGGCATCAACTGAGAAAAAGAAAGCAAGAATCACAATCATGACATCTGACAAAGCCAAAGTAAACATAGTTCTGATTAAAAGAGATCAGAAAGGTAATTGCATCCTGATGAAAGGCAGTATAGATAATGAAGAAATGTCAGTACTCAACATGCATGCACCGAAAATTGTAGCACTCACATTTTTAAAGGAGAAACTACTTGAGCTTAAGGAGGAAATATTTAGCAAAACTTTAGTACTGGAAAACCTCAACCTTCCTCTATCAGATCTAGATGAATCACACCAAAAAATAAATATGAAAGAAATAAGACATGTGAATGAAATTTTAGAAAATTAGAGTTAATAGCTACTGGAGAAAAATAAATAGGGATAAAAAGTAATACATCTTCTTTTAAGCAACTGATAGTACATTCACAAAGATTGACCATTTACTAGGGCATACCTAGAAAATCAAAGTAAATCAACTAAAAAACTAGACTTTACCAAATTTGGAGGGTAAAAAATAAATCCACATAAATCATCAGCATTCCTATATGTTTCCAAAAAAACCAGCAAGAAGTATTAGAAATAGAAACACTATTTAAAATTCCTCTCAACAAGATAAAATACCTAGGAATCTACTTGCAAAGACAAATTCAGGAATTATATCAATGTAACTGCAAAACACTTCACACAAATAAAACTACATCTTTAAAAAGCATCAATTTCTCATGGGTAGGACAAGCTTATGTAATAAAAATGGCAATCCTACCTAAATTAATTTAATTATTCAGTGATATACCTATCAAACTACCAAAACAATTTTTATAGACTTAGAAAAAAATCTTACAAAGTTCATCTGGAAGAAAAAAAGATCAAGAATATCAAGGGAAATAATAAAAATTGTGAAGAATGGAGGCCTAGTTTACCAGAACTCAATCTATACTATAAAGCAGTGATCATCAAAACTATGTGGTACTGACTTAGAGATAGAAGAGTGGATTAATGGAATAGATGTGGAGTAAATGACAGTAGCAAGATAGTATACATTAAACCTGAAGATCCCAGCTTTTGTTACAAGAACCCACTAAAAAACTGTTGGGAGAATTGGAAAATGGTATGGAAGAAATTAGGCTTAGATCAACATCTAATGTTGATGATGTGGATGATGTGATGGATTATGTTTGATGATGTTGATGAAGTTGATATTGATGATGAGTATATGGATGTTGTTTAAGTTATTTACATTGATGGTAAAGTCATTGATGAAATGGTTTTTGATGATGTTGATGCTGAGGATGATGACATTGCTATTGATGATGTTCTTGATGTTGATGATCATGATGAAGTTGATGATGTTGTTCAAGATGTTGATATTGATGTTGGCATTGAGGATATTATTGTTGATGATGACATGACATGATAATGATGATGATTGAATTTGGAGTTGGTGGTTTTGCTTCCATTTGAAACTTTCTGACCTTTCGCACTGTGATGATTAAAATATTTTTGGAGACAGTCTCCAACCTCTTTCACCCTTCCATTATATTGGTCTTCTCCCCTCTCCCTATGGGTGCTTCTTTATGAAATATACAATTATCCCATTTTATTACTTTTTCCATTTTTCTTAGCATTATCCTATTTTTTTACCCTTAGTTTTTATTGTAATGTACAGGGGGCCAGCTGCAGAGCAGGAGAGGAATGGAGCATGGAATTAGGCCAGCCTCATAGGTTAGAGGCTAGAGTACAGGGTGTGAATGTAACAGGGATCCTGCACCCAAACTGGCAGAGAGATAGGTAAAATTCTCCCTCACCAGCACAGCCAAGCCTTTAAGCTCAGGGTTCTATGACCCTACCATAAGAAAGGAAGTAATCCTATTGGTGAAATGATGGGGTCAAACAGGAAGGAGAAATGGCACTTCCTGGACTTAATAGCTTAATGGAATTGGTAGCTGTAGCCTTTGGAATGTTCAGACAGTTGCTCTTACTTGACCTATGTTGAAGGTAAGGGAATGACTTCAAGTTCTTAGGCTTAAAGGTTTAAGGGATTTATTTGGTGATAATTGTATTAGGTAAAATGGGATTGGAAAGAGGGAAAGGTAATATAAGATCTTAAGTCAGCTAACTAGTCTTGAAACACAGAATGGTCTTCTTGTGAAACAGAGAATAAGTCTGTGGAAAGACTTAACTCTGATAATGCTTGGCTGCTGACCCAGGGCTGACAAGCCCTGGGCCAGATGGTGATGTTTAGTTGGTTGAAATATATTCTTGTTCCCTAAGAGATTGTTGGGTTTGCCAATTAGTTGTTGATGTTTGGCCAGCAATGATAGATAAGCCTGCCTGCCTAAGAAATCTAAACCCACATTCCTCCTCCCTCCTCCTGGAGTCCAACTCCCAAAGAAGTAAACGGAGAAGTCCAGTCAGAGGTGTGGGGCCCTTCTTATATGCCCATACTTCAGCTGTCAAGCCTGGCACCAGCCCCTGTCTCATGCCAAGTTGTGTGTTCTAACTGGGCAACTGCTAGCTTGCACCCATGAAAAACATGGCTGTAAAATTTACACACTACATATTATATATATATATATATATATATATATATATATAAATTTTTCGACATTTCAATGTATACAGTTTGTCATTGTTCCCTCTAAGTATATTTCTTTTAGCTACCTTGATGTTAATAACAATTTTTGAGTTACCAATGTCATCTTTTCTTATAGTAATACAAATCATTTGAACTTATTGGGTCCCTTAAAAAGCATTTATTCCCTTTTCTTAATTACCTTTTGGTGACTCTCTGTAGTTCTGTGTTTGGGCATAAAGTTTTCTGTTTAAGCCAGGCCTTTTCTTTATGGATGCTGGAAAATATTCTATTTTATTAAAATACCATACTTTCCCCTGCAAGAATTTAGTCAGTTTTACTGGGTGGTTGATTCTTGGTTGTAGACCCAGTTCCCTTGCTTTCCAGAATATCATATTCATTGCTAATGGTTTTAAATAAATACTGTTTATTATTTTGAGGAAAGGCCCTTCTATTCCTATAATTTCACATGTTTTAATAGGAATGGGTGTTATATTTTGTCAAAGTTTCTTATGCACTTTTGAGATAATTATGGGATTTCTATTACCTTGGCTATTTATATTTTCAATTATGGGGATCATTTTCCTAATATTGAACCAGCCTTGCATTCCTGGTATAAATCCCACCTGGTCATAGTGAATAATTCTTGAGATAACTTGATGTGGTCTTTTAGCGAATATTTTGTTTAAGATTTTTGCATCTATGTTCATTAAGGAGTTTGGCCTATAGTTTTCTTTATCTGTTTTTGATCTTCCTGGCTTGGGAATCAGTACCACATTTGTGTCATAAAAAGAATTCGGTAACACTCCTTTTTTGCTTATTTTGGCAAATACTTTGTAGAGTATTGGGATTATTTGTCCTTTTTTCTTATGGAGTTACTTGATGGTGTGTCCAATTTCTTTTATTTCCTCTTTTGTTAATCTAGGCAATTTATATTTTTAAAATAGAAAAATGCACATTAAAACAGCTCTGAGATACCACCTCACCCCTACCATATTGGCTAACATGACCAAAAAAAAAAAAAAAAGAAAGAAAGGAAAATGACAAATATTAGAAGGGTTGTGTGAAAATTAGGAACTATTGGTGGAACTGTGTACTGGTACAATCATTCTGGATAAAGACCACAAACTATGCATAAACTTTGACCCAGATCCCAAAGAAGTCAGGGGTAAGGGAAAAAGACCTACCTGTACCAAAATACTCTTAACAACTTCTTTAATAGTGGCAAAGAGTTGATAACTAAGGGGTTGTTCATCACTTGGGAAATGGATGAATAAGTTGAGGTATATGGTTGTAATGGAATACTACTGTGAAATAATAAATAATGAACAGGATGAGTACAGAAAAATATTTTCTTCATGAGATTTCTATTAATGTGTTATACGTATCTCCCATCATCACATAAGCAGTATGGCAATATGTATGACTTAAAAGTAGGAGTATAACCTATTTTGGACTATTCACAGCCTTCCAGTGGGGAAAAGGAGAGGGAAGGAGTAAATACGAGTTCTAAAATGTTAAAAACAATTGTCAAAATTATTTCTACATGCAACTGAAAAAAATAAAATAATTGGAAAAAAATTTTAAATCAGATCCCTTTCTTGTCTTGATGGCAAAAATAAGTGGAGAGAAATAATAATAATTTCAACTCTGGATCAAATAAGGGATAAAAGAGAAGTTGGATTTCTCTTTTGATGTGAAAATTTAATAAGCTTAGTGATAAAAAAAAACTCAGAACAACCATTTGAATACATTCCCAGTAAGTGTCATGTGAGAAGGTTTGTGCTCCAACCATTTATGGTATTAAAGATAGTATGCTACTTTAGAGAAAAGCCTTAAATTATTATTCTTTAATGAAAGCTATCTACTTAAAGGCATGTCCATTTCTAAATTGTTAGTGATGTTTGATTATATCACTAATGTTAAAGAGAGGTCCATTCTCTGTCTTAAAGAAAATGTGATGATCAAGTACATTGAAAAATTTTTCAGTCATTCTTGATAGGGAAGTTATTCCAAAGCCTTTAAGTATAGCTGCACAGTGGTAATTACACTCTGTTCTAATAACTTATTTGTAGTATAATTAAATTTTGGCAGCCATAACTTCCTCATATGTTTATTCCTTTTTACTTGTATGTTTGGGAAATATTAAGAGCTATGGCCCTTGCAAAGAAAGCTAACATTCATAGAAACTAAGTGTGAGTGAAGAAGTGACTTCTCTATCAATTTTTGGTGCAACATAAAATCTGCCCATTACATAGCAGATGTACACTAAAATCTGCCAAAAAATATGAATTAATTAATGACAAGAGGGCAGGAAAGTTGTAATGTGCATATGGGTCCAGATTCTTATTTAGTTTATACCAATTATAGGAATTTTTCAAAGAACTAGGAAAAGAAAAACCTAGAAAGTTAATGCCTATTTAAGCTAAGGTGCTGACATGAAAAAAAATTAAATGAGACAAAAGATCAATGAATTGATTCATATTCTAGAATCCTAGCTGAACTGATGATGTGGAATGTAGAATATTTGATTGGATGTTAGCAGAACTGGATTCCTGTGTTGATTTTGCCAGTTGACAATTTTCTAATCTCAGACAAGCCAAGTCGCTGTTCTGAATAGTAGTTTCTGCATCTCTAAAATAAAGGACTAGATGATATTTACAGTGTCTTCCAAAACTATGTCTATGATTCTAATGAATGATCCCATAACAGTTTGGGACATAGCATTATAGTAAATGCAGCACAGCTGAAAACATATAGTATTCTCTAATTATGGTTCCATTTATACTTCACCTATTAATTGTAATCATTGGGTATTTATGCCTTCAAAAGTCTTTCCTTCCTTCCTTCCTTCCTTCCTTCCTTCCTTCCTTCCTTCCTTCCTTCCTTCCTTCCTTCCTTCCTTCCTTCCTTCCTTCCTTCCTTCTTTCCTTCCTTCCTTCCTTTCTTTACTTTCTTTATTTTCCTTCCTTTATTTTCCTTCCTTTGTTTCTAATTTCCTTTACATCCCAAATAAAATGATATCTAAAGGAAACCTTTCCCAATTATGCTTTATTTTTAATTAACTCTTTCCTATTTATCCTATATATTGCTCATCTGTATACATTTATTTGAGATTTGTCTCTCCCAGTAAAATGTGAGTTCCTTGAGAGTGGGGCCTCTTTTGCCTCTCCTTGTATTCCCAGTGCTAAACATAGTACCTGACAAATAGAAGACATTTATTAAATGATTATTGATTGATGTTTAGATTTTTATAAACTATCTTCCACTTTTGATATTATTGACCACTCTCTTCTCCTTAATAGTCTCATACTTTTGGTACTTTCTTCTGTTTCTTCTCTAATTATTCCTCAGTTTTCTTATCTGTTTTGTCATTTATATGACAGTATCTCAAAGTTAGTTCTCCCCAAGTTCATTTTATCACACTGCCTCTATATCTGAGATCTAGGTTTGATGATGCATTTTATCACTACTTTTTTGATCCTGAGCATAGTACTTCATTTCTCTTCACCTCAGTTTTTTCATTTGTAAAATGATATACCAGATGACCTCCAGGGTCCTGGTATCTACACTGATGCCCAGGACTAAATTGATGATGATGAGAATTATTCGAATGTTGCTCAAAGATGCCATTTAAAACCAGAGAGCAGGTGGATGAGTTTTATTTCATGGCCAGTGTCTCAAAATTTTTTATCAAAAAGTATTTTACATTTCTCATTTCCATGATCAATAAACATTAATTACAGGAACAAATGAGCATGGTTTGAGATAACCCCTTCTAAATATTGAAAATCTTTGATTTACTAGGCATAAGGAACTGAGCCTTAAATAAAGTGTGGTATTTGAGTTGAATAAAGTTAATCTTTCATTTTATGAGAAATCAATATTTGGACCTGTGAGGAAATGACTTGTCAACATATTTAGGAGAAGACTGTTCAGTTGATCTTGAGAGGGGAGGGTATTATTGAAATCTGGCCCAGGAGACTCCCAACAATTAAGAGAAGACAACCAGGACTAAATGTACTTATATCCAGGATATTTATAGGTAGACAACAGACTACATAGTGTTCTGTATCTTCTCACTAGCCCTTCCTTGATGAGAAGAAAGAATAAATGGAAGTATAGTAGATTAGGCTCCTTGAAGCAGTTCAGAAGTCTATAACTCCTTGGCATTTTTTTCTAATTTCTATTTTTCTGGATGTGGCTATCTGATGTGGATGTAGCTATTTCTGGAAAAGGCAATGCAGAGAACAAGAGTTATATATCATATCTCAATGTACTATAAATGTGACTTTGTATTGTCACAAAATTCAGACAGATCATTTCAAAATATGGAGATGAGAAATGATGAAGCTAATTCAACTTAAGCCTTTTTTGCCTGAATTTCCTAAGATATATCTCTCGCTATCCTTTGGAACATATTGGATATGCCCTCTTGTAATTATGCCCCACAGAAAAAGCTATCCTATATTTAAGAAATTTTATGGGTCAGTATCTACTTAAAACCAAAATTCACAATCTCCCTTGAATTGCTTAGTTTTACCAACCAAAGGCACATTAATTCAAATAAGACATAATCACAAAAAATGATAGTTTCAAATAGTATCCCCAGTCATGCATGGGTTACTTTCTACTACAAATTACCATGCTACCACTGAGTAAAGGTACACAAGTATGGAGTACACATGGAAAGCACGTACATAAAGAACACAATTTCAGAGTATATTAGGCAATAAAATACCTGAAAGAAACTCTTGATTCTGGAACATACCTCCAAAAAGCACACATGTAGGGGACCTGGATGTCTAGAGCACATGTGTGCTAGACTATCTCTAATGCAATAGGACTGTCAGTACTTCTTTATTATGTTGTACTCTGCTAATTCCTATTCATATCGCATCTCTGCTCTGCATTTTGTCTCTTAGCTTTGTTACTCTGTCTCTATTTGGTATCTCCACTATTCTAATTGTCAGTGTATCTCACTCCACTTTACCTCTGCTATTCATTTACCTCTGCTATTTATCTCCTCTGGTCCATCTGTTAAACTCTGTTTGAATTTGTTTAAAAATAATGTATAGAAAGCTTTTCCTGGTAGATGTGGGAAAATTGGGATACTAGTGTATTAGTGTGGTGCTGTGAATTAGTTCCTCCATTTTGGAGAACAATTTGGAACTATGCCCAAAGTATATGCAAAGCTGTACATACCCTTTCATCCAGCAATACTACTCACTACTAGGTCTGTTTCCCAAAGCGATCAAAGGAAAGGGAAAAACTTATTTATCCACAAATATAGCATCTCTTTTTTTGTGTTGGCAGTTCTCAATGGAAATGAGGGGATGCACATTAATTAGAGAATAGCTGAACAGGTTGTGGTATATGATTGGGATGGATATTACTCTGTTATAATAAATGACAGGCAGCAATATGAAATGCCTGGGAATATACCTGTGAAGACAAACTCAGAAACTATATGATCACAATTACAAAACACTTTTCCTACAAATAAAGTCAGATCAAAACAACTGGAAAAATATTCATTGCTCATGGGTAGGAGAAATCAATATAATAAAAATAGAAAATCTTCATAAAGTATTTATTCAGTGCTATGCTAATCAAACTACTAAAAACTATTTCATACAGCTTGAAGATATAGGGAAAAATCATCTGGAAGGATAGAAGAACTAGAATGTCAAGAAAAATTATGAAAAAAAAAAGAGGATGGTTTGTCTATACTGAACCTCAAAATATTTTATAAACTGGCAACTATAAAAACAATCTTGTACTGGCTAAGAAATAGAGCTGAGGGCCAACAGAACAGATTAGACACTCAATACGCAAACATAAAAGACTATAGTAAGCTAGTGTTTGATAAAGCCGAAGATCCAAAGATAGAACTCATATTCTGACAAAAACTGATAAGAAAACTGAAAAACATAGGCATAGATGAACAATGTATTCCATATACCAAGGGAAAGTAAAAATACGTACATGATTTAAAAATAAAAGGTGATACTATAAAAAAAGTGAGGTCTCAAACAGTTTACCCATCAGACCTATTGATAAAGGAAGAATTTAGATCCAAATAAGACACACAAACAATATTATAAGGTATAAAATGGATGACTTTACCTACATTAATTAAAACATTTCTGCACAAACAAAATCAATGTAGCCAAGATTCAACATAAAAAACATACCATGGAAAAATATTTATAGCAAGTCTCTTGGACAAAGGCTTCATTTCTAGTATATAGAAAATTATATCAAATCTATAAAAATACAAGGTACTTCCAAATTGACAAATGGGCAAAAGATATAAACCTATCATTCTCAGAAGGAGAAATATATATATATATATATATATATATTATTATATATATTATATATATATATATATTACAAACATAACACTTTCTCTCATATATATATATATATATGAGAGAGAGAAAGTGTTATGTTTGTAATAACAGGGATTTGGGGAAGCTGATCGTCTGGCCAGGGCCAGATGCATGCAAGACACACTTCTCCCACACAGATAAGCTTGATTGAGTAGGGAGGTGGTTAGGTACTCCTTGCTCTCAAACCCCTCCCCCCCAAGCAATTGGTTTTCAGTTGAAGATGGAGACGGCAGAGTGTCTTCAAGCAAGATTCATCAAAGGCAAATCTTTAATGATGTTCCCTTTCTCTAACTTATATTCCCACAGGTCTGATTGAGGACTGAGTAGTAGTTAGATATGTTGATGTTAAGGACTGAGAAGGATCTGACTTCTTAGGCTGGCAACTGACAGGAACCAAGCTTAATGACTGCAGTGAGTATCCTCAAATAATACCCAGATATGGTTATTAGAGATATAGTTATATTGATAAAAAAAGGAAGGGGAAGGAAAGAGGAGGTAATTAGGATTTGGATAAGAACTGGGAAGCTCTGAACTGTTGGGTTTAGGCTGCCCCTCTCTCCCCCCCCCACCCAGGAAGGAGTGGCAGACCTTTAGCTAACTTGCTCTCAAAGCTAATAGTAATTACTTCTAATATCTATATAACTAAATAATTATTATGGTGATGCTGGAAAGGTCTAATCCTACTAGACAGGCAAACTCCTGAGTAGAAACCACAATGGCTTTTGCCACTATGGCCTCCCAGGTGAACCCCCCAAATCAGGAACAGCCAACAGAGAGATCTGCTCCCCTCAACTCCCAGAAAACAACTGTTTAACTCCCTACCAACTGTTCCCTCACCCAAAGTTCTCCAGGGGGGTCCCCTGGAATTCTTGGTGAGGCTTGACCCTGTATTTTGCAGGAATTCTATCCTGCCATTTTCTACATTACAGAAAGAGAACAAATCATACATGCAACCAAAAAATGAGAAAAAAAATATTGAAAATGACCACATAAAGACTAAATTGGAAATCTTAAAAATCAAAGGATAAATAAATAAAACTGAAAGTAAAAGAGCTATTGAGCTAATAAATAAGCTTAGGATTTGGTTCTTTGAAAAAAACTTTCAAGAAAAGAAAAACCCAAAAGGTAGACAGAGAACATCTGAGCCATGGGTTAGAGGGGAGCAAGACTGCAAGAAGGAGTGAAGAGGAAGCCAAGAGCAAGCTACACACCTCCATCCTACATTGGCTATGCCAGGTTTGAAACCTAAGCCTCAGATAATATTCACATCCTGAGATCTTGCCTGGACAAATAGTAGTCCAAAGCAATCCACACTACTTGGAATTTTCAAACCTATGGAGAAGTCCAGAGTTCCCAGTCAGGGCAGTCTGGACTAAAGTAGGATGATCCATGTGAGTCCAGAGTGAAGCCAAGAGTTCTAGTCTGGGCTTAGAATGAGGACATATTTGACAGTATGGGATGGCTGATAGTACTAAGTGCTGACTTTTTGTGTAAAGATGAGGGAAGAGCTCCAAAACAGGACAATCAAACATGCACCCAATTAGAACAAGTACACAGCAAAAGCAAAACTTAAACCTAAGCCAAAAACTACAATTTAAGTAGTTCCTGACCTGATTAAGTTTAATGTAAGGCCAGAAGCTTGCAACCAAGCCTAAGATAAGTATTTGAGCTCTCAGTATCTCAAGGGTTAATTGAATCAGCAGGGGGAAGAGGCTCTCAGACTTCTCAGGCCTCAGACTATAATTTCATCCTCCAAGAGCTAAAACTGGTAAAAACGTAGAAAATAGCTGAAAAATGCTGAAAAATAGCATCAAGGATGGACTGAAGTTTAAGAAGGTACCACAACAAATCAGAAAACAGGAACTTACTATAATTACATAGGGAAAAGAGCAAAAAACAAAAAAAGGACCTCATTCTCAAGAATTTTTGTAGAATCAAAGAGCAGGTTTCAGACACAAAAAGGGACAGTGAAAGTAAAGGAAACAACCCCCAAAGTCCAAAAGAAAAATATAGATTGGATACAGATTCTGGAAAAGCTCAAAAAAGACTTCAAAAACCACTTAAGAGAGGCAGAAGAAGAGTGGGAAAGAGAAATGAAAGAGAAGAAAGGAGAAATGAAAGTGATGCAAGAAGAAATGGGCCATTTGAAAAAGGAGAACCAAAAACTGACAGATGAAAATCAGGCCTTCACAATAAGAACTGATCATTTGGAAATTAATGATTTCATGAGAAAACAAGAAAAAATAAAATGGAATTAAAGGACCAAAAAAAAAACGAGAGGAAAACATGAAATATATCATTAAAAATCAACTGACCTAGAAAATAGATCTAGGAGAAACAATTTGAGAATTATTGAACTACCTGAAAGCCAGGATCAAGAAAAAACCTTGGAAATCAGATTATATGAAATTATCAAAGAAAAGTACCCAGAGATCTCAGAACAAGAACATGAAATTTAAATTAAAAGATTTCACAGATCACCTTCAGAAAGAAATCTTCGAATGACAATTTCCAGGAATGTAATAGCTAAATTAAAGAGCCATCAAACTAAGGAGAAAGTTCTGCAAGCAGTCAGAAAGAAACAATCCCAATACCAAGTAGCTACAATCAGGATCACACAGGACTTAGAGGCTTCTACATTAAAGGACTAAAAGACATTGGATATGATATTGAAGAAGGTGAAAGATTTTGGTTTACATCCCAGAGTCACCTATCCAGCAAAATTGAAAATATTCTTTCAGGGTTAAAAAGTGGACATTCAATAAGATAGATTTCCAAGTAATGGAATTAGTATTAGAGAAGATAGAAGAAATTTACTCAGAAAGAGGGTAGGGAAATAAGTTGATTTTGATGATCTGATGTATATGATAACATAAGATATATATGATAATATAAGATGATAGAACATGTAGGTAAATGTGATGATATGAAATGATATGTATATATGATATGTATGCATATGAATGATATGTAAAAAAATCAAGGGGTAAAAGAAAAGGTTGCATTGAGAGAAAAGGAAGGAAGAGATAGAATGGGGTAAATAATGAAACAAAGACTCATGAAAAATCATTATAGAGAGTGGAAGATAAGGCTGGTGGCATTCAATGCTTAAACTTTGCTTTCATTGTGGCTCAGAGATGTAAAATTTACAAGTGTACTCAGTGGGGTATAGAATTCTATCTTAGCCTAAAGAGAAGTAGAAGAGGGAATAAGTTAAGGAAAGGATTAAGAAGGTAATTGGAGAGAGGGGGAAGTGGTAGGTAACAAACAACCAAAATACTGGTGAGGAGGAACAGAATGAAAGGAAATAGAGCAAGATCTAAAGAGGATAATATAATGGAGGGCAAAACACAGACAGTAATAATAACTGTGAATGTTAATAGGATGAATTCACCCATAAAATGGAAGCAGACAGCAAAGTGGATTAAAAACGAAAATCCTACTATATGTACTTTCTAAGAAACACATTTGAGGAAATGTGACATACACAGAATAAAGGTAAAAGACTGGAGCAGAATTTATTATGCATCATCTAAAGTAAAAAAAAAACAGGAGTAGCAATCATAATTCTACACAAAATAAAAATAGAAAGTGATCTGATTAAAATAAATAAGGAAGGAAATTATATTTTGCAAAAGGGTACAATAAAGAATAAAGTAATATCATTAATAAACATTTATACACCAAGTGTTATAGACACTAGATTTCTAAAAGAAAAATTAAAGGAGCTTAAGGAGGAAATAGATAGTAAGACCATACTCCTGGGTACTCAACCTTTCCCTATCAGAACTAGATAAATGAAAACACAAAATAAATGAGAAAGAAGTAACTGATGTTAATGAAATGTTACAAAAATTAGAGTTAATAAATATCAGGAGAAAATTTAACTGGAATAAAAAGGAATACCTTCTTCTCAGCAATAAATGGTACGTATTAGTGAGACATTAAAAACAAAACACTGGTGTAGAAGGAAATAGTGAAAGTAGAAAGGGCAGGACAAGGAGTGGGAATAAAATATTGGGGAATACATAGTTGATAATTATGACTCTGAATGTGAATGGGATGAAGTCGCCCATAAAACAGAAGCAAATAGCAGAGTGGATTAGAAACCAAAATCCTACACATGAGGCAGGTAGACATACATAGGATAAAAGTAAAAGACTGGAGCAAAACCTATTGAGCCTCAACTGAGAAAAAGAAGGCAGGAGTTGCAATAATGATATCTGAAAAAGGCAAAATAAAAAATATATCTGGTTAAAAGAGATAGGGAAGGTAATTACATTTTGATAAAAGGCAGTATAGACAATGAAGAAATATAACTACTCAACATGTATGCACCAAATGTAATAGCATCCAAATTTCTAAAGGAGAAACTGGTCAAGTTCAAGGAGGAAATTGATAGTAAAACTATACTACTGGGAGACCTGAAATTTCCCCTATTAGATCCTGATAAATCAAACCAAAAAATGAAGAAGAAAGAGGTAAGAGAGGTGAATGAAATCCTAGAAAAATTAAAGTTAATAGTTTTGTTGGGAAAAATAAATAAGGATAAAAAAGGAATACACCTTCTTTTCAATAGAACATGGTACATTCACAAAGCTTGAACATGTATTAGGGCACAGAAATATGGCAAACAAATGGAAAAGAGCAGAAATAATAAATGCAAACTTTTTAGATTGTAATGCAATAAAAAATACATAGTAATGATACATGGATAGGCAAATAAAAAATAACTGAAATTAAATAATATGATTCTCCAAAATTAGTTAAAGAAGAAATCATAGAAACAATTAATAATTTCATTGAAGAGAATGACAATGATGAGACTTCTTACCAAAATCTAAGGGATGCAGCCAAAGCAATAATAAAGGAGAAAATTAAATCATTAAATGTATATATTGACAAATTAGAGAGGACAGAGTTCAATGAATTGGGCATGCAACTTAAACATCTAGAAAGTGAACAAATGAAAAATCCCCAGATGAAAACTAAATTAGAAATACTAAAAATCAAAGGAGAAATTAATAAAGTCAAAAGTAAAAGAACTATTGAATTAATAAATAAGACTAAAAGCAGGTATTTTGAAAAAACAGATAAAATAGAAAAAGTACTGGTAAATCTAATTTTAAAAAAAGGAAAAAAAAGCAAATTAACAGTATCAAAGATGAAAAGGGAGACCTCACCTCTAATGAAGTGGAAATCAAGGCAATCATTAAAAACTATTTTGCCCAATTACATGCCAATAAATAGCAATGTAGGTGATATGGATAAATATTTACAGAAACATAAATTATCTAGATTAACAGCAGAAGAAATAGAATACTTAATCCCTTATCAGAAAAAGAAATTGAACAAACCATTAAAGAACTCCCTAAGAAAAAATCCCCAGGACCAGATAGATCCACAAGTGAATTCTATCAAACATTCAAAGAACAACTAATCCCAATGCTATGCAAACTATTTGACATAATAAGCAAAGAAGAAGTTCTACCAAATTCCTTTTATGACACAAGTATGGTAATGATCCTAAAACCAGGTAGATTGAAAACAGAGAAAACAAACCACAGACCAATCTCCTTAATTAACGTAGATGCAAAAATCTTAAACAAAATACTAGAAAAAAGACTCCAGCAAGTGATCACAAGGGATGTTCATTATCTGGTGGGATTTATGCCAGAAATGCAAGGATGGTTCAATATTAGGAAAACCATTCACATAATTTACCATATTAACAAGCAAACCAACAAAAATCACATGATTATCTCAAAAGATGCTGAAAAAGCCTTTGTCAAAATATAACATCCATTACTATTGAAAACACTAGAAAGTATAGGAATAGAAGGGTCTTCCCTAAAAGTAATAAACAGTATTTATCTAAAACCATCAACAAACATCATCTGCCATGAGGATAAACTAGAAGCCTTCCCAATAAGATCAGGAGTGAAACAAGGATGCCCATTATCACCTTTATTATTTAGCATTGTACTAGAAACACTAGCAATAACAAATAGAGAAGAAAAAGAAATTGAAGGTATTAAAATAGGCAATGAGGAGGCCAAGCTATCACTCTTTGCAGATGATATCATGGTCTACTTAGAAAATCCTAGAGAATCAACTAAAAAGCTAGTAGAAATAAGAAACAACTTTAGCAAACTTGCTGGATACAAAATAAACACATAAATCATCAACATTTATATATATTTCCAACACATCTCAGTAGCAAGAGTTAGAAAGAGAAATGCCATTTAAAATCACCTTAGACCAGTGATGGGCAAACTCTATCAGGCAGCAAGACATTATTCCTAATCTGAGGAATATAATGAGTAGGATACAATACAATGAAACTTCAAAAAAGTTGCCTTAGAAACAGATGGACAGATGAGCATTTCCTTTCCTTTAGCCCCCTCTTTTAAAAGTTTGCCTATCACTGCCCTAGACAATACAAAATACTTAGGAATCTATCTGCCAAAACAAAAACAGCAATTATACGAACACAACTACAAAAAACTTTCCACACAATTAAAACTAGATCCAAACAATTGGAAAAACATTGATTGTTCATGGGTAGGATTAGATAACAATAAAAATGACCATTCTACCCAAATTAATTTACTTATTTAGTGCCATACTTATCAAACTACCAAGAAACATTTTTTTACTGAATTAGAAAAAAACTATCACAAAGTTCATTTGGAAGAACAAAAGATCAAGAATATCAAGGGAATTAATGAAAAGAAATTGACAGAATGTGGTCTAGCAGTAACAGATATTAAACTATACTATAAAGCAGCAGTCTTGAAAACAATATGGTACTGGCTAAAAGAAAGAAGGGAGGATCAGAGGAATAGACTTGGGTTAAGTGACCTCAGCAAGATGGTCTGTGATAAACCCAAAGAGCCTAGCTTTTGGAACAAAAATCTACTATTTGACAAAAGCTGCTGGGAAAATTGGAAAACAGTATAGTAGAAATTGAGTCTTTAGCAACATCTCACATCTTGTACCAAGATATATTCAGAATGGGTGAATGAATTGAATATAAAGGAGGAAACTATAAGTAAATTAGGAGAGCACAGAATAGTATACTTGGCAGATCTTTGGGAAAGGAAAGATTTTTAAAACCAAGCAATAGTTAGAAAAATTACAAAATGTAAAATAAATAATTTTGTTTACATTAAATTAAAAAGGTTTTCTGTACAAACAAAACCAATGCAACCAAAATGAGAAAGGAATCAAAAAATTGGGAAAAAATCTTTATAACAAAAACCTTGAACAAAGGTCTAATTGCTCAAATATATAAGGAGCTAAATCAATTGGAAAATACTTTCGAAGTATAAATTCAGAAGAAAATATATTATTTATCAATTGTGTATGTGGTTATATGATTTAGGGTTTTGGTTTTAAAAGGTTACAACAAAAATGAATAAAATGAAAATAGGATTTGTGTGATAATATATGTATAACTCTGTGAAATTACTTGTCAGCTCCAGGAGGCAGGGAGGAAAGAGAGCTAGAAGATAGCAACTATCATGTAACCATGGAAAAATTTTTAAAGTAAAATTAAAATATAATAAAGCCCCTCTGACAATCTTTTGTCAATTTTCCCCTCATTTTTGGATTATGAGACTTCTATTTTGATAATCAAATATGACCTATATTCAAATTTGACTTCTGAACTTTAACATTAATTATAAATGTAAAAAAAAAGACTTCATAAAATTAATGTTCATACCACTTTTGTGTTTTATCTGTCTTAAAAGTAAGAAACTGTAATACCATGCTATAGTTTGCTTAAAAAAATAAAGGAGGGTGAGGTAAGAACTCAGAGTCCTAGAATGACAGTAGACTTGAATATCTTCTTTTCCACCTCCATATTCTTTGGTATTTGGTCATGAATTTTTTTAAATCTAGGATTCCTAACATTAAATAGTTGGAATTTATATAAAGTCAGTTCTAGGTACCCCCCAAATAAGGGAATTGATGGGGATGAGCAGTGCTCCATGAAAATAAGTATCTGAAATTTAAAATGGAACATATTATCCAGGCAAAAGAAAATATCATGGCATTATGTAGACAATGTATAGCAGAAGAAGCAAGATATACAGAAGACAAAACTAATTTTATTGGAAATATGTCATAAATAAGTTCACTACCAGTAAATTCTAAAATAAAAATAATAGCTACTTAAAATGTACATTTAAAATCACACTGCCTGATGGTTTGAACATTTCTATTTACTTCCTGTTTTTCTGTTAACTAAAATCTACTTTCTACAGCAACAACAGTGAAGTAGTGGTAGTCTCTTCTGAATGCTTTCCAGATAAAGGTGTCTCGGGTAACACACATGTGTTGTTTTTCTATTGTCCTTGAATGGAATTAGATATTAATTAGAACTGTTCAAAATTTGCCTATTTGGGGTTTGAAATGGATTTGACTGCTATTTTAAGAGTAGGATTTCATTTTCAGTTTGTTTTGGGGGGCATTTTTTTGATTTTTTTAATTTGTGACATTTCATATAGTTTTTTGATTTTCCATAAAAATCTATGCCTTCAAAATCTAAACTAAACCTATGGACAAATATTTCACTGGAATAGTTCCTCAGGCTTCTGGCTCATTTTCTAAATAATAAATATCTCCCTGCATGTAATCTCTCTGTAACAACATTCCCCTTTTCTCCATGCTACTGTTCTAGCAAACAGAGCAGTAAAGAGAATTTGTCCCACAGGGCCAAAGGTTAGTCTAAACTAGACCAAATTCAAATCTCCCTCTAAAACATCACCATAGCATCTTTATCCTCAGTGAAATTTCTAGGAGGGTGGAACACTACTAATGTCTCTGTAAAGCTGGGAATTCCTCCCACCATAAATGCAAGACCATTTTCCTAGGGGACAGAAGAATTCAATAAGGATTCTTTTCAAGAAAAACCATCAGGGAAGTAAAAAAAAGTAGTGAATTCAACCCTTCTAATGGAAAGGAGAGCTTATTTTGATCTTTCCTCTACTAAGGACAATGACATTCTTTTCTTCCTTATTGTCATTCCTCTTTTACGCATCTACCACCTCTTCTTTAAGTAAGATATTACTCTAACAATCGATCATCTGTCAGACCTTGTTCTCCCAGTACAATTTTGTAACTGTATGCCAAGATACAGGTCAGGGTTTCCTTCTTAATACACATTTTAATTCTTTAAATCCACAACATTCTTATGTCTTCCATCTTTATTAGCTCAAGGATATGATGAGAGAAAATCCACATATTTCTTTTTGTTCTTTGTTTTCATATAATTTATACATTTCTGGTTCAATTCACACTTTTTATGAATTTATAATCTTATTGGAATAATATTCTTCCAATGAGAAGATATTCTCTGATATAGAATCCTTCCTCTAGGGACTGTTGCAAATAATAATGAATTCAGTATTAAGAAAATATCTCTAAGGTAAGTTATGTAGAATGAAACTTATTCACTAGAATAAATTCAGATAAATAATAGTACTCTTGAGATTTAACAAATAATATATAATGAAACATATAAATGAATAGAGAAGATCAAAGTTTAAGAGGCAAAGAGAATCAGAAGGAATCCACACAATTTGGTAATGTAGGTAAACTATCCCAAGGCTAAGTCATCACTTAAGCTGATAGGTGGGTCTCAAAAAACCTCTCTCCTTGCTTTTAAATTTGCCTACCCCTAGGAATAGTAGTATGGAGATAATTCCACTAATTTCATGATGTTTAATTCTTTAGTTGTTCTGCCTTTAGGCAATGATAGAAATTTCTCTACTTTGCTTTAAAAATAATCTCCTTTAGACATATGATCAAGAATCTGCATAATGTGGAAGCATATCTCTACCCTAAGCTCTGTATCTCCCCAATCCCACATCCCAACACAAAAGCACAAACACACATACTCACAACACACCAATCTAGACAATCAAATAAGTTTAGGATGAAGACATTTTGAAACAGAAAAGGTTGCAAAGTTTAATTTAACAAAAGCAAATCTTTAAATCAGATATGTTCCACTATTAACTATTAAATGAAGGTAGAAGAGAAACTTAGTAAAACTAGTTATGTTGTTAAGGGTGTCTAAGTGAACCTAATATTTTAAAATTGGTTCTATAATATCTGAAAGCATCATGTCTAGGGACTAAAGGCCACACAATTATTCCTTTGTTGTTTATAATTGTATATTTTTCTAGCTTTATATTCACAATATCATTTTATCTACTTTGTTAGGTTAATAAAAAGAGCCTATCTAAAGTAAGGTAAAGGCATTTCTGTGACTTACTGACTATTTTAGGTCAAGCTATAATCTACTAATAGGATAATCTCTTTAATGTGCAAAATCCTTTAGAGATTATCATTGAGAGCATTAATTACAAATTTTTTAGCTTAACATTCATGGTCCTCTACAATATGCCACTTTAAATTTTTCTATTATTATCTTCACATATTTTATATTATAAATGAAATATAATACTCATTTTTTTCATTCCAGAAAACTCTCTGGGCATGTAAACATTTGCTCTATATTTTCACTAAATGAAACTGCCAATTTCATATAAAATACCACTGAAGTGACATCTATATCAAACACTCACTGGCCTCCTAGCTCCTTTGTATCATGACACCCTTAATAATTTTCTGATAAACTCTGTTTAGATTTTTATACATTTATATTAATTTAATTTTTCATTTTTAACATTTAAAAAAAGTTAATTCCCTCTGACCCCAAATCTAGCTATTGAGAAGACAAGAAATATAACATCAGTTATATATTGGAAGACTTATAAAATATATTTTCACATTATCCATGTTGCCAAATACCAATAACAAAAACCAAGAAGCACAAAGAAAATGAAAAATACATGAAAAAGTATGCAATTTTTGTGAAATGGTGAATTCTTACTCATAAAGCTTGGGTCTTAGGATTTGTCAAATTCTAGATTACTGTGGTCACTTTCTCTTATGTATTGTACATCTAGTTATTCCACTGATCTACCACTCTACTTCTTAGGCAGTATCAAATTGTTTTCATGAAGATTATTTTTAATATAGTTTAAAATATGGCACTTAGAGTATCATATTTTACATTTTTCCACTAATCCCCTTAATTTCTTGAACCTTTGTTCCTGCAAATGAATTTTCTTATTACTTTTTCTAGCTATATAAAATATTTTTTGGTATGTTGATTGGTATGGTACAGAATAAGTTAAATAGAATATGTTAAACAGAATTGTCATTTTTATTACATCAGCTCAGTCAACTCATGAGTGCATATTTGTTTAATATTGATATTACTTCATTTTCTTTGCTACCTTTTAATTAGTTATATTATCTCTACTTACCTCTTTTCCTTAGAAATATTTCTTCTTTTGCTTCATCTGAAAATGTTTTCTACACATGCTATTTTTAACATCAGCTGAAGCAAAATATATTCAGTTCTAGCCTCTTATTTTAATTCTGTTTATGTTTCTCTATTTCAAATGTGTTGTTTGTAAATAACACATTGTTAGATTCCAGGTTCTAATGCATTCTCTTATCTACTTCCATTTTATGGGTAAGTTCATCCATTTATATTCATGATTGTAATTACTAACTGTGTGTTTCACTGCATCCAATTTTCTTTTGCTCATTACTTTCTCCCCCCCCCTCTCTCTCTCTCTCTCTCTCTCTCTCTCTCTCTCTTCCTCTTTCACTCTTTTTCCACCTCCATTTCTACTTCTAGTCTGTTTTGCTTCTGAGCTCTGTCCTTCTCTTATAAGCCCCCTCCCTTTTAAATCAGCTTATTTATATATTATCAAAAAAGTTTAGCAGAAAGAGATAGAAAGAGAAATAGACAATATAAAATTCCTGAGATTCTACTCATCAAGATGAACCCAGGAATTATATGAAAAAATACAACATACTTTTCATACAAATAAAGTCAGATTGAAACAATTAGAAAAATGTTAATTGTGTATGAGTAAGCCAAGTCAATATAATAAAAAGACAATTTTACCTAAATGAATTTTATCAGTCAGTGCCATAATAATCAAGCTACCAAAAAATCTATAGAGCTAGAAAAAAAATAATGTAAATCATCTGGAACATCAAAGGTTAAAATATCAAGGTCATTGATGAAATATATATATATATATATATATATATATACACATACATACATAAAGGTGACTTAGCTATACTAGATCTGGAAAAATATTAAAGTGGCAACCATCAAAACAGTCTGGTATTTGTTAAGAAATAGAATGAGAGATCAAAGGAATAGATAAGGTCCACAAAATGCAATGGTAAATGATCATAGTAATCTAGTGTTTATAACCCCAATAATCTAGCTTTGGGGACAAGAACTCACTGTTTAACAAAGACTGCTGTGAAAACTGGAAAATAATATGGCAGAAACCACTTTAGGAGTAAAAAAGTGGAAATAAATAACACAACTATTGTAACAGAGATTTTAAACCTTTTCTTCTCAGAATTGGATACATCTAACTAAAAAAGTTCATTCATTTCTCCTTGGATTATTAGGATTTCCAATAGAGTGTTTATCTGAGGATTTTCAATTTATTCTTATTCTATAAACATTTTTGTTGTTGTTGTTGCTGTTATTTTTGCACGCTCAAACCATTGATCACCTCTTTCTCTTTTTTGTTTTTTTTTCTCAAAATCAACTCTTAATTTTTTATTATTTTAACATTTTTATGTTCAATTTTGTTAATTTCACCTTTACTTTTTAGGAATGCCAATTTTTTATTTAATTTTTAATTTGTTCTTTTTTAATTTTTTAAATTGGCTAAATGTTTTTACTTTAAAATTTTAAGGGCACTAGAATAATGCATGCCATTTGATCCAGCAAAACAGCTACTAGGTTTGTACTCCAAAGAGACTATAAAAATGGTTGAATCATGGGGATGTGTCCCTCAATTGGGGAATGACTGAACAAATTCTAGTATCAAATCGTGATGGAATACTATTGTGCTATAAGCAATGATGAACTGTTTGATTTCTATACCAACCGGAAAGACCTCCTTGAACTTATGTGGAGTTAAATGTGCAGAACCAAGAGAACATGGTACACAGAAACTGAAACCGTGTGGAACAATCAAATGTAATTGACATTGCTTCCAGCACCAATGCAATGATCCAGGACAATCCCAAGTGACTTATGAGAAAGAATGCTCTCCACATCTAGAGAAAGAACTTAGCAAGTTCTTCACAGAAGAAAATCATTTGATTTATCACTTGTTTATATGGGAATGTGATTTGGTATTTTGGTTTTAAAATATTACTCTATTAAAAATGAATAATATGGAAAAAAGTATCAAGTAGTAAATATCACATGCATGACAATGGAATTGTTTGTCAGCTCTGGAAGGGAAGACAGAAGAGGGGAGGGAGAAAACACGAATCACTTAACCATGGAAAAATATTTAAAGGTTAATAAATAAATTAAATATATAGAGAACTTTGTCTAATATTAAGAATGAGACATTCCAAATTGGTCATTGATAAAATGTATGAATAGCTTTTGGATCAAGAAAACATATATATATATATATATATATATATATATATATGTGTGTGTGTGTGTGTGTGTGTGTATGAAGAATATTCTAAATCATTATTAACTAGAGCAAATTAAAGTAACTGAGATATCATCTCACACCTATCTGATTGGCTACAATGACTAATGGGCAAAATTATAAACATCGGAGGGGATGTGGTAAAATCAGGACACTTTCATTTTTGGTGGAACTGTGAACTGATCCAACTATCCTGAAGAGCAATCTGAAATTCTACTCATCTAATTATAAAATTAACTACACTTTTTGACCCAATAATAAAACTATTAGGTTAATTTCCTAAAGTAATCAATGGAAAAGAGAAAGAAATTATATGTTCTAAAGCATTTTTATAGTGACAAAGAACTCGAAAATGAATGGATGTCCATCAATTTAGGAATGGCTAAACAAGTTGTGTTATGTGATTGCAATGGAATTTAATTCTACTGTTAGAAAATGACAAACAAGATGGTCACACACAGAAAAAGTAAAAAGATTTATTTGAATTGTTTCAGAGGGTTGAACAGAAACAGGACAAGGTTGTACACAATAATAACAGTAAGAAGAATAATATGATGATCTGCTGTGAATTTCTTAACTGTTATCAACAAGGCAAGGATCTAGGACAAATTCCAAGAAAGTCATGATGAAAAAAGATATCCATAAAAAAAAAAGATATCCATAGTCATAGAAAGAACAGTTAAGATTGAAATAAACCACTCATCACCTTATTTCCTCCATAAATTCTTCTCTAATGTAAGTGATATATATATATATATCTTTTTACATAATTAAGGAGGAAATATGTACTATATTATAATATGAGTACCATTTGTATCATACTACCTACTTTTTTTTTAGAGTGGTGCATAGGGTTAGAGGGAGAAAGATAATGGGCTTTTCAATATGTCATAAAATGAACATTAAAAATTGGATCAACAAACAACATGGAAAAATAACAATTAAAAATTTAAAAACTAAAATCCGGTATAGACTAGTACCTCATATCCTATAAGAAGATATGACCAAATTGAGTATATTATTTATACATAAAGAGTGAAGCCAAAAGCAAATTAGAGAACAATGGAATACTTTGCCTCTCAAACCTACAATTAAGGGAAGAATTTATGATCAACAAAAGGTAGAGAAAAGTATAAGTTGTAAAATGGACAATTTTGATTATGTCAAATTTAAAAAGGTTTTGTACAAATAAAATCAATGAAACCAATAGAAGGGAAGCAGAAATTTTGGGAACAAATTTATGGCAATTTTTAAATAAAAGTATCATTTTTAAATATATAGAGAATTGAATCAAATGCATAAAAATGCAAGTTATTCCCCAATTGAGAAATGGCCAAAAGTTATTAATAGACAGTTTTCAAATGAAGAAATCAAAACTGTCTACAGTAATAGGAAAAAAATAAGTGTTCTTGAAGCAGTCCAGCTGCTACATAATCTTCTTGCACCTAAAAAGGGAAGCCTAGGACTGTGGGTGGAAAGGTTAAAGATTAAGGGAGGAAGGGCACAGGTAGAGGAAATAGACAAGGCATCAGCTTCATGTTCAACCTTCCAGCTCCTCCTCAGATGGTGAGAGAGAGAGTCAGTTACACTGATTTTTATTGAGGCTTCAAGGATTGTCAATCAAACAAGTGGCATGACAGAAATATGAGCATAATATTGGCAATCAATTACAAGATGAAGAAATGGATATCAACACAATGGTGTAGCCAGTGCTCAGCAAAGAAGTTCATTTGGAAGTCCTTCTTCCTCCAGAGCACTGGCACCATTTCATTCAGCTGAAGAGTGTATTTTTTTGACATTACAAAGAAGCTATTGAAATTGCTTGCCAGCCTTCCAGATTGCAGATAATAGTAGAGGTTTGAGTTCCACAAAATTTGAGCCCCATCCAATTTAAGGATTCAGAAATAAATCATGTGAAATATTAAAAGTATATCAATAAGTCTGTTCCATGAACACTTTGCTCATAAGAGTCAGTTTTTGAATACATTTTTAATATCTTCATGATTCATTTATACCTGGAACCATTCAGTTCTAAATAAATCTTGATTAAAGAAATGCAAATTAAAATAATTCCAAGGTACAACCTCACACCTATCAGATTGGCCAATATGACAGTAAGAGAAAATGATAAATGTTGAAGAGGATGTCAGAAAATTGAGACACTAAATGTATTGTTGATGGAGTTGTGAACTGGTTGGTCCAATCATTCTGGAGAGCAATTTGGAACTGTGCCCCAAAGGCTATAAAACTATACATATTCTTTCATTCAGCAATACCATTAGTAAGTCATTATCTCAAATATATTAAAAAATGGGAAGGGGCCTATTTATACAAAAGTATAGTAGCTTTTATGGCAAAGAACTGAAAATGGAAGGCATATCCATCAATTGGGAAATGGCTAAAAAAATTGTAGCATATGATTAGAATGGAATAGTACTGTGCTATAAGAAATGACAAACAGGATGACTTCAGAAAAAAAAAAACTGGAAAGAACTACATGAACTTATATGCAGTGACGTGACCATCACTAGGAGGACATTATCCACAGTAACTTCAGTTTTGTTTGATGAGCAACTGTGAAGAACTGAACTCTTTTTTGCAATACAATGATCCAAGACAATTCTGAAAGGCTTAACATGAAAAATGCTATGAACAGAGAAAGAACTGATGGCATTAGACTGTAAATTGAAGTTTACTTATTTGCATATGTGTGTTCTTTTCTTTTTTTATTTTATCTGAATCTTCCTTCAAAACATGACCAATGTGGAGATATGCTTTGTATGATCACACATGTATAATCTAGATCAAATTGCCTACTCTCTCAAGGAAAGAGGGGAGGGGAAAATGAGGGAGAATCTTTGGATCTCACTTTTGGAAAATATATTTTAATATTATTTTTTCATTTAATTAGGAAAGATATTTTATTCATGTTTTAAAAAGATCCTTTTTCTGTCACTTTCTGCCATTTCCCATCCAATTCCTCTCCTAATTTCATATTGGATAAGATAGAAACGTTATGGGACGATGAAACATAATTGACTTTGTTACTAAAAGCAATGCAATGATCCAGGACAACTCGGATAGGCTTATTAGAAAGATTGCTATCTATATCTAGGGAAGGGACTGTGGGAAGAGAAATATAGAAGAAAGCATATGATTTATCACTTGTATATATGGGTATATGATTTGGGGGTTGGGTTTTTAAAAATTACCCTATTACAAAATGAATAATATGGAAATAGGATTTGAGTG
The DNA here is from genome assembly GCF_016433145.1 of Gracilinanus agilis. Classification (NCBI taxonomy): domain Eukaryota; kingdom Metazoa; phylum Chordata; class Mammalia; order Didelphimorphia; family Didelphidae; genus Gracilinanus; species Gracilinanus agilis. The sequence continues at coordinate 134,017,674 of NC_058134.1, read as the reverse complement.
ATAATATATTTATAACCAAGTGAAATTACTTGTCAACTCTGGAAGGGGGAAGGAAAGAAGTGAGGGAGACAATAAGAATCATGTAACAATGCAAAAAAAATTTTTTTAAATGGCAGCAGGAAATGGAGTGTCAATTGCACTTTAATTAAATGGAAAAAAATGTAAGGGCAAAAATCCTATAAAGACTGAAGCAAGTAGTGAAAAGTGATACAGAGATAGAGGACAGTGTGAGGACAGAGAATAGGATGGTGAAGGAGGACAGGCAGCATGGGTAAAAGAATGGCAATAGGGAGTGGCTGAGAATATCATTCACATAACTGAGATTAGAACTGGAAACACTACAGGGCACAGACCTGACAGAGAAAGAATAGTGCTGAAAATTGGGGGATGGGGGGTCAGAAGTTTGAGGTCTCATTTCATAGAATATTTTTGGGAAACAGACCTACTACTATCTGCCATCTTAGGATTAGTTTATTGACATATCCAAAACATCTCAAAGTTATAAGGAAAATTTAAGTCATAATCTCAAAATTATTAGTACCTTCTTGTTATTTTACTAATCAATAGAGGTCTGAATTTTGTCTGGAATTTATACATCACAGGACTAGAAATCTTGAAAAGCAGCACTTAGATAGCAGGATCCAGCACATGTTTTGTAAATCATGTGTCTGATATTTAGAACAGTTTGTACCTTGATTCTAGTTTTCTTTTTGCAATCTTATTTCCTACTATTGCTTCTTTACACTGGCTATAAACTACTGCATTGACTAGGTGCAGGGGATGTGATTCAAGGAGAGCAGAACAAAATATGATATTTGTATATATATTCTCTCTCATCCCCAAGTAGTTTCCAAATATCTGTGCCTTCTCCTCACCCAGAAATCACTTTTATATATTATATATAAAGATTGTTTTCTTAGAAGAGAGAGAGATTACTTCAGAGCCAGATAGACCTAGATTCAAATTCAGCTTTTAATATTTACTGGCTATTGCCCTGGACAAATTATATATATTCTTACTGCTTCAGATAACTCTTTAAAATGTTATATTATGTGCTAATATGCCTTCATATGAGGAGTGCCCTTTCTGGTAGCTTTAACCTGGCTGATCAAAATGAACTCATTTAAAGTATACAGAGACACAGAGAGAGGAACAAGAGCATATATTGATGAGGATGACCTTATCCCAAAGAACCCCCAACTATGGCGCATAAAGATCAGTTGAATGGATGTGTGGTAAAAAGATTACGTATAAGGGACATGATCGTTTTATTTAAATATCTGTAGTGCTGTTACACTGAAAAAAAATTGAACTTTTTGACTCAAGAGAAAAGAATTACGATCTATGAGAAACTGAAAGAAGGCAGGTTTGTAGGTTCATTGTAAGAAAAAACAATAATAATTAGATCTTTACAAAAATGGAATATTTTCACTGAAATTTTTAATTCTATGACTCAATAGTTTGTAAGTTTTGCAGTCTGAATTAAGTAAATACATTTTTTGCCATTGTTTTTTTATTTTTTTTATTAGACATTTATTAATATTTGTTTTTAACCTGTTTACATACTTTATGCCCCTACTTTCCCCTTCTCCCTCCGCTCTCCCCCCAACCATGGCCAACGCACATTTCCACTGGTTGTAACATGTGTCCTTGTTCAGGGTCTTTTTCCCATTCATGTCCGCCTCAGCCCATACATTCAAGCAATTGTTTATCTTATATGTTTCCTCTCCTGCAGTAATTCCTCTGAATGTGGGTAGCATCTTTACCATAAATCCCTCAGAGCTGTCTTGTGTCATTGCAGTGCTGCTGGTACAGGAGCCCATTACATTTGATTTTACCATAGTATATCAATCTCTGTGTACAATGTTCTTCTGGCTCTGCTCCTTTCACTCTGCATCACTTCCTGGAGGTCTCTCCAATTTGCATGGAATTCCTCTAGTTTGTTATTCCTTTTAGCACAATAGTATTCCATCACCCACATATACCACAATTTGTTCAACCATTCCCCAATTGAAGGACATACCCTCATTTTCCAGTTTTTTGCCACTACAAAAAGTGCAGCTATATTTTCATACAAGTCTGTTTATTTTTTATCTCTTTGGGGTATAAACCCAGCAATGGTATGGCTGGATCAAAGGGCAGGCATTCTTTTATAGCCCTTTGGGCACAGTTCCAAATTGCCAGCCAGAATGGCCGGATCATTTCACAACTCCACCAGCAATGCATCAATGTCCCAATTTTGCCACATCCCCTCCAACATTCATTACTCTCCCCCTTCTTTCATTTTAGCCCATCTGCTAGGTGTGAGGTGATACCTCAGAGTTGTTTTGATTTGCATTTCTCTAATTATTAGAGATTTGGAACACTTTCTCATGTGCTTATTGATACTTTTGATTTCTTTACCAGAAAATTGCCTATTCATGTCTCTTACCCATTTATCAATAGGGGAATGGCTTGATTTTTTATATAATTGCTTTAACTCCTTGTATATTTGAGTGATTAGACCCTGTCAGAGTTTTTTGTTATAAAGATTTTTTTTCCCAATTTGTTGTTTCCCTTCTGATTTTGACTACATTGTTTTTGTTTGTACAAAAGCTTTTTAGCTTAATATAATCAAAACCATTAAATTTACATTTTATAATTTTCTCTAACTCTTGCTTGGTTTTAAAATCTTTCCTTTCCCACAGATCTGACAAGTATACTATTCTGTGTTCACTTAACTTATTTATAGTTTCCCTCTTTATATTCAAGTCGTTCACCCATTCTGAATTTATCTTGGTGTAGGGTGTGAGATGTTGATCTAGACCTAATCTCTCCCATATTGTTTTCCAAATTTCCCAGCAGTTTTTGTCAAATAGAGGATTCATGTTCCAAAAGTTGGGCTCTTTGGGTTTATCATACACTGTCTTGCTGCCCCAAGTCTATTCCATTGATCCTCCCTTTTATCTCTTAGCCAGTACCATATTGATTTAATGACTGCTGCTTTATAGTATAGTTTGATATCTGGTACTGCTAGGCCCACTTCCTTCATATTTTTTTTCATTATTTCCTTTGATATTCTTGATCGTTTGTTATTCCAGATTAAATTTGTTATAATTTTTCCTAATTCAGTAAAGAAGTTTTTTGGTAATTTGATAGGTATGGCGCTAAATATGTAAATTAATTTGGGTAGGATATTCATTTTTATTATGGCTTTCCAATTGTTGAGGTCCAGTTTTATTTGTTTGGAAAGTGTTTTGTAGTTGTTTTCGTATAATAGCTGTGTTTGTTTTGTTAGATTGATTCCCAAGTATTTTATATTGTCTAGGGTGATTTTAAATGGTGTTTCTCTTTCTACCTCTTGCTGTTCTAATGTGTTGGAAATGTATAGAAATGCTGATGATTTATGTTCATTTATTTTGAATCCTGACACTTTGCTAAAGTTGTTGATTATTTCTACCAGCCTCTTAGTTGATTCTCTAGGATTTTTTAAGTAAGTGAATCCATCAGGCCTTGGCAATTTTTCTTAGGGAATTCTTTGATGGCTTGTTCAATTTCTCTTTCTGATATGGGATTATCTAGGTATTCTATTTCTTCTGCTGTTAATCTAGGCAATTTATATTTTTGTAAATATTCATCCATATCTCCTAAATTGTTATATTTGTTGCCATATAATTAGGTGAAATAGTTCTTAATGATTGCCTTAATTTCCCCATCATTATAGGTGAGGTCTCCCTTTTCATCTCTAATACTGTCAATTTGGTTTTCTTCTTTCCTTTTTCTTATTATATTGACTAGTACTTTGTCTATTTTATCTGTTTTTTCAAAATACCAGCTTCCAGTCTTATTCATTAATTCAATAGTTTTTTACTTTTGATTTTATTAATTTCTCCCTTAATTTTTAGTATTTCTAATTTAGTTTTCATCTGGGGGTTTTTTATTTGCTCACTTTCTAATTTTTTGAGTTGCATGCCCAATTCATTAATCTCTGCCCTCCTTAATTTGTTAATATATGCACTCAAGGATATAAATTTCCCCCTGAGTACTGCCTTGGCTGCATCCCACAGAGTTTGGTAGGATGTCTCATCATTGTCATTCTCTTCAATGAAATTGTTGATTGTTTCTATGATTTCTTCTTTGACAAATTGGATTTGGAGAATCATATTGTTTAATTTCCAAGTCGTTTTTGATTTGCCTGCCCAGGTGCCCTTACTGATTATTATTTTTATCGCATTATGATCTGAGAAGGTTACATTTATTATATCTGCTCTTTTGCATTTGTTTGCCATGATTCTATGCCCTATTACATGGTCAATCTTTGTGAATGTGCCATGTGCAGCTGAGAAGAAGGTGTATTCCTTTTTGTCCCTATTTATTTTTCTCCACATATCAATTAGATCTAATTTTTCTAGGACTTCATTCACCTCTCTTACCTCTTTCTTATTTATTTTTCGGTTTGATTTATCTAGATCTGACAGAGGAATATTTAGATCTCCCACTATTATGGTTTTACTATCTATTTCCTTCTTGAGCTCTGTCAGTTTCTCCTTTATGAATTTGGGTGCTATGCCACTTGGTGCATACATATTGGGCAGTGTTATTTCCTCATTGTTTATACTGCCTTTAATCAGGATGTAATGACCTTTCCTGTCTTTTTTAATCATATCTATTTTTACTTTGGCTTTTTCAGAGATCATGATAGCCACTCCTGCCTTCTTTTTCTCTTTTGATGCCCAAAAGATTTTGCTCATACCCTTAACCTTGAACTTGTGTGTGTCTACCCGCCTCATATGTGTTTCTTGTAGACAACGTATGGTAGGATTTTGGTTTCTGATCCACTCTGCTATTTGCTTCCATTTTATGAGCGAGTTCATCCCTTTCACATTCAGAGTTACAATTGTTAGTTGTGTATTCAATGACATTTTTGTATCCTCCCCTAGACCCACTCCTTCTTATTACACTATTTTCTTTTACACCAGTGGTTTGCTTTGAGCTGGTATCCCTTATCCCCTCCCTTGATTGACTTCCCTTTCTGCCCCCTCCCTTGTTGTTCCCCTCTTTTTGTTTTTTAAAGACCAAATGAATTCCCTCCCCCTTCTTCTCCCCTCCCTTTTTAGGCCTCCCCACTCCCCTGCTCCCTTTGGTTTATCCCTTCTGACTTTGTCAGTAGGGTTAGATAGAGTTTTTTTTATCCAGATGGATAATAAAGCTACTTTCCTTCTCTGGGTTGATTACACTGAGAGTAAAGTTTGATTATGCTCTCTTCCTTTCCTTCTTATGGTATTATTTATCCCCTCACCTCCCCATGCCCTCTTTGTGTGTAATAGAATATCCATAGCTTCTGACCAGATTTCATTTTTGGGGGGAGGTTTGGATTTTTTTTCCCTCCTCTGTTGTCTGGATTTTCTCTGTGTAGAAGTTGTCCAGTGTTCCAGAGTTTCTCTTGATAGTCTTTTTCTTCTGGGCTTCCTTATTGCTGGCCATTGTTAGCCCCGCCCCTTTTCAGCTTTGTCTTTGCACTCAGGGTCTGCCTGCACCTTGCAAGCTCCCGGGGGCTCCGGTCTCCTTGTCCATGGGGTCAGGCCTCCTGGTAGTTCCCTGTCTGCCCCTCTGCCTGAGGTTCCTTCAGCAGTCTTTGGGGCTGCTTCCACTGCCGCACTCTGGTCCGAACCGGGTCCTCACTGGAGGTCCAAGCCTGGGCTGGAGATAGTTATTCAAGCCTAGGGCACTGCCTTTGCCTGGGCAGATGCTCTTAGGGCACTGCCTTCACCCCTGCAGAAGGTAGTGAAAGTCTCTGGGCTGGAGATCTTTATTCGCGCCTGAGGCGATGCCTTCAGTGCTTGGGAAAGGCAGTGTTTTAGGGGCCTTTGTCCCGGCCTGAGGCAGTGCCTTCACCCACGTGGACGCTAGGGGAAAGTCTGTGCGCACCCCCAGCACTTGGGGTCCCTCCTCTTGCAGCACACAGGTACAAGCCCTGGGGCTGCCAGTGATTATCTGGTTGCCCCAGTCCTGTTTTCACACTTCTGTGTTGGCGTTGTGCAAGGTGTATGGTGTGGGGGGGCGGGGGAGGGGTTTCTTCCTCTCGCATTTTAGTGAGAGCTGTTTTACCCCTTTATAGTGTGGAAATGCCCCGATTCTGCGTACCTTCAATGCTACGCCCTGTTGTGGGGTTCCTTCGTTCTTCTGGACTCGTTTTTATTTTCCCCTTGAGGAGTCCTGTATGCTTTGGTCAGGAGAGATTGAGCAGCTGCTCCTTACTCTGCCGCCATCTTAACTGGAAGTGAGTAAATACATTTTGATGATGGTTTACTCTGAGATCTATATCAGGAATGGCATTTATTATTAAAATTAGTTATAAATATAGCATTCATTTTGAAGTATCTATCATCTTTTAAAATTAAATAAAGTGAAAAATGTTTTCGTTTTCTTTTTCTTTTTGCTAGTCACACTAACAATGTCTCAGGTAACAATATATGATTGCTAGAATGTAACTGGATGTTAGGTTTATATTAGATAAACTATACAAAGAGTTTTCCCCAAATTAATTGTCAGCTTTATAATTTTAATGGCATTGATTTTATATGTGCAAAAATTCATATTTTCTTCTATGGTCCTCTCTACCCCTTGCCTGGTCATGAACTCATTCCATTTCCATGATTGCAATATCTATTTCTATAATATATATTTATTTATCAAACATATATATACATATATATATATATACATAATATTTATGGTCTCCCCTTTTTAAAATTATGTGATCTTTGATAACTAGATTATATATCTATATCCAGCTTACTGTGTTAAGTTGGATGAGATTTGGTATAACTAATATTTGCCTGGCCTGAATTCCAGTTTTCCTATAGTGCTTATCTATGTACCTACTATCTTCATATTTATCATGCATTAGACTCATACATTTATTTGAATTGGTATATTTTATATCCATTTTCTTCCACTGATTATTTTTTCTCTTGCTTGAAGATTACCACAGTATTCTGATAGTTACTGTTTTGTAGTATTTTTTGAAATGTGTACTAATAGCATACTTTCTTTCCCATTTTTTTAGTCATTTCCCTTAATTATCTTGACCTTATGCTACTTTGAATAAATTTTATGATTATTTTATAGACCTCTAAAGCAAGTATTTGGTAGTTTCCTTAGTAAGAAAATAAATTTGTAAATTAAATTAGATAGTAAATAAATTGATATGTAGGCATTGTTCAACCATGAGCAAATACTATTTAAAGATATATTTAGGTTTGTATTTAATTTCATGTAACAAGATGAGGTCTAAAATCCTAAATTAAATCTATTATCCTATAATATTAAGCAATAAAAATTCATCTTCAAAATATATGACCTGAAGTTAAGATGAAGTCAAGTAGTCACAATAAATAATAGATAGAATTATTATTGTATTGATTCTCTTGAATATTATAATTATTAGCTCAAGACCTGAAAGGTCTATTAGGTCTATTTTCAATTGCATATTTATCAAATTGTGTCAATATTTATTTCATTGGAGAGCAAGATGTGATGGATCTGAAAATCCAACTTTACTGGGTTTTTTGTGTGTGTGTTTTTTTTTATAAAAGATAACTGGATTTTCATTTGTATTGACTACAGGCTAAATGAAGTCTGACAAAATAACAAAAATATTTTTACACTGAACTCTGTCTACACAATGATTTGTACATACTAGGAGTTATATAAATAAATATATACACTTCTATTATAAAAGATAATCTAATGAAGCAACTTGTTTCTTTTCACTGTTTTATGTCTCTTTGTAGCAGTATATTCTTTGCATATAGTTCTATTAGATAACCATTGTTTTACTAAGGTGTAAGAAAGAATCTCAATTATTAATTGATTAATTATATATGAGAATAAGTAATCAATAATAAAAATATAATCAAAATAAGTTAAAATCCCTTACAAAAATGCCATTGACAATGAGAATTGACAGATCTTTATCATCTTAGAACACATCCAGAGAGTGGTATCTCTTTTGGCTTTGAAACTATGGTATAATGATGGTTATTAACATAATGGGAGAGGAAGATTACATCATGGCCCACTTCATAAGAAATTTAAGAGACAACCTGATCTTCTGTAAGCAAGAAACTTTCCACAAGAGGAAATTTTGGTCTTATCCTTCTGAAGAGATATTCAGTTGACCACCCTTCTTTTCATGGAAATTGGTGCAATTGAATTTTTTTCAGAGACTACTTAAGACGTGAGCAGTTAAAATCTGGTTTTGGTTGAGATGGGATGGGTAAGGACCCTGACAATTTGTAATTGATATTTCCTTCAATAATGTCAGTTTGAGCTAGTATACTTTTATTATCTATTTCCTCCTTGAGTTCTGCCAGTTTCTCCTTTAGAAATGTGGATGCTATACCATTTGGTGCATACATGTTGAATACTGTTATTTCCTCATTGTTGATACTGCCTTTTATCAGGATGTAATTACCTTCCCTATCTCTTTTAATTAGATGTATTTTTACTTTGCCTTTGTCAGATATCATGATTGCAACTCCTGCCTTCTTTTTCTCAGTTGAAGCCCAATAGATTTTGCTCCAGCCTTTTATCTTTAATCTATGTATGTCTACCTGCCTCATGTGTGTTTCTTGTAGACAACATATGGTAGGATTTTGATTTCTAATCCACTCTGATATTTGCTTCTGTTTTATGGGTGAGTTCATCCCATTCACATTCAGAGTTATAATTATCAGCTATGTATTCTCCAAAATTTTGATATCCTCTCTTAGTTCTGCCCCTTCTTCTTATGCTATTTCCTTTTAAACCAGTGGTTTGTTTTAAAATTAGTACCCCTTACCCCCTCCCTTGGTTTACTTCCCTTTCCACCCCTTCCCTTTTTATTCCCCTCTTATTATTTTTAAGGCCTAATGAATTCCTTCCCCCTTCTCTTCTCCTCCCTTTTTGAACTCCCCATCTCCTTGTCCCCCTTGGTTTATCCCTTCTGACTTTCTCCATAGGGTAAGATAGAATTTGATATCCCAATGGATCTAGCTCTTCTTCCCTCTCAGGATTAATTCTGCTGAGAGTAAGGTTTAAGTATGTCCTATTAACTCTCTCTTCCTCTCCTTCTTATAGTAGTATTCATCCCCTCCCCTTCCAATGCCCTTTTTGTGCAATATAGATTATCCTATTTTTCTTATTCCTTCAAGTTTCTCTTGGTGCCATCTTCTATTCCCTCCCCCTGTTTTTTTCCTGTATCATCTTAGACCATTTAGTCCTCCAACCTCTCCCTATGAATAATTCTTCTAATTACAATAGTAGTGAATACAGTTTTTGAGAATCACATATAACATTTCTCCACATAGGAATACAAATAATTAGTTCTTATTAAAGGCCTCAAAGAGGCAAATTTAAAACATAAGAGTTTTCTTACTTTCCCTTCTCTTTCTAATTTACCTTTTCATATTTCTCTTGAATTTTGTGGTTGGATATCAAACTTTCCATTTAGTTCTGGTCTCTTCTTTACAAATACTTGGAAATTTTCTATCTTGTTGAATGCCCATACTTTCCCCTGGAAGTATACAGTCAGTTTTGATGGGTATGTGTCAAAAATTTAAAGTATAAAACAAGACTATTGTTTTCAGGTTACATTCTAGGGTATTTTATTAGAGAATATTTTAAAATAATAAGGGAGAGAATAATAGCTTCATAATAACCATGTTTTAATATACAATAAATCACAATATCCCAACTTATTTTTGGAATCTACTTAAAATGTTGTAGACTGCTAAGCATATTAAAAATAGAAAAGCTTTGAATGTCATATAACATTTTAATCACAGGGAAAGAACTACAATTTCAGGTATACTGAGAATAAAATCTTCAGTCAAATAATTAAATCTTCAAATATATCATCAACTCATTTAAAAAGTGATCTGATAATTATAGAAACAGAAGTGTTTATGACCAAAGAGAAATAGAAAGATTCACTAAAAGTTGAATGAATGATTTGACCCCATGAATTTTAAAAAAGAATTTTTTGTACAAACAAAATTAATGCAGATAAAATTAGAAGGAAAGTAGGAAATGTGATTTTTTTCTTATAACAGCATCATCTCTCAATGAGATGATGGGGCGTTCACTGCTTGTGGTCTTTGGGGTTATGAACTAGTAAGTGGCTTGTGAGCTCTCTTGCTTAATGGTTAACTAGGTACTAAGTAGGGTTACTTTAAGTTCTTGATTTGATTACCTTAAGATAGACAGAGAGTTAATTCTATCTAACTGATATATTATTTGCCTTTTTAAGGAGTGAGGGAAGATGAGTTGTAAGAATAGAATTTAGAGCTCAAAGTTAAAGTTTTTTTTTTAAATGCAGTTGGGAAATACTTAATGGAATAAATAAAATGTATTCCTAATGATCAGATAAAGAGGTACTGTGTAAGAAATAAAGAAATCTCTGGCCCATAATTCAAGCTGAAAACTAACTTTTTTCATGGATAAATACAATCAGTGATCTCATCACACCCAGTCTTTGGTGAAAGATAATGTGTGGATATTCACAGTTGTTTTTACTGATTATTGACAGTTGATATAAATAATTGACTAACAAAACCTATATATTTAAAGTATGTTAACTAATATTTAATAAATTCTAGCACAAAGTCCATTCATTTTATTGATTTTATAACTAATATCCTCAGAAATTAATTCTCAAGAAGAGATATAAAGATAAACAGAGTTATCTTTCTAAATCATAAATTCCTAGATAAGCAAATTGTTAACTATTAGTAAATTCCTAATTTTACAACTGACTCTATGATTGCTTTGATTATCTTTACCCAGAATCAGAATTTAGTCAAGCTGTGCACTAACATTCTGATGTTGCTAAAAGGAGCACTTAAGCTAATTTTTTTCTTATGTATCACTGTTTATAAGCAATTAATTTGTAACTTGGACTATTCTTTCTAACATCCTAGTTAAAGATATGACCTTATTTTTATGAGATGACCTTAATTTAAAATAGGTGATATAAAAGCAATAAATGCAATTTCATCTTTTCAACTGCTTTCTCTGATGACCTTAGTCATGCAGCATATATACCTAGGGAAAAATAAAATCTTTTCCTAAAAATTAATTTGAATAGGTTGAAAGCAGAAAGCTTCAGTAGTCTATGCATAGGTGACAGGTGTTTTTTAAGTGTGTTTAGAAATTTAGTAAACTAGAAGTATTTGTGGAAAAAAATAAAACGTTTTCTGTCAAATTAATTGTAGCATTCTACCATCCAAATGATCTGGACAAGGGTAAAATAGCAGAGAGTAATGGTACTTTCTATTTAAAATCTAGATTCCTAGTTAAGATATTCAATATTTGAGTTTACAAGGCTTTTACAATAGAAGTTTGTAGGCCAAATAATTTTGATGATCTCATTTTAAATTCTATGTTAAAACCTTTCTAGGCTAGATTTTTTTAATCTAGAGAAAGCTAAAAAATAAGGACCAGGAAAGATAAGAAAATGGAGTGTGTAATCAAAAAAGAAAATTTTATTTCTTTTTCAAAATAGCTAAAATTAAAAGTTGCTATATAATAAAAGAAAATCTAAAGCAATATCCATTTAAGAATTTGAAGCATATGGTATATAATACATGAAACACCTTAACATTATAGTATCATCTGTAGTCTCAACAAAAACAGTCCCTCATATATTGTAAGATATGAGTATAATGTTTTATAATGACTTACCACTTGAAAGTTGTATTGCAAAACTGGTAGTTTTGTCAAAACATGTAATGTGTTGACCTGCCAAATTAAGGAACAAAATATTTTACTTTCTCCTTAAAAAAAATTGAATTTAATCATTCGGTTTATTTCACCTGGGTTGTCTCATGATAATCAAGTAGCACTTATAAAAGATCTTTAATTGATATTTATTGGGCTTATAGGATTACAGTTTTAAACTGAAAGGGATCTTAAAGGGCCAATCCTTTATTTTATTGATGAGAGAGGTAAAGAAACTTGTGTAAGGTCACTCAAGTAGAATATGGCAGAATCAATATTTGAACCCAAGTTCTCTGACTCCAAGTTCAGCATTTTTTTCACTATATAATATGAAGCCAAGTTTCTTAAACTTTACAGATATTTTGTAATTCTTCATGACTTGTTCTTAGTTATAGAATTTCTAACAGTAAATCACACAGAATAACCATTCATTCACCCTGTATTTTTCTTCCATGCCTTATCCTCAAATACCTCTTCTCCCTGTACTGGCAACAAACCTCATCCAAGTAGCAACAATTCCTAGTGATTTTAACCAAAGTCAAGACCATTGGTGTAGATTCCAATGTTTGAATGTCTCTGCCATAGTCACTTCTTCCCATGAAGTAAATATGCTTAGAACCACAATTTGAGTGTAAACTCATAGGAAAATGATTGAGAAGAATTAAAAAAATGCAGTATATTTCATTTCTTTGGTTTGGAACTTAATCCTAGTTAGATTTATTCTAATTTCTTAAGCTTTGGGCATTTATTTTCCTGGACACTTGAAATCATGATTGTAGCTGAAATTTTTTACTCTATTATGACATTCAAGTTATGACAACTGAAACAAATTATATTAATAAGTGGCACACAGCATTAGAGAAAATATTATTTTGTTTTCAAGTATATAACAGTTTTATCATTCCTCTTTTAAATCTAATGCAACTTTTTTAATCTCATTAGGTCCTTGTAGACTTGAAATTATTATTATTTTTGAGAGAGATCGGGAGTAAGTCTTTATAATGTAACAAAGGTCAAAAAAGGAAGAAGTTGTTACTGACTTAGATGGTGTTCTGGAATTCTGCATTCGAAATCTGCATTTATGTGTTTGGGGAAGAGTAGGTTTGTACATCAGAATCCTATAAAGAACATCAAACAATTTCCCTTTAATCTAAACTCACTTCAGAAAGAGACAAAGCCATTATGTTAGGGCAACAAATCTGTTTTGTTTTATTGTTTCTTGATGTCTTATGAAGTCATTATCTTCCATCTGTAAGGGCCCATATGTCAGCTAAATTGTTTCATTCTCAAAAAAGAAAAGTTGAATTGAAGGAATTAGCCAAAAATATGATTTTTAGAAGACACCAACCTGAACCTAAACTTTATAAATCCAGCGTGCTGTCAGAGTTAAATGAGGGTTAAATTAATATTTCTGCTTTTCCCTTTGTCGTTTAAAAAATAATTATTGACAGTTTGTTTTATACCACATATTTCCTCCTTTCCACTTCTAAAGAGTCATTCCATATGACAAAATATTTGTTGAAAGAAAAAATTAGCAAAATTAATCTATATACTGAAAAACTTGAAGATTCATGAAATGTTGCATACTCATAAACCTCTTGCATTTGTAGTAGGATGAAATATGAGTATATTTTTATATCTTTTCATTGGAGCTATGCTTGTTTTTTAAAATATTGTGACCAGCACTTTAAAAAATTCAGTCCATCATTTATTTATTCTTATCAGACCCAGATTTGTATGATGTATAACTTTGGGTGGTATCTTAAGCTCAGTTGCCTTTAGATTATTCAAATGTCTTTTCCTTTACATGTGAAGATCTGTTCATTGGTCACTTGCAGGATTTGTTATTTGTCCCTGGATTTGTAAAGTGTTAAGTGCCATTTGTCTGTTTTTTCGAAACCATATATTTTCATTTGTCTTCTGAAGATGATCTCTAGATTTTTTTTGTTAATAGAATTTATTTACAAGTGTCTTAGCCCCATCTTCTCCTCTCTGAATCATACAATGAATAATCTGGGAGACATATGTATATATGAATTATGTCTTTCATGTTTCCATTTTTCAGTTCATTATCTGGAGATAACATTTACATTTTATTCTTTTAAGCATTACATTTGTAGCTGTGTATGATGTTCTCTTGATTCTCTTTATTTCACTGGTCATTATCCCATGTAGTTCTTTCCAACTATCTTTAAAATTAGCCTGCTCATCATTAATTATGGAACAGCAATATTGCATCACAACCATATACCACAAATTAGTTTAGTCATTCGTCAATTGATGGATTTCCCTTCAATATTTAGTTCTTTGTCACCACAAAGAGAACTATTATAAATATTTTGGAACCTATATTTTTTTCCTCTTTCTTGGATCTTCTTGGATTATGGACCCAGCAATGGGTTAATGGTACACACAGTTCTATAATACTCTGAGTGTAATTCTGAATTGCTCTCCAAAATGGTTGAATCAGTATACAGCTCCACCAACAATGTATTAGTATCCCAACTTTTATAATCCTCTCCGACATTTTTCATTTTACCCTTTTTTCATTTCAACAATCTGAAATTTCTGAAATAATACCTCATGATTGTTTTGGTTTGCATTTCTCTAATCAGTAGTCACAATGAACATTTTTAATATACCTAGACTTGGCTTTGATTTCCAAAAATTGCCTGTTCATATCTTTTGCCCATTTATCAATTAGTGATGGTTCTTAATCTTATAAATTTGACAAAGTTTTATATGCAGCTTAGATACGAAACTTTTATCTAAGAGGATGTTTATAATAACCCCCCACCAATTTTCTGTTTTCCTTCTAATCTTGAGAACATCTATTCGTACAAAAGAAATTCTTTTCAATTTAATGTATTCAAAATTATCCATTTTATATTTCACAATGCTCTCCATCTGTTGTTGACTCATAAATTCCCTTCCTCTCTTTAACTCTGATAGGCATTTATTTCCCTGTGTCTCTAATTTATTTATGCAATCTCTTCTTATGTTTAGATCATGTATTCATTTTTATCTTAACTTAGTGAAGTGTGTATGATATTGGTCTATACCTAGTTTTTGGCAAACTACTTTCCATTTTCCCAACAATTTTTAGCAAAATTTTGTTCCAGAAATTATATTAGACATCTGTCTAATATAAGGTTACTTTAATTTTTTACTACTTTTTTCCTTATGTTTGTCCTGTTGCACTGTTCTACCTTTCTATTTCTTAGCCAGTACTGAATAGATTTCATAATCACTGATTTATAATACGATTTAAAATCTGGTATTGTTAGACATCCATCTTTTACATTTTTATTGATATTCTTGACCTTTTGTTCTTTCAGATGAATTTTGTTATAACTTTTTTCTAGCTCAATGAAATATTTTTGGGTAATTTTATTGGAATGACATTGAATAAGTAGATTAATTTAGGTAGGATTATAATTTTAATTCCATTGGCTCTTCCCATCCATATTTCTTCAGTAATTTGGATTTGACTGTGCTAGTGTAAAAATGGTTATTTTAAATGGAATGTCTCTATCTCTTCTCAAAGGACTTTGTTAATAATATATAAAATGCTGATGATTTATTTCAATTAATTTCATAGTTGCTACTTTGCTAAAAGTATTGTTACTTTCAACTAACTTTTTTTTAACATTTATTAATATTCATTTTTAACATGGTTACATGATTCATGCTCCACCTTTCCCCTTCAGCCCCCCCCCGCACCCCCCCCACCCTTGGCCGATGCGCGTTTCCACTAGTTTTGTCATGTGTCCTTGAACAAGACCAATTTCCAAATTGTTGGTAGTTGCATTGGTGTGGTAGTTTCGAGTCTACACCCTCAGTCATGTCCACCCTGACCCATGCGTTCAAGCAGTTGTTTTTCTTATATGTTTCCTCTT
>NC_058134.1:133960833-133997223 GCF_016433145.1 Gracilinanus agilis | reverse complement strand
TTGATTTATCTAGATCTGAAAGAGGAATATTTAGATCTCCCACTAGTATGGTTTTACTATCTATTTCCTTCTTGAGCTCTGCCAGTTTCTCCTTTATGAATTTGGATGCTATACCACTTGGTGCATATATATTGAGCAGTGTTATTTCCTCATTGTTTATACTGCCTTTAATCAGGATGTAATGACCTTCCCTGTCTTTTTTAATCATATCTATTTTTACTTTGGCTTTGTCAGAAATCATAATAGCCACTCCTGCCTTCTTTTTCTCGTTTGATGCCCAAAAGATTTTGCTCAAACCCTGGACCTTAAACTTGTGTATGTCCACCCGCCTCATATGTGTTTCTTGTAGACAACATATGGTGGGATTTTGGTTTCTAATCCACTCTGCTATTTGCTTCCGTTTTATGAGCGAGTTCATCCCGTTCACATTCAGAGTTATAATCATCAGTTGTGCATTTGCTGACATTTTCAAATCCTCCCCCCTTCCTACCCCTTCTCCTTAAGCTATTTCCTTTAAAACCAGTGGCTCGCTATTAAGACCCTATCCCTTATCCCCTCCCTTGATTGACTTCCCTTTCTACCCCCTCCCTTATTTCCCCCCCTCCTTTTTGTTTTTAAAGGTCTTATGAATTCCCTCCCCCTTCTCCCCTCCCTTTTTTTGTTCTCCCCACTCCCCTGCTCCCCTTGGTTTATCCCTTCTAACTTCCTCAGAAGGGTAAGATAAGAGTTTTATTTCCCAATGGATAGTATAGCTACTCTTCCCTCTCCGGGTTGATTACACTGAGAGTAAGGTTTGATTATTACCTCTTTATGCTCTCTTCCTCTCCTTTTTATAATAGTATTTGTCCCTTCTCTCTCCCATGCCCTCTTTGTGTGTAATAGAATATTCTATTTTCTTATTCGCTCAAGTTTCTCTTGGTGTCCCATGTTATTCTCCCCCTCTTTCCCATCCCCCATGCCATCTTAGATTATTTAGTGTTCCACCCTCACCCTGTTAATTATTCTTCTGATTACTATAATAGTGAATATTATAATAGTGAATAGAGTTCACTACAGAGAATTAAACATAATATTTCTCTACAAAGGAATACAGATAATTAGATCTCACTGAGGCCCTTAAAAAGGCAAATTTAAAAATTATAAGTTTTCTTTCTTTCCCCTCTGTATCTTATTTACCTTTTCAGGTTTCTCTCGATTTTTGTGGTTGGATATCAAACTTTCCATTTAGCCCCGGTCTTTTCTGTGCAAATACCTGGAATTCTTCAATTTTGTTGAATGCCCATACTTTCCCTTGGAAATATATAGTCAATTTTGATGGGTAGTTGATCCGTGGTTGCAGGCCCAGCTCTCTTGCCTTTCTGAATATCGTATTCCATGCCTTGCGGTCTTTTAGTGTTGAGGCTGCCAGATCCTGTGTGATCCTGATTGTTGCTCCTTGATATTTGAATTGTTTCTTTCTGGCTTCTTGTAAGATTTTTTCTTTTGCTTGGAAACTCTTGAATTTTGCAATGATGTTTCTTGGTGTTTTCCTTTCTTGATCGAATGCCGCAGGTGTTCTATGAATCCTTTCAATGTCTATATTGCCCTCTTGTTGTAGGACTTCAGGGCAATTTTGCTGAATTATTTCTGTTAGTATAGAGTCCAGGTTTTTATTAATTTCTGGTTTTTCTGGAAGACCAATTATTCTCAAATTGTCTCTTCTAGACCGGTTTTCTTGGTCTGTCACTCTCTCATTGAGATATTTCATGTTTCCTTCTATTTTTTCAGTCTTTTGGCTTTGTTTTATTTGTTCTTGTTGTCTTGAGAGATCATTAGCTTCCAATTGCTCAATTCTAGCCTTTAGGGATTGATTTTCGGCTATAATCTTTTGGTTTTCGGCCATAATCTTCTTGTTTTCGGCCATAATCTTCTGGTATTCCTTTTCAATCTGGTCATTTCTTGTGTTCAATTTGCTTATCAGTTCATTTGGTTTCTGAGCCTCGCTTTCCAGTTGCAAGATTCTACCTTTTAAGCTGTTATTTTCTTGCCAGATCTCTTCCATTTTCCTCAGAATCTCAGATTTGAACTCTTCCATAGCTTGTGAGGAGTTTTCCTTATTTGGGGAGGGTCTGGATGGTTGTTTGTTCTCCTCCTCTGTTTGCTCGGTTGTCTGGATTTTCTCTGTGTAGAAGCTGTCGAGTGTTAAAGACTTCTTTTTCTTGTTGTTAATCTTTCTCTTCTGAACTTCCTGAGACTGGGTAGCCATCGTTAGCCCAGCAGCTTCTCAGGTTTATCCTTGCTCTCTGTGTCTGTCTGAGATCTATTGGCTCCTGAGGTCTGAGTTCTAGTTTTTTCCAAGGTCAAGCCCCCTGGTGGATTCCCTTGCTTGATCCTCTGCAGGAGGTTCCTTTACAAGTCTCAGGGAGCTACTTCCACAGTCGTATACCCGTCTGCACTGGTTCCCCACTTAGGCTTTAGTTCCTGGCTGTGTTTGCCTCCACCCACGCCTCTGCTCAGCCGGCACCCACGCCTCTGCTCAGCGGGCGCGCGCCCAGCGTCCACTCTCTGCTCCCGCACGCTCAGATTTCGCGTGCGTTCTTGAGTTAATGGGGTCCTAAGTCTTGCTGCACTCAGGAACAGGTCCCGGAGCTGCCGATGACTCGATGGGTGCCCCAAACTTGCTCTATTTCTTTTTAGCTGGGTTCGGAGCTATAGGTGAGTGTGGAGGGGGTGGGGGTGGGGCGGTTGCTCAGCTTGCGATTGAGTGAGAGCCCTTTTTAGCCTGGAACTGTCTCGATTCCACGTACCTTCCACGCTGTGCCCTGTTGTGGGGTTCCTCCGTTCGTCTGGACTTGTTTTTATGTCCCCTTGAGGAGTTTTGTGTGTTTCGGTCAGGAGAGGTTAAGAGCTGCTTCTTACTCTGCCGCAATCTTAACCCGGAAGCTCAACTAACTTTTTAATGAATCTCTAGGGTTTTTCACATATACCATCATGCTACTTGCAGAGATAGTTTTATCAGCCTTTGCTTCTTGCTTTCTTTTTCTTTTTTCCTAATTCCTTCAGTTTCTTTTTCTTCTTATTGCTATTTTTATATAGCATCTATATAATGTCATATTATATAATATTGGTAATAATGGGCATTCTTATTTCACTCTGAATCTTAATGGGAAGGCTTCTAGTTGATCCCTATTACAAATAGTATTTGCTAATGGTTTTAGGTAGATGCTTCACATCATTTTAAGAAACAATCCAATGCCTATAATTCCAATGTTTTTAATAGGAATGAGTGTTGTTTTTACTTAGAGGCTTTTCTGCATCTATTGATATAATTGAATGGTTTTTTATTACTTTTGTAACTAATATAATAAATTATATAGTTTTCCTTACATTAAACCACCTTTGGCTCTGCTCCTTTCACTCTGCATCAGTTCCTGGAGGTCTTTCCAGTCCACATGGAATTTCCCCAGTTTATTATTCCTTTGAGCACAGTAGTATTCCATTACCAACATATACCACAATTTGTTCAGCCATTCCCCAATTGAAGGGCATATCCTCATTTTCCAGTTTTTTGCCACCACAAAGAGCGAGGCTATAAATATTTTTGCACACATCTGTTTATCTGTGATCTCTTTGGGGTACAAACCCAGCAGTGGTATGGATGGATCAAAGGGCAGGCATTCTTTTATCGCTCTTTGGGCATAATTCCAAATTGCCATCCTGAATTACACAGAGACTGATACACTGTGGTAAAATCAAATGTAATGGACTTCTGTACTAGCAGCAATGCAATGACCCAGGACAACTCTGAGCGATTTAAGGGAAAGAACTCTACCCACATTCAGAGGAAGAACTACAGGAGAGGAAACACAGAAGAAAAACAACTGCTTGAATACTTGGGTTGATGCAGACATGATTGGGGATGTAGACCTGAAAGGAAGACACCAAAGCAACTACCAATAATATATAAATAAGTCTTGATTGATGACACATGTTAAAACATGGAAATGTGCATTGGCTATGGGGGAGGGTTGAGGGGGTGAAGGTGAAAGTAAAAACATGAATCATGTAACCATAGAAAATGTTTCTAAAAAAATTAAAATAAAATAAAAAATAATTAAAAAACCATTAAACCACCTTCATATGATAAAAATCCTATTTGGTCAAAATGGCTATTCTTTTTGCTATATTTTTGTAGTCTCATAGCTAGCATTTTGTTTAGAATTTTTGCATCCATATTTATTAATGAAATTGAAATATTTTTTTCTTCTATGATTTTGCTCTTGTTGACTTGGGTAGCAGCACTATATTTGTTTTCTAAAAGGAGTTTAGTATAACTCATTTATTTGTTATTTCAAATAATTTATTTAATATTTGAATTCATTCATCTTTAAGTATTTGATAGAAAACACATGCAAATACATCTTTCCATGATTTTTTTCCTTAGGAGGTTCATTTCATGGTCTCTTCAATTTCTTTTTATAAAATAAATTTATTTAGATATGCTATTTTGTCCTTTGGTAATCTAGTTGGTTTATTTTCTTTGGATTAATTTAATTCATGTTTTTTTTCTGTATTCAGAAATTCTGTGTAGTACTCTATAGTATTTTCTAAATTATAATACTGTTATTTTGAATTGTCACATGCTTTATTAAGGTCTCTAATCCTTAATTTTTATCTTCACTTAATCTCTGAGATGAATGTGTTTTGCTCATATAATGATTACATATATATTTTTAAATTTTTTTCTACTACTAACCGCCTGCAGTAATGTGGCAGATTTCCAGCTATCTAACTTATTTATCTTACTTAAGGCTCAATTCATCTTTTTTAAAACTTCTTTATTATTTATTTTTGGTTAGATGTATCTAGTTCTGAGAAGTTCTTTTTATCTAGTTATCTATTTCCACCTATATCTCATTCAATTTTTCCTTTAAAAATCTGGGTGCTATAACACTTGGTGCATGTAGATTCAATATTGATAATGCTTCATTAGCCATAATAATCTATCCCAATATAATATAGTTACCTTATTTATTTATCTAGCCCAACTCTTTCAGAGATCTTGATTGTTATTCCTGCATTTTCTGTATCGCCTACTCCATTCTTTTTCATTGTCACCCTCTTTCTTTCTTTGTGCTATATCTCTCCTCAGATGTCCAATTTCCTTTGACCAGTACCTTTCCTATTCACATCTTTTCCCATAAACACTCCCTTATCATCTACCATTACCCTCCTATTTCCAGACAGGTCTATATTTCCAAAGATCACTTTCTTATCCATTCCTCCTTATATTTTATTTTGTATTCTATTCACCTTTCCAAAAATAGCTTCCTTATCCCCCAACTATGCCCTTCTAATTCTTGAATCCCTTATCCTCCCACCTTTTATTTTGCATTGGATCATGTAGATATTTACAGGTTTTTTGGAAAGCACCTTCTCATCATTTCTTAAAACACTATTTTATTACACATGGTCAGTCATTACTGATGGATACTCCCTCAATTTACAAGTTTTGCTATCACACAAATATTTACTATAAGTACTTTTGTGCAAATATTTGTATTTTATGCAAAGACTTGTAGTCTTATAAATTTGGTGCAGTTCTTTATACATTTCAGATATAAAGTCTTTATCAGAGATACTTGCTGTAAAAACAAATTTTCCCTAGATATCTGTTTTTCTTCTCATCATTGGTTGCATTAGTTTTGTTTGTGCAAATATATTTTTAATTTTATATAATCAAAAGTATACATTTACATACAATAATGCTCTCTATCTCTTCATTGGTCAAAATTACTCCTTTATCCATAGATTTTACAGGTAAGTTATTCTGTGCTGTCCTAGTTTATAACATTTTAATTTATTTAGATGGTTTTGTAACCATATTTAATTGCCTTTAAAAAACACTTTACCTTCTGACTTAGAAACAATACTGTGTGTTGGTTTCAAGGCAAAAAAGTGGTAAATATTATGCAATTGGGGTTAAGTAACTTACTCAATGTCATACAGCTATGAAGTATCTGAGGCCACAAATCTCCTATCTCTAGGGCTGCATTCAAAGCATTTAATCATCTGGCTTCCCCCTTTCATCATTGTCCAGCATCTTTTCCATTGGCATTTCCCTATTTCAGTGGTTCCCAAACTTTTTTGGCCTACTGCCCCCTTTCTGGAAAAAAATATTACTTAGCCCCCCAGAAATTATTTTTTTTAATTTTAATAGCAATTAATAGGAAAGATAAATGCACCTATGGCCACCACCACTCCCCTGGATCATTGCAGCATCCACCAGGGGGCGGTGGCGCCCACTTTGGGAATCACCGCTCTATTTCCTTCCTTCCTCTTTTATGGAAAATCACAAGAGGCTAGACCACAAATCTGTCTTGTTATAAAGGGGCTTAGACAGGCTGGTAATAAGGTAGCTGGTGGTACCTGTGAGTCTACTGGGCCAGGGAGCTAACAACTTCAGTATTTGTTGATCTAAGACAGTCAGGGATGTGAGGTCATGAACAGAGATGACCAGTCAGTCTCCTTGTAGGCTCCTTTAAGGTGAGGAGTGAGGACCCCCTCCCTACTGGTGAGAAACTGGAAGCCAACAGGAAGTGAACCTGGTTCACTTCCTGAAATAAGATGGATGTCTGGTCTAACCTCTCTGGAAAATTAGTGATAACTACCCTCCTTCTCCTCAGCCCCCAGCCCTGATTGATATTATAAATGAATCACTGAAACTCTCAGAATCAGGCCAAGGGGTTTATTTAAACACATGTGTAGGCTGAGGGAGGAGGGTTAGGGTCTGGAGAAGCTGTTGCCATGGGTGAATGGCCAGTGTTGGCAGAGGGTCTCAGAAGGTAAGATCAGGCTGAAGGAACCAGCCCCTCAGCCAGGGATAAATTCCACTGCCTTGATGTAGAGTGGTCTACCACCTTGACAAATGAGGGTAATGATTTGGTTTAGGGGTGTCCCTGCCTGGGCTAAGTAAACTAATTTTCCCATGTTCCACCTCCCAACCAAATCCCACCTCCAGGGGCCCAAGGTGGATTCCAAGGACTAACTGGATGTCTGGGTCAAGACAGGAAAATCATACCCCCAGGTTGGTTCTCCAGGGATATTTATAGTGCCAGCTCCAATGGTCTGGTCATGAGACCAAGGACCTGCTGGGTCAACATTCCATTCCCCTAACTGCTAGGATTGCCTCAGGTGATTTTGCAAATGCAAGAGAACTTGCATCAGTCCTGCATTACAGTCTCAGTCTCCTCCCAGGTTATAGAATTCACTTTTCAATGGCCTCAATCCTAACACCTTGTTATGTTGTAGATTGGAAGAAAAGCAGAACTGGTCACCACTAGATTGAATTTCCTTTTTCTTCAGTCCTTGTATACTCTTGGACTCTGTCCCATTTGTCTCTATTCTTTAGTTCTCTGACTGAGTGAGCAATGCTGTAGTATGAAGCTTCCAAAGGCAACATATCTGCCTTACTCTATACTACTCTACTCTACTTTTCCTTCCTCTAGAAGTAGATGGGCTTTGGAGGACAGATGATAAAAAAATAAACATTTTCTGCCATCAATGAACTTACATTCTATAATATCTGCTCAAATTAAAAATAGAAACCATGATAAAATCTCAGGTCAATGATTAGTGCATATATGTATGAGGGGCTGGGGGTGAGAATAAAGTAAATATTTAGGAAAATCAAACTAGTAGCAAGTAGTGCATACCATTGCCTTTTTTGTTTTACTTGGGGTATTACATTATTTATATGCAAGAAAATGAAACTAAATAGTTTTCTCACTTGTAATCATTTTTACCCAAAATGTTTTATAATATTGTTTAGTTTTGCTGTACTTGTTCCTCACTCCATTTAGGAAGGTAGAAGAGTATACATTCATAATGAAAAGGACTATAAAAACAAGATGTTTTCTTTGGATTTTCAAAAAAGAAAAATACATGCTTATTTTTCATAAAATTTATGTATTCTTCAGTTATCTCAGCTTAAGAGAGTATGCCCATTGAATATTTAGATGTAGCTATTTTTGATTTGCAAAATATAATAGGAACAGCAGAAATCTTAGTGATTTTAATTATTATGAAAATGTTTTTGTACAATGTATCATTCTTAATTCTGGCTTTTGTCAAATGGTTTTCTGATTTTCCTCATCTTTTTCCAGAAGATATTCTGTTATATGAACATTTTAGTTTTTAATTTTCTTTGATTGGGTATTTTGCTGGGGACAGGAGGGAAGTAAGTGTGGGTGATATTCTTTTTTTTTAAATTCCCATCTTGACTATGTATTTAGTCTATTCTTTTAAAAATAGCATTAGATATTTGTCCCAACCACGTTGGTTCAATGGAATGAGAGAAGGTTGAGGTGGCAGGAGATTAGATTAATAATCCCATCTTGTCACTACCACCCACACTGTAAAATGAGAGTATGAATATGTATTATCTTCTGAGCTTAGTGGAGGAGGTGGTCTGAGAAGCTAACAAAAAGAGAATGTAAAAAGTGATAAATATGAATACTAACTAGATTGGTTGACCAGGATTCATACCTCACTTATCCTCTATAATATACTCCCTTTCAAAATATGTAATAGATTGGTCAGTTTCTATACCACATAGTATACAGTTATACCAAAACATATATATATATAGTAATAAATGAAAAGTAAAATAATTAAATGTAATATTAATAAAATATTGTGGTCACCATTATAAAATTTACTCCCAACTCAGGAGTCCCTTAACAATGTAATTTTTTTTAAACCCTTGTACTTCGGTGTATTGTCTCATAGTTGGAAGAGTGGTAAGGGTGGGCAATGGGGGTCAAGTGACTTGCCCAGGGTCACATAGCTGGGAAGTGGCTGAGGCCGGGTTTGAACCTAGGACCTCCTGTCTCTAGGCCTGACTCTCACTCCACTGAGCTACCCAGCTGCCCCCAACAATGTGATTTTAATAAAAATGGAGATATATGAAAAAGGGAAATGAAGGAAGGGGACAGAAAATCTCACCTATCTAGAAAAGTACCCGATCTGAAATCCCAAGCCCTCTAAGCCACTTAGCCTACAAACCCTCCAGTGCCAAGCTTGAGAGAGAGAACGAGAGAGCTCTTCCCCATACACAGGCAAAATATGGTGCAGGATAGAACAAGCATAGGGCGTGATTTCTATCATCACAATATATGATATCTGTGTCTAACTGTCTTATTTGATCAAAGTTTTATGTTCTTTGATAGAAGAAATTTGGCTTCAGATGTTCCCATCTGAGGCAGTTTGCTATACTAGATCATAGACTAGACATGAAATCAGGAATGACTTGAGATAAACAAATTGAATACTTTGAATCTCAGTGTAAGCAGTTGTAACTTCCATTTTTAAAAAGTTCATTATATGTAATAACAGATATAAACATTACTCAGTACTTTGCTACTAAAATAGTTCTGAGTCCAAATATTTTTGTGTACCAACTCTCTGATTCTCTCTCCCTCTCTCTTTTTGTCTTTCCTTTCCTTTCTCCCTTTCTCACTCTATCTGCCCCTAATTTTCTCTCCTTTTCTCTCTTTCCCCCTTTCTAATGTCTCTATCCTTCCTCTTATCCCTAATTCCTTTTTTCTGTCTTTCACTTTTACCCCTTACCTTTATTCTTCTCATTTTCTTTCTTGTTTTTATATAGCCATGGTTTTTGCCCTTAAACTGTCAATTCACAAAAGCAATCCAACAATCCATCATAACTTCCAGAAGAAATGGGGGAAAATGTTATTCAAGGAACATAAGTTCTATTTACATGAATTAGGTACTTCATCTTTTCATGTTTAGTACAAAATTCCATGATCCCATCATTTCTTGTACTGTGTTATGCATGCTATTAATATAAAAATAACTATGAAAATACTTAATTATATTCCCACTCCTCCATCTGCCTCCATCTCATTTGAATTGTATGCCATGTTTTGTCCCTTTACAATAAATTATTGTTTTAAATTTGTAATACATCCACAGGTTCTGTGGATCAGAAGTAAATAGCCTTAATGCACTTCTAGCTGCCATGTATTTTATAGTGTCTTAGAAATAATTTAAATGAACATGAGAGGCAATGACATGTTGGTATTGTTAAGATTAATAGACCAATGATTTACAAGCAGACAAAATTAAAGTCAAAATCATCCTGTTAATTGTTTCCCTGAGTACTATGAACTTTCAATGTGCCATTCAGCAATACTTTAGCAATGTGTCATTTCTATTATCTTAGTATTGATATGTTATCTGTTAGACAATTTTAGAAGTTTGTAAGAGTAGTACAGAAATCCAGCTATCTTTTCTGAACATAAATATGTCTAGTTTCTTACTCTTTATTCAACACTTAATTATCAATGAAGAAATGAAAAATTAATATTTTTCCTCAAATTTTCTTTTCAACATTGTTCACACCTCCTTCTCTTTACCTTTTTTCTGATCTGATAACATAATATGAAGAAGATATGTGAGATTCTAACTCACAAATTGGTGACAATCTGACACTAGAACAATGAAAAAAATGACGGATTGAGTACAGGTTTTCTTTCTATGTTCTACAAATTATAGGGTGGGAAACTATAGTGTCTGCATGTTCAGAAAAGGCATATCCCTCCTACCTCAACTTCAACCTCAACCTGTTTTATGAAAATATTTCAGGTTCATGGGACTGGAAATGGTATCTTCAAGAAATCTATTTGTGGACTGAGAATCTGAATTTAGGTCTCTGCCAAGATCATGTTAGCAAATTAGAACATAAGGACAAGCTTGCTAAGGGTGCCTTCAATTATACTGTTGAATCACATGGAAATTGTTTGTCTAGAATTTAGTAAGCCAAGAAAGAAACACATTTCCTAACTTGCCCATGACTACAGTTCCAGAAGTTATTTTTGAAGTATATAAATTGAGTTGATACTGTACATAATTTGTTACTGTCATAGTTGTGATTATTTTTCTCCAAATATAGACAGCCAGTATAGCATAAGATGTGTGTGCATGTGTTTACAAACATATGTATTCATGTTTAATTTTATAAGAAATATAAAGAATAAAGATATGTGAGAACTATTCCTTACCTGTAATTTCCCATAGAATATGTATCTTAATCCAAATCCAAAATTGAGCTGTTTTACTTCCAAGAGAAACTGAACATCTTGGGTTCTATCTTAGAAAACAATAGAAGAAAAATAGTAATAATCATAATAGATGGTAATGGCACACTTGTCTGATATCAATAATGATCTATTTGTGGATTAAATCTGAACAAACATATTCAAATATTGCTAAAATTTCCCAGAGCCATTAAATGTGTCATTAATGAAAGCTACCTAATACAGTTTCCCTGTTGTACATTATATTCTATTGAATCAATCAAAAACAATGCCAATCATAAAAAGTATATGAATTCCAGGTCAGCTAAGTATGATACTATTAAATTAGGGTTAGAGATAAGCCTGTATGTATGAATTCATTGACATGGAGAACTCCATGGCAAGGAAATTCTGTCTACTAATTCTGGTTGCATATTCTCTAAAATGTATGGTTTTAGAGTTCAGCTTGGAGCACTGATGAGCAAAGTGATTTACACGGGGTTACACAATCTTTATGCATCAAAGTGACTGCAACTGCCCTTGACAAGGCATTTGTTGCTTCTCACATATACTCCTTTCTGTTCCATCTTTCAGCCATTAAATTGGTTTTTCAAAACTTTTCTTAGTTAATATTAGCTGATTAGTTCAAAAAAATTAGATAGATGCATAGATAGGATTCATCACTTTGTTCTAGTTAGCAAAGATTAGCCTTAAAAATATGTGAATGTTTAAATGTAATTTGTTTTCCTTTCTGTTCAAAATTTTTTGAAAAACTGAAACCCCCATTCCTTTCCTATGTTTTTACCTTAACCCGTCTTAGTTTTAGCTTAGTTTAATTGTAGCATACTTTAGGAGAAAGCAACCTTTTATTATTTTGCAAACTTAGTTAGGGATAAGAGCTTAGTGAGAATTAAGCCTAGTATAAAGAGAAGTAATCCCTTAGGCTTTAGTAACTATTAAAATGGTGCTAGTTGCACATTTTGAAAAGAAAAGGGGCATTTGTAGTATATATAGAGGGGGTCATATAGTTTTTTCTAGCTTTGGCTGAGTTCTAAAATCAGTTAGGGGTTTGGAATCTTGAGGGAAAAGGCAGTTGGTTAGGGTCTCCCGTGGAGGGAGGTTGTCTGATCAGCGTAGCTGCCTCCTTACCTATCTGTAGTATTGAAATTTAGCCTAGCTTTGTAATATTTATTTAAGAAACTGTTATTTTGGATAAACCCTTTATATCTTCCTTCCCAATATTATTTCCTACCTTCCTTCCCTTACCTTATATGTCTGTGGAGTTAATAAGGAAAGTAATTAGAGAGGCGTTCAAATCTGTGAAGGGTTAACTATAATTGACAGCATTAGATATAAAGAAACTAGTCAGTCATCATTTATTCCCTTTAGATTTCAAGAGCACTTTGTAAGCTTGAGTTAAAGAAAGGCAGGTCCTTACTCAGACTCCATCTCTGCCTCCCTTCCTCCACCTGAGGTTCCTGAGACAACCGTTAGGGCTTCCTTAATCCACTTTCCTGTCAGATCATCCTTTTGAAAATAATAAACCCTTTTGTGTTTCAACAGACTTATTAGTATAATTGGTCAGTTAGTTATTAAGAGAGGGAAGAAGAGGGAAAGAACTAACATACTCTGGGCTTGAAGGGAAGTCAGGGTATCCATCTTGGAGGAAGGTGTAACTTCAAAACAAGTCCCTTCCTGTGAAATTAACTAAGCCTGTTGTTAATTTCAGTTTAGTCTATTTCCCTCAGCCTGTGTTTAAGTCTGAGTCCTGGTCTATAAGCCCTGCTGTATTTGCCTGTTAGATTAATTCTCCCTCTCCCTGAAGATCTTATTCCTTCAGTGTTAAACTCCTGACTTCAGCCCTATTATATCCTGAATCTCCTTATTCCAGCCTTCCTATAGCCTAGATTTGCTATCTTAATAAACCTGATAACCTCCTTTAAAATTTCTCTTGTACCCCACACCTTTCCTCAAATTACCCCCATTACACAAGGCAAATTAGTTCACAGTGCCTAATCCTACAAGCCAACAGAATAGATAGAATAAGCAAGCATCTTTCACAATCCCCAGTCCAAAGGCAAAAAAAGGCTGAGAAAATGAGCAAAAACAACAACAACCTCAAAAAAAACCCACAACCCTTAAAAATTTTCTATGGGAGGAAAATCAAAGAAGAGAATTAACAGGAGAGATTCAAGCAAGAACATGAAAAAAGTCAAATAAAAAAAAAGAAATTGGTTTCTAGTGCTGGAAGAGCTCAAAAAAGGAATTCAAAAAGCAAATAAGATAGGTTGAAGAAAAATGTGGAAAAGAAAGAAAGTAATGCAAAAAGAAAAAAAGAAGCCTAAAAAAGCAAAATTGTTCAAGTGGAAAAAAGAAGCAAAAAATAAAAAATCAAGGAATTAAAGAGTTCTTTTAAAAAGAAAATTGAATTAATAAAAAAAGAGGCACAAAAACCCATGAATAAAAGAGTGCCATGAAACACAGAATGGACCAAATAGAAGATAATGACTTCATAAGACATCAAGAAACAATAAAACAAAACCAAAAGAATGAAAAAATATGATATATCTCATTGAATAAACCACTAATATGGAAAATAGATCCAAGAAAGACAACTTAACAATGTTTGGAGTAGCTGAAAGTCATGTTAAAAAACCCTAGATATCATATTACAAGAAATTATCAAAGAAAACTGCTTTGATATTACTGAACAAAAATAGAAACTGAAAGAATCCACAGATCAACTCCTGCAATAAATTCACAAATGACAACTCTTAGGAATGTTATAGCCAAGTTCAAGAGCTCATAGTCCAAGGAGAAAACACTGCAAGTAGCCAGAAATAAACAATTCAAGTATCATGGGGTCATAGGCAGTATTATACAATATCTGACAGCTTCCACATTGAAGGAGCATAAGACTTGAAATATAATGTTCTGAAAGGCAAGGGAACTGAATTTACAGCCAAGAATCATCCTACCCATCATAACTAGCTATATAATTTCAGGGGAAAGTATGGTCATTTAATACAATAGATTTCCAAGAATTCCTGAAGAAAAGACCAGACTTAAAAAGAAAATTTGATGTACAAAAATAAAATTCAAGAGAAGCATAAAATGTAAATAAGAAAGAGAAAAATATAAGGGCTTCAAAAAAGTCAAATTGATTATATTCCAATATGGAAAGATGATATTTGTAACTCTTAAAAATTGCTTTCATTATCACAGTAGTTAGAATAAGGATACATAGAAAGAGAGTGTGATATTAAGCTGTTTAGGATGATAAATAAAAAATTTAGGGGTGAAAAAAGAGGATTGCACTAAGAGAAATGGGAAGAGAAAAGTATAATGGGGTAAATTATATTACATAAAAATGCATGGAGGTGAAAAAAACTATTAATGTGGAGGGGAGGATGAGGGTGGTAAAAGGTAATCCTTAAACCTTACTATCATTGGAATTGTCTTGGAGAGGGAACAGCCAGATTCATTGGGGTATAAAATCCATCATAATATAATTTTTAAAAATAGTTGAGTCAAAGAATAAATTGTAAAAAAATGATTAATGATTTCATTGAAGAAAATGACAATGACAGGACAACATATCAAAATTTATGGGATATAGCCAGAGCAGTACCCAGGTGAAAATTTATATCCCCAAATGCTTATATCAATAAAATATAGAAAAATCGGATCAATGAATTGAGCATGCCCCTAAAAAAAAAGAAAAAAGAAATCCTCAATTAAATACCAAACTAGAACTCTTAAAAATAAAGCAAGAAATTAATAAATTGAAAGCAAAAGAACTATTGAACTAATAAGTAAGACTAGTATCTGGTCTATTAAAAAATAAAACAAAATGGAGAATTGTTAATTTGATTAAAGAAAGAAGATCAAATTTACTAGTATCAAAAATTAAAAGGGTAATTTCAATTCTAAAGAAAAAATTAAGCCAATCATTAGAAGCTATTTTCCAAATTATATGACAAAGAATCTGATAATCTAGGTGAAAAGGATGCATATTTATGAAAATATTGCCTAGATTAACAAAAAAGGAAGTGGACTACTTAAATAATCCCATCTCAGAAAAATAATTTGAAGAAACCATCAATGAACTCCTCATCAACTCTACCCACCTAGGATCAGATGGGTTCACATTTGAATTCTTTCCAACATTTAAAGAACAGTTAATCCAAATATTATAAAACTATTTGGGAAAATAAGCAAAGAAGGAGTCCTAAGTAATTCTTTCTAGGACATAAATATGGTGTTGATACCTAAGCCAGGAAGAACTAAAACAAAGGAAGAAAATTGCAGGCCAATTTCCATACTGAACATTGATACAAAAATCTAAAACAAAATATTAGCAAAAAGACTACAACAAGAGATCACAAGGATTATTCACCATGGTCAGGTGGGATTTATACCAGGAATGCAAGGGCGGTTTAATTACTAACAGTGTAATTGACAACATCAATTATAAAACTAATAGAAATCACATGATTATCTCAACAGATACAGAAAAAACCTTTGAAAAAACGTAATATCCATTCCTATTAAAAACACTAGGAAACAGGGAAAAAGACCAATTCTTAAAAGAATAAATACCATTTACTTAAAAGTATTAGCAAGGGGGTAGAGTTAAGATAGCTGTTTAGAAGCACCAAAAGTCCAGACCTCTGTGAAAACTCTTCCACACCAATCGAAAACAAAGTGTTTCAAGGGGACCAAAAACTAAACCTACCAACAGGACAGAGCTGGGGGACCCTCCTGCTCAATTCAACTTAAAAGGTACACAGAAAAGGCTGAATTCTTGGGTTTAAGGAAAAGGTAAAAGGAAGGTGCCAGGATATTTCCCCTATCTACTGTGCTGAGTCTCCAGCAATTACTGGAACCTTGGGTTGGGAGCTCTAGCATGGAGGGAATGCCTTGCTGCCAGGCTCAGGACTCTAACCATAGCCAACAGGGAGGCAGCTGGAGGAGATGCATGGAGGGGAAAGCATCCTCATTGCATCTCCATCTTGAGCCTCAGTTTCTCAAGGTTTTGGCCTCAGGGCACATCCAGATCCACAGACCAGCTGCACCCCTGCTTAATCTAGTCTATCAATAGGGCAGATAAGAAGCCTTTAGAGGGTAGGGAAGCTCAATCTCTGAAACCCTTTCCCCACCAACTGCACTGAGAACCCTCATAAGAATCCTGCTGGCTCAGATCCCAGGGTGAAGGTCTATATTCTGAGCATTTAACAGAGGCCTTCTAAGATAGTGGGACAAAGTATTGTGTTTGATTCTAAGCATATAAGGACAAAAGCAGGTGTTAACCATAATATCACATTGAAATTTTCCTTCCATAATTTCCCAAGTTTGTCTTAATTGACTTTAAATGTCTAGACATATCCTAGCTAGAGGTTTTCTTTTTCAGGACCCTGGAAGATATCCTTCTCAATGTCTAAGTAGATGAGGATTCTTTATTACTATTTCCCCTTTGTCCATGAAATTTTGCTCATTATATTATTTGGTCACCAATCATTTGCTAAAGTACTGCCAACCCCTATAGATTGTGGGATGCCACAGTGATCCCACGATAATATACATATTCAATCATCCTTATTACATTTAATGTAATCTCCTCAATTCATGTATATTGTCTAATGGTCAGTTAGGACAAATATATTTTCCATAAGTCAGTCAGTACATAAAATATTTATTAAGCACCCAATTCGCACTAGATACTGTGCTCTGCACTATGGCTATGAAGAAAGGCAAAAGGTTATCTTCTCTCAAGGAGCTCATCAAAGAGAAGTTCATAGAGTTATAGACACACACACACACACACACACACACACATGTCTCTGTGTGTGTACCTGGGCTCAACACTGAAGATAGACATTAAACTGGGCATAGAGGTCAGCAAATGATTTGAGATAGTGCGGGGAAAAAAATGAGATCAGACTCAAATTCAGAAAATCATGCATTACCTTCTTTGATCTTAAATCCTCAGTGCCACAAAAGCACATCTTTTTTGGATACCAGTATTCTCTGAGATATATTAAGAAATTCATCTAATGCTCTAGTCTAGGAAAAGTAAGGGCAAACTTTTTAAAGAAGGGACCAAAGGAAAGGAAATGCTCATCTGTCAGTCTGTTTCTAAGGCAACTCTTCCAAAGTTTCATTGTATTGTATCCTACTCGTTGTATTCATCAGATTAGGAATAATGTCGTGGGCCAGATAGAACATTTCATAGGGCCCACATCTGGCCCGTGGGCTGTAGTTTGCCCATCACTACTCTAGCCTTTCAGTTATAAGTCCAGTCAATAACTCAGGTCCTCATAGGATTCATAAATGGAGGAATTTCATTGAATAAATAGACACGTGATTGTTGATGGGGGAAGAGCATATTTAATTGAAAAAATTCAAATGCCTAAACTTTGGAATATTAATTAGAATGACATGTAATTTGAAGTTATAATTTTAAGAGTAGCCTTACATATAAAAATATTTTTTCAGGGCAGGTGAGGGCATAGATTATTGACTAATATTGTCCTAAATTGTTCTAAAAACTGTCCTACATGTACACACCAAAGCAAAACCAAAGGAGAAAGTAGAAGAAATTCTACTTGCTGCTGAGTCCCAAAACTAGAAGAACAGAGCCTACTGTTGCGTCTGTCAGCAATGAAACCAAGAGAAGAGAGATTGTGAGAGAAAAACCAATAGACAGACTGAGAGGGGAGAAAGAGAGGGAGAGAAAGACAGACAGAGACAATGTGAGAGACAATTCAGAAAACATGTGCATATTCATACATCTTCCAGAACTTTTAGTATAATTAAATCTCATGCAGTTTTTTTCCTCCTGGCTAGAGTCTTTATAAAGGTTAGGTTCAAAAATAAAATCACATCTTTTGTATTTCAAGCTTTAGCCAAGATCCAAAAGCCAATAGAGATTCTGACCCATTTTGAGGGACAGGTTAGTTAAAGTAAGGTAGTCCAACATCTCTTGTTAATAATAAAAAGCCACCTTGTCAATCCCATCTTGTGTCTCTTTAATTATTACTTCCTTAAGATTCAATCTTCTGGATAGAGCTAAGTGGTTCAGAGCCAAGCTATTACAACCTTAATTCTAGTTACCAATGAGTTAATTGATAATTAAGCTCTGTTAAGAACATCTCAATAGGCACGTTCCTAAGAATGCAGAAAGATTCAGTATGGGCAGAAGTATTTTATCTCATATTACCAAAGATGACTGGCATGCAGGGAATGTTATGAAATCCATTATCAAGGACACATATGATTAGAAAAATAGGTCAGCTATTAATTTATCAAGAATAAGGCATACCAAATTCACAGGCAGACTACTCTTCAGGTATCCACAAAATATTTTAAAAGCACATTATATCCACAGCACTTATCACAGTGACTGGTACATAGAAAGCGTTTAATAAGTGCTTGTTAACTGATTGATTGACACTGATTAAATCCTCTATGAAAGATATATAGAAAGATATGGACAACCACACTAAAGAAAGATAAAGGAGAGACAGTTATTATTCACTCTGGTTAAAGGGCTATTCATGCAATGAAATTATAGACTCATTGAAGTATTCAAGTAATAGTAGCCTTTTTCTCTATTAAAAAGACCAGTGATCATTGTTTTCAGTGTTCCAAGGATTATAGGTAGAGTACTGATATTTTCCATAATACTGAAACACATAAGCATCTTTATTGTATCAGTTAGTCAAAATATATTGAACAAATACAGTGGGAAGAAAATACCACCAGGAATTATCATTTCCAAAGAGTGGTTAGAGATTTTATCTATGTATAGTATACATATTCTGATTTGCATCAGAGGTAAATAGTAGAGAGGAGATATCAATATGTCTGAGATGTGAAGATGGGATTAACTCGCCCCTGCCCATTTTTAGATTTAATCACCAGAAGTGTATATACCGCACTTATTCTTAAGTGGGGGAGGTCTGTGACCCACATGTGGGTGACAAATCAGAATCGACTGACTGCCCCCCAGGCAGTCCTAAGTAAAGCTTTAGCTGTAATTGGTACACGTAAAGTGAGAAAGAGGCGCAGGAAGTGACAAAACGAAGGTCTTTATAAGTGGCAAGAACTTCCTGTGAGGAGGGCTTTTGTGTTCAACTTAACCCTGGAGGAGCTCTGGTTGAGGATCTTGGACTGCTTTCTATTTTTTATTAGGACTATCACATGGGTGATTGAAAAAAGCTGACTTCTTTCCTTGGTTTGTTCTGAAAATACTAGCCTCTGAAGAGACCTCTTGTTTTGGAGGAGGCTAAAACCCTTGTTTAATTTCTGGGGCCTCTGAAGCCCTGTCTGGTTTGGACCAGGCTAGAATAAATATCTACTCTCTCTGATTTTCTTACTTTAATTCTTTCTCCTTTTGAAAATAAACTGCCGTAAAAAATCATTTTGAATTGATTAATTCCTGGTGACCACACTGATAAATTTAGTCCAACCCCTTAATTTTTACGCATTACATTCTGCCCCTTATAGAGGCTATATAACAAAATAAACATATGTTAGTCTATTATATATTTATGTAAAAAGATTTATTTTACTTCATTTAGTAAACCCACTACTTATTTTTATCACTTTTATTTTTGACCTAAATTATGTACTAATAATAGGTTGTATGTATTGATTTCCAGAATAATTACATAATTCCAAAATTCTGTTAAGGTGTTTTATGAAACAGTTTATATATATATAGGCAGGTGAAATGAATTGCTCAAAAACATCAAATGGCACTGAAAATGGGCATTGATAGTGGCAGGATCTGAAATTAGGTATTTCCTAATTTCTAATCCAATATTCTTTCCATCACATCTTTTATTTTAAAATTTTACTTTATGTTTTAGAATTCATACCAAGTATCTGTCTCAAGGTAGAAGAGTCTTATAAGCTAGACAGTTGGGGTTAAATGACTTGCCCAAGGTCATACAGCTAGAAAATGTCTGAGGCCATATTTGAACCCAGGACCTCCTGTCTATAAGCATGGCTCTCTATCTACTGAGCCAATTGGCTGCCTTCCATCATATCTTACTAATTATTTGTTTCCAACAATCATTCTCAGAGTCATGCAAGAAAACCTAAATGTTATCCCTAAAGAGCACCTCATATAGTCAATCAGTGAATCCTAAGAATTTCTTAAGGAGATTAGTATGTGCCAGGGATATGCCAGTGTCTGTGCTATGCATAGGGAATATGGGGAAAAATATATATGTATATATATTTGCATTTTCTCACATTTGTATAAACTTTCCATATAGAAAAATGTCTAATATATCTCTTTAATAGTTCCCTTAAAACTCAATTTTCAAAGATTATTTTTAAAATGCACTTGTACTGTATCATCACCTTCACAAGTCATGATCAAAATAAACTTGATTAAATCATATGGGAGTCTTGGGGACTTATATGTATTAATAGTTTCAACCATACTGGTGGAAAATTAGTAATCTTTAAGTGTGGGTAAATTTTTAGTAATATCCATCATGGCAAAAAAACCTACAGTTTGCATTTTAGAATAAACATTTTAATTCTATATAAAAATTACAAACAAATGTAGGGAGAAGTATTACTTGGTATAAACAGAAGGAAAGCTTTTATGGGCAAATGATATAAACCATTTTCCATAGATATTTATAGTACACAGAAAAAAAAAGAGGTCTGCTAGATTCAGTGTGTAAGACACTTGCTTCAGAGGAAGTTTGCTGATTTCAAGGGCAGTGAAAAAAGTACTTTCTAGTCGAGCCTCAGCCACAGGAATCTGAAAGAGGAAAGACTATATTCTTCTGTTGATTAACATTTCATGAGAAGTGGGGTAAAAGAAGGCAAAGAGGATTCTAAGTTTAACACTGGAATGGAGGCTCTTTCTAATATTTGTTGTTTGAACTCAAGTCTTCCTGACTCCCAGCCTGGTAATCTCTCCACTGTACCATTTAGCTGCTTTTGTGCTAACATGGCATTACTTATATGGAGATGAGGAAAATACAGAGCCCACCCTTCCCCCTGTGACCTCATAATCAAGTTGAATCAACATCAAAACTGTAGTTGTATAGTTTTATTTGTAACAGGGCTTCCTGTCTTATTAAAGTATTTTTTTCTTTTCTGAGGATTTAAAAAAAAACACATAAATTTTCATTTTCAAAAGAGCATTATTTTGGAATTGTCTTTTCTTTGCT
Source organism: Gracilinanus agilis (assembly GCF_016433145.1). Taxonomy (NCBI): domain Eukaryota; kingdom Metazoa; phylum Chordata; class Mammalia; order Didelphimorphia; family Didelphidae; genus Gracilinanus; species Gracilinanus agilis. Next base: position 133,975,946 of record NC_058134.1, on the reverse strand, counting down.
GACATTCATATTTTTATTTTCCTCTTCTTGTGTTTTGAAAGCTATCATTTCTAGAATTGCATCAGTGAATAGTGGGGAGAGAGATTCATCACTTGTTTTTTTTTTACTTAGTGCAAAGTTTCCAGTGTTTTCTACTTTAGAGATACTCTTTTGATCAATTTTAAGAATCGCCCTTTCAAACTTAAGCTTTATAGATATTTTAATATAAGTACTGAGTGGTACATTTTGTAAGAAATAGTTTATCTGTTTATTATACCTCTATTGTTTTAATGTAAAAATATTAATTCAGTTTACTGTTTTACAGATATTAAATGATTCCTGGTATAAGTCTCACCTGATCATAATAATGAATACTTTTGGACATACTGCTGCTGTCCCTTTTATAAGATTTTATTTTAAAGTTTATAAAGAATATTCTTTAGTAAATATTCTTTAGTAAAAAATTTGTTTTATAATTCATTTATTCTATTTTTTCCCTTAACAATTTGAGTATCAGGACAATATTTATCTCAAAATAAGAGTTTGGCATGCTGTGCTCATTCTTAACTATAGTAAGATGTTGTTTTAAGTATTAATTATGATATTTCAGTAGTTTTAATATTTAATATTAAAATTGACTATACCTTTAAGAAATCAGGCTTTTTAGATCAGAGAGTCAAAGAATGAATGTTAGATTGAAAAGAGATCTAAGATACTATCAAACTCTTAATTCTTTTCATAAAGATGAGAAACTTTAAGAATCATCTCAGATAAGGACTTTTTCAAATCATTCTCAATGCCCAGTGAGTGCTAGAACCAGGTTTAGAAACTAGCACAGTACTCTTCAAATGGTTAATAAATATTCGTTGATTTACTCCATGGCAAGTGTTCCATCTTTCACACTATGCTGTTTCTGCAGAAAAACCCAAATTCATAAAATGATTGCACAAGTAGTATCATACATCTCAGAATAAAAGACTAACCTCCTACTTCTATGCTTAGTGTTATGTCTTCCTCCTAGCCCCTGGGATGGTAGTATAGAGACAAAGGGCATCACCACCCCCCATTTCAGAGATAAAGTGTGAGACCTAGAATGCTTAGGTAACTTGCCCCAGGTTATGCAGGTATTGAGGGGTGGGGCCTTCATTCAACTCCCTCTTACAACTCCAAAATTACCTCTATGGAAACCTTCCCTATTCTGATTGCAGCTCAAGACCACTTTTTAAATACAAAAATATTTAAGGGTCCCAACAAGCATATATCTTTTTTTCCCTTTGTTCCAAAACTTTTTTTTGCTTGTAATTGTCCACACTGGTTGCCTCTCTTTTTGGTTCTTCTAATTATTCTTCAGTTCTGTGAAATATGACTTCCCTATCTACCTCTGAAATTAATAATGCTTCTTAAAAGTCACTAATAATGTTCTAACAATCAAATCAAACTGACTTTTAACAATCTTCATCCTCTTCAACTTCCTGTCACATTTAATACTGCTGTATATATTTTAAAAGTCTAAATCCTATGATTAGATAATTCTTATAATATTTCCTTCTTAAAAGTCTCTCATTCCTTGGCTAATATAAAAAGTTATTCTCTTGTTTCTCTTTTTACCTCTCTGTTTGCTCTTTTCTTTTCATGTTTCATTTGAATACATTGTAAATATATGTGTTACCTCCCAAGTTTTGTCCTCTTTTTCTTGCTGATCAGATCATTCTCATTGAGTTCCATGCAGTTGACTCTCAAGTTCTATTTCTACTTGTAATTTATTGATCTATATTTTGAAACGTCTGAAAAATGTTGATCTAGTTTTGCTGAGAGTAAGTTAAAACTCAGTATATACAAATTAGACCTATAATAACTTGTCTTAAACCATATTATCTATTAATAATACCATATTATAGTTCCTCAACACCTCAAAGTTATTTTTAATCTTTTCTTCTTTTTGCCCTTCCTATGTAAACAACTTAATACTGTTGATTCAAGTTCCATAATATATTTCTCATATATTTTTCTTCTCCATTTCATATCAGTTTTTACTTATCTATATCTATATCTATATCTATATCTATATCTATATCTATATCTATATCTATATCTATATATATCACTATTTCCAACCCCCTGAGAAATTTCCCTCATGACAAAGAAAAATAAGTCAAGCAAAACCAATGAACATAATGGCTGTGTTTGAAAATATATGCTACATTTCATATGTATAGTTCTCTACCTCTTCAAGAAAAGGAAAGAAATGCTTCTTCACTGAGGAAAAGATCAGTCATTACAAATATAAAGCATCATTTTACAGTGTTTTTGTTTAATATTTTGTAATCTAAAGGAATATTTTTGAAGGCTCAGAATCTTGTCAATAAAAAGTAGCTGAAAGCATGTTATTTAACCATCATTTAATAGGAATTCATTTAAATAGGATTTCAACCAATTCAGTTATTCCTATAGAAAGATTTGAAGGGGAATTAAATTTCTTATTGGACCCAAAAATGTGCACTAAGATATATGGAGTATTAAAGGCAAGAGCATGATTAGAAGCAACACAAAGGAAGGGGCTGGGACTCTCAGAAAGAGACTGCTTGGTCATAGTGACAGGGCCATTTTGGGAAAAGAAGCTGTGTTTGTAAAACACTATAGTCCCCAAGGAAGCAATTATAAAATCTTTTTGTCTTCTTGTGCTCCCCTCTATAAGGCTGAAAAAGACAGTTTCCCTTACATTGATTTTAAATGTTTACTTTCTCTTTGTAAACAGTGTGGAAAACACACCTTTCTAGTCTAACCATACTGAAAGTAAGGAAGGGGAAGTATCTCCATGGAAAAGGAAAGGATGGAGAGAAGAAAAAGAGAGACAGAGAAAAATAAAGGGAAAGGGAAGAAAGGATAAAGAGAGTGAAGGCACGGAAGAAAGAAAGAAAGAGGAGAAAGGATTAGGAAGAAGAAGAGTGAAAGACAGAGACAGAAACAGAGGGACAGAGGACAGAGACAGAGAGCATGGGTTATTTTGCCAGAGTTTAGAATTCAACTGGAGCTTCAGAGATACACAAGACATCAAGAGTTGCAAGAATTACAGATCCATTGATATATCTTTCTAGAGAATATGAGGAAAGTTTATAAATATCCAAGAAATCATCTCTACATTCAGCCATAGTGAAAGTTATTCAATAGAAAAGAGGAGGCAAATAGTATCTGAGTAATTTTGCTCATCCTTCCACCTCAGCATATTTTACTGATTGTGCCTCCTTTACCTCAGTTCATACAGTTTTTTTGATGCTACTTAGAATTTCTTGGATTTACTGTTCCTTATAGTGGAATGACACTCTATTACATAATTATGCCTCAACTTGTACAGCCATTATTTAATCATTTTCCCCAATTCTTTGTGGCTATCACAGTTCTAAAACACTATCTTGGCATATATTTGACTTTCTTATTTATCTTTTATGTCTTTGAGATATATCCTCAACAGTGAGAATTTGGGATCAAAAGGTATGAACAATTTAGTAACATAATTTTAATTGGGGGGTACAATTAGACCAATACACATCTTTACACCTCATATGGCGTGCCTGTCTTCTGATAGTCTTTCCAACTGTTGTTGGAAAGCTTGATATTATCTGGATCGGGAAGGTATCTTCTTAAAAGAATGTCAGGCTCTGAGAAAACTTTAAAAATAGAGGAATTTATTGAGTGAAAGGCCAGGAGGCAGGTGCAGGAAGGGTCTGACTCCCTGAAGAGAAGTGGTCCAGGATTTTTCTACCTTAAAGCAATAGAGACTGTGTGACTGGGAATGGAAGGTGGGGAGGGGGACAAACAAGCAGGAGGATTAGGTGACATTCTCATGAGAGGTGCCTTTGTGTCTGGGGTAGAAGCACAAGTAAACCTTGTTTATAACATGTTCAGCCCTGATCATAAATGAAGTTGAGTTGCATATCTCAGAGCATCTAGTGATGTTCAAGATGCAAACAGAAGATACATGTCAGTGCTAATGACTTTTATCAAAAGGCATGGGGAAATACAACTAAAATAGAAGGAAATGTATCTCTCAGTGAATCATCTGTTTATGCAATTTGTCCCTTTAGTTGCATCAAAGCCAACTTTCTTTAACCCAAGCACTCTAGGAAGTCCAGGCATGGTAAATTTCTTATGTATGCTTTTGATCTGGGATTCCTCTAGAGACTTGGAGTGTCCAGGGGACCCTGCACTCCCATACCACAACTTTGATTATATATTTGTGATCTTTGCCTTTTTGGTGAGCATAAATTGTTTTTTGTTTTTTCACTTGTCTTATTATTAGTGATTTTCTTAAAGACTGTTCACCTTTACTTATGGCAGAGAGGCAGAGATAAAGACAAAAGATGTAGCAAATTCCAAAAGCTTTCTCAATAATGAGTTTACTCTCACTATTATGCTATGTTTCTATACACATTTGAATGCTTTTTCAAATTTTAAATTTTTACCTATTCTAGTTCTTTAATATTGCTCACAATTTGAGCAATATTAAAGAACGAATAGGGAAAAACTTGAATTTTTAAAATGTTTTTCATAATTGTATTCCAATACAATTGATTTTCTCTGTAAAAGCCTATGTTTTATTTTATATACTGAAAAACATTATTATGAAGAATCTTTAAATTTCACTAGACTACCAAAATGATCATAATTCAGAAAAAAAATTTAAGAATCTCTTTCCATATGATCTATAATTTCCTTATCCCTACAATATTCCTTGTAATTATCCTTTCATTCATATCTACAAAAGGTCATCTATCCCTATAATTGTGGAGTAGTGAATAGGTACTGGAAGTGATGTCAAGTAGACTTGAAATCAAATCCTGACTCATACTTTATTGTTGTGTTATCCTACAGTCTTGATGGTGAGCCTATGACACATGTGCCAAAAAGGACATACAGAGTACTTTCTGAGGGCACGTGCACCTTTCCCCCCTTCCTCAGGCAGAGGTCATTACTAGAAAGGCAAAAGGACTCGGCGTAGCTGTTCCTCTCCCTGCTTCCATCATCCTTGATGACATTTTTCACATGCCCCTCTCCTCTGCCCAGCAGCCCAATGGGAGTGCACAGGGGATAAGGGGAGGCAGCCCACAGGAGGGAAGAGCTGTAGGGGAGCAGAGAGCTCAAGCCACTCCCATCCCCTCTTCACCTGTACTGAGGAGAATCCCCACTTCACCCACCCCTCTTCCCAGCAGCCCAATGGGAGCTCTTCCTCCCTTCCCTGTCTAGGGTAAGGCAGGGGAACAAGTATGGCACTCAATGGGAGAGTAGGACATGGCACTCATTCTCTAAAAGCTTCACCATCACTGCCCTAAATAGTTGCTTAATATCCTAGTGCCTAACTTTGAAAGATAATGGAAAACCTGTCATGCTCAGCAGCTAAACTGAAAGTAGGGAGAATACTGAAGAGAATTAGTAGAAAAGGTTCCCAGGCAAGTAAATAGATCAACAAGTATTCATTAATTACCTACATGTGCCAGCCACAAAGTGTTGGAGATACAAAAGACTCTGTCATTCTGGAAAAACACAGAAGTAGGAAAGCACTTACAAAGAACACGTCTTTAATTAGAACAGGAGAGACAATGCTCTTATGACTACCATACAGAGTCACAGACACACACAACACCTCACAGAGCCACGTTCTGTGACTCTGGGAACCACATCTTAGGGGGAAAAAACAGCACAAATGGGAATTTCCCATGGAACTAATTGAAAATGGGCTTCTATTTATACCTGAGCAATAAAACCAAAAAGAAATAACTAGCTAATTTACCTAAGGCTTGGGAAAGAGTTTGTAGCATGAGGCTAGGGTACCTGAGAAAGGCATAAATACAATAAGAGAAACTAAGAAACCAAAATAAGATCCTTAATACAAATACTCTATCACTCCTATTCAGGGGGCTCAATGGGTGCTTGATAGCTTACTCTTCAGTCTTGGATAAAGGTTCAATTTGGGAGTTTCTTGAAGGCAAGTTCCTATGGGACAAAGGTAAATTTGAAGTTTTATAAAACAAAGTTATCAACTCCAAAAGGTAAAAAAAAATAATCCTAAAGGTAAAAAAAAATAATCCTTGCTTTCAAGGGCCTCACAGTCTAATGGGGAGGCAATTTGCAAACAACCTCATACAAACAAGACATACACAAGTTAAACCAAAAAATATCAAGAGAGAAGATACTTGTGTTAAAGGGTATCAGACAGCTTCTTGTAGATTAGCTGGGACTTGAAGGAAGCCAGGGAAGTAAGGAGACTAAAATGTTGAGAAAGAGTTTTCAAGGAATGGGGACACTTAATGAAAATTCTCTCCCAAGAGATGGAGACTTGTTCCAAGTTCAAATACCATCCTCACAGAATTGAGTGGTAGGTAGGGGAGAATACAGTGTAAGAAAAATAGGATAAAAAGAAGCCCAGTTATGAAGGGCTCTGGACATCAAACAGTAGATTTAATATTTGATTTCAGAGGCAATAGGGAATCACTGGTGAGTTTATTAAGTAAGAGACTGGCATAGTCAGAACTATACTTTAAAAAGATTAACTTGACAGTTGAGTGGAAGATAAACCATAGTGGCAAGAGACTTGAGGTAAGCGGACTAACTACATAGACTATTTCAAGTACCCATCTGTGGAGTGAGGAACACGTGGATTAAAGTGGTGGCAGTGATAGAAGAGAGAGAAAATGCTTTACAAATTTTGAAGTTCCTGGAAGTTACATATAATTTAGTATTGTGTATTGTTGAAAATCTGAATATTTGTAAAATTGAATTGAATTCAACTCATGATGTGTATAATAGCTATAACATCAGATTTTGCTAAATATTGTTTTGATATTTATTACATAAATGGGATAAAAGGAAAGGGAGAAGTCATTAGCAAGGATATATTCTTCCATTTATTTTCCTTACATAACCAAGTTCTCTTGAGAAATGAAACGATTTTTGAAAGTATATAATTGTAGTGTGTTTTTTTTTATTTGATTGTCAGGAGAATGACTATGCAAGTCAAAAATATTTTTGTAAAACTAACCTGGTCCATCTTTTCAGAAAGATTAAGTGGAAATGCTTTCATACTCAACAGTCAAACTAAAAATAGGAAAAGCACTGAGAAGAATCAGCAGATAAAGTTCCCAGGTAACAAGGGCTTAGTGTAGTGCTCCTAGTAGAAACCTATTGTTTTGTTGAGGACCTACTCAAATCTAGCCTAGAGTTCTGCAGAAATTCTCTCATCTTTGTACCTTAACCAACTAATTCATTGCTTCCTTGAGGACTTCTGATATACTTATATGGGATTTAAATAATGATTTTGTTTTGTTTTACTTCATGTTTTGCCAGTATCTATGATTTCAGCAATTTGGGAGATTTTCAGAGTGAACATTTCCTCTTTTGATGCAGATTAGCAATTATTCCTAAATTATAAACTAATAAAATTGTATTTACCCTGTGACTTATCTTGAGTCATTCATACACTACATGTCAGAAACAAGATTTGAATATGAGTCTTCTAGATTTGAGCCAGACTGGTAGACACTAAACCATAGTGCCTCTTACCAATTGTATAAAATTGTTAATGGTGACACTTGAACATAAATGTTATGATTCTGCCATTAGAACAGTAATTCTTAAACTTAATTGTGCCATGGACCCCTTTGGTACTCTTGAAGTCTCTGAGTATCTTCTCAAAATAATGCCTTTAAATGTAGAAAATAAAATACATAACACTATAAGAGAAGACTATTGTATTAGATACAGTAATGCATAACCTTATTATATATGTACAGAGAGATAGAAAGGTAGATAAGTAGTGAGGTAGACAGATAGATTTTTCCCAGATCTTAGGTTAAGAATCCTTTTCTTAAAGCAACAGACAGGTAAAAAGAGAAGAATAAAAGTCATTGTGGTATCATTTTTTCTTTCTTTACTGAACTACAGATACAAGTCCTTTCCAATGGAATTCAACTACCTATCTTTGCAGCCTATAGATAACATTTTTCTGAAAACTTTTCAGTGAAAAACGTTATTACTAGCTACATTTCTGCTCCTTTCCCTCAAACATTCAAATTTATTTGTAATTTGTTGCATGTGAAGCATGAAAACAGACGACTATGTTGATTCAGTAAGACTATCAACTTCTAGAAAACACAACCATAGAAATCCTCTATCTCAATCATTTAATAGGGCACTGAAAATAAGAAGAGGAAATGCCATGACCCTGAGACATTCCACCTTCTAGGTTTCATAACCTCTCTATTATTACCTTTTATGTCAGCTATCCCTTCCACTCCCAGGAATAATGTCCCTAAATCTTACACTATTCCTGGGATTCTATTGGTAAAAGTGTCATTACCCATTCCTTTCAAAATTATTTATTCCCAGAGATACCATTAAGGAAGGTGGGGTTAAAAAGTAAGTCAATTCAAGCTGTCTATAAACCTCATCATCTAAAAAACTGCTTTCACCATGAAATTGGGTTTAAATTAGTTTCTAGACTCTTCACTATTAAAATAAGTTACCAGAGAAATGACAGAATTTTAGGATGCTGGAAAAGGCTAGCTGAATCCCTCCCATTGTCTGGCAATAGACTGATCCTATGAATGTTAAAGGACCCTATATTTTTTGAGCACCAGCTAAATGTTGAAGGTGTGTCCTCTCTCAATCAGATTAATTCTCTAGGCACAAACTCTGAGACATTTAAACATTCCAGTCATCTATTTCCTAGGCTGTGACTCTGCCTAGCTAATTTATCCCAATAATTCATGTAAATTAGAGGATACCCTTAGCCATACTTACTTGTTGTGTTGTGTTGTGTTGTGTGTGTGTGTGTGTGTGTGTGTGTGTGTGTGTGTGTGTGTGTGTGTGATGGGCAGGCAAGGTTTTGTGTCATTTGAAATTATTGTAAGAAAGCCCTGGAAGACTATGTATCCCAAGGACTCTTTCTGCTACAATGTCCCTTGACCTCTCTCATTTCCTTTGGGGGAGGTGTCAGAGAAAGTATAAAAGGGAAAGTTTGGCGCCTTTTCTCTCTCTCTACCCAGGAGGGTCAGCTCTCTCCACCCTGGAAGCAGCACTCTCTACCCTGAGACCCTGATCTCTCTCTTGATGCTTTTTTCCCTTTCTTCCTACCTCCTAGTTTTCCCTAGACCTTTCCCTTTCTAATTAAAATAAAACCTAGCTATCCAAACCCTAAAGTAGCTCTCTGATCATTCATTTGAGGGCTCTGGTCAATTTCCCCCTGCTGGGGCTGGGGACTCTACCTTCCTTTCCCTTCCTCTACCTTCCTCTCACCTTTCTCCCATCCATCCTACCTTCCTCCCTTCACTTACCAGACACAGTTTGCAATGGATAGTATGTTAGGTCCAGAATCTGGAAGACATTCAACTTCATTCTTATGCACTCACTAGCTGTGTGATCCTTTGAAAGTCATTTACCACTTGCCTATCTCAGTTTCCTCACCTGTAAAATGAGTATACTGGTAACACTTAGCTTTGTAACTTGTAAATCATTTGGCACATTATCTAGGACATAATAGGAAATGTTTGCTTTCCTTCCTGTCTTGTTTCCTTCCTTCTACATTCAGGGGAAATCTATAAACTTCTTAGAATAATGCTTTTAAATGTATGAAATAAAACACATAAAATTAAAAAGGAAGTCAATTATATTGAAATAGTTATCAAAATAATTAAAAGATAAATCCATAGACTCTGATTGTGATAGGATTTCCCTGTTCTATTCCTAAAACAGGATTAATTTTCCTTGAAATCTATTTGATACTTTTCTCACTGGTCCAGTCCACTCAGTAAAATTTTGGATACTATAATGGTCGGGGGAAACCCTGAACATTCGGGGAGCAGTTTAGAATAAGCTACAAACACTGTCCTCCTTAGGATTTAAGGAGCAATCTCAGAGACTTATTATACTCCAGGTTTTGGAAAGACGATATTCTCCATCTGGATATCTATATGTCTCCCATTTATGAAGTTACCCACAAATCTACCTCTTTCAAATGAGCCCCAGAATAGGTGAGAGCCCTAAAAGGTATAGAGTGGGCTGTGTAGTGATCTTCTCTTTGGGCCATAAATTATGGCCTTTCAAAGCCCATGTCTCTGTTGATGTCTATTCATAAAAACTAGATTTAATGGAGCCCAGATTATAGATTCAACACAAAAGCAAGTAACCAAGGCAGGAATTGTGGAACAGTAATAAGTTTGGATTGTAAATTCAGCTCCAGTCTCATCTCAGCAGTGAGAGCTAAGAATGAGAACTCAGCATTTTAAAAAGTTTAAATAGGGTTGGTTCAGTAGCTAATAGGGTCCTAGAAAAAGAATAGAGGAACAGTTCAGTAACTCTAAACTTGCCCAGTTACTAACTATTAGAGTATCAATCAGGAACAAATACACAACTATTTTGCTGGACACAAAAGAGGGCTGCAGTCAGAACAGCCAAGGGGTTTGCAATTAGATCATCCCTATGACAAAGGATGTCCTGAAAATCTATCATTCCCAGATCCAACAAACTTTGAAATCCTTGAAAAGCACAGAACTTAGCACCCAAAGAATATAATGTTGAAACCCCAAATAAAAATCTATAACAGTATCATCAGAAGATAGAACCTGGTCCTAATATAAAAGTATAATACTGAAAGTAAGACTGAATGAGTAAGTAAACAAACAGAAAAAGAAAGAGTTATTACAATATCAAAGATTCCAAAAGGAAAATAAATCTAAATTACAATAGAAAAAACAACAACAAACAAAACCACAGAAAATCATTCAGGAACCATAGAGGAAATGATTAAAGAGTCTGGTAGATTTTACAAGTTTAAAATTATGTTGTTAATAAAATGAGAGCAATAGAGGACAGAATTTGAAAAGAAATGAGAGATATGAAATTTAATGAAAGTGATTTAAAGGTTTTATGAATTAAATGGAAATCAATGATTCTATAAACCCACAAAAATATTAAAACAAAGTTAAACGATTTTAAAATAGAAGAAAATATAACTTCATTTTAAAATGATTTGAAATACATATCAAGGAGAAATAACTGAAGGATTATTGGATTATCTGAAAGCTATGACCAAAAAAAATGTTCCTGTATATCATATTTGAAGAAATCATGAAAGAAAAATGTTCAAATAGTTTAGCATAACAGAGGAAAATGAAAAAAAAAAGAAGCCTGCTGTAAAGAAATCACAAAATCAAAAGTTGGAGCAATATAGTAAAAATTTTGTAAATCTTAAGAATTCTGATCAATACTTCAAAGACTAGCAGGATTCCATAAGAGAGGTCATGAAACATACTATCCATTTCTGGTTGTATGATTTTAATTTTATGGTTGTCCTGAAATCCAGAGTTTGAAAATCTTTTGGGGAAATTTTAGAAGAGACTTGCCAGTACCTCAACTTGGGAAGGCAAATTTTTTTGAAGAGGGTGACAAGGAGATACCTGAGGAAATCACAAACTGCATCAAGAGATCCAGAATGAACTGAACTATTGGGGGTTGAAAACATTTATTTTGAATGCAAATTCTTATGCCAAAGGGGAATGCTTTCTAATCGGCTTTATGTCAATGCTCCTACCAAGTGTCATTTTTGTTTTTTTTCTCTTTTTTCCCTCTTGTTCCCAGGTTGCTAACTTCCCGCTAAAAAGGGCAATGGTTTATACACCTTTAGTGGGAGAATCCTTAGATACATACATTGGTTATTTGAAATAATTCATTGGAGAGACTAGGCATGTTAATCTCCCAAGAACCTTAATTGAGGAGATTTCAACATGTTCGCCTCCCAATAGAATCATAGGGGGGATTTTGAGAAGGGAATTTGTATTTCTATTTGATCAATAATGGATTTAGACTTCCTTTCCATTCATTTTGAATTTGGGTCAATCAGCAACCAGGGAATTGATCCCATAAGCACTGCCTCCCACCCCCCCCCCCGGGCAGTACCAGGCTAATTGAGGAATTGTGATTGTTTCCTGGGGAGTGATGTAAGAGAGTTAGTGGGTGTAGTAAGGATTTATAAGATGAGACACAGCATGAAGCTGGGGGGGGGATAATTTTTTGAGGCTGAAATTCTGAGACAGACACTGAGTTGTTAGGCTCTGGATTGTTAGGGTAGGAAATTCTTCACCTCCTTTCTATATTTATCTCATTTTCTTTTTCTTACTAATAAATCTAGTTATTAACAGTTGTGATTTAAGTGTTAATTACAATTTTGGAGACCACCCATTCTAACCATTACATTGGCCAAAAAAGTGATGAGCTCAACTTACAGAAAAAATATAAGTAAAAATATAAATATCTATGTATACATACCCACATGTATATATATATGTATATGTATACACACACACATACACACACACACACACACACACACACACACACACGGAAGGTGCCAAAAATCTTAGGGCAATTTTAACTTAAAGATTAAACCATCAATAAGGTTTTTGGGACCTCCTATATATTACTAATTGCTAATTTAGGAATTAGCTTTGGCTCATTCTTCATCTTTCTCTAAGGATTTTACTTTTTTAAATGATAGGAAGAAAAAATGATTTAATTAATTAAAATAATTTAAGCAAAACACAACTATTGAACTATCTACATTTAGTTCCCAAATCTGAAAGTGAAAAATTATGTTTCTGTCAACCAGGTGTACTGGTATTATAGGTACTATTCACTCTATTCTTCAGATAAGAAAACTCAGTCTCAGAGAATGAAATGTTACCCATATTTATAAAGAATTATGAGGGGTCCAATTTAAAGTGAAATCTTTCTGACCCCGAGTCCAATGCTGTATTCATTATATTGTGTTGCTTTTCATTTACTAAATTAGACTTGAGGGGCATACATAAGTTAGTGCATATCTCTAAGAATAATTAGAAAATGTTTTTTTACTTGAATTTGAATTATTAATGTTATTAATGTAGCTGGTCAGGTGCCTCAGATTGTGTAGTGTAAAAAAAAAGGTGGGATGGGAAATCTGTCTTGGCAAAGATCTAGTTTTAATCTGAGCAAAAAAATTATAGGATCCACAGTGATCTGAAGGTTTCTTCCCTATTCAAAAAACCTAAGACCCTGATGGCTAAATACATACATTTTTATAGTTTTACATCTGTCCTTTCTTTCTGAGAAACCCCCAATTACAACAAGATGATGTCAGATCTTTCTCATTTCCAAGACCATTTCCTTTCTGGTCTCTGAGACCATCTCTGGTCTTTCTGGTTTCTCTGACTTTTGGATGGCCTTTTCATCATTGTAACTTCTTACTTCAATTGGTTTGCTATAGTTATGTTATAAAATGAATTCAAATTTATGATTAACATAGTAATTTATTTATGATTAATATGATAACACAAATTTAAAGTTGCTATAACAATATATACAAACTTGAAAGTATAATTCAAGTACTATCCTGTGACTACATCCTTAATTTAGTTACATACATAGACTCTTATCTGGAACTGAACTCTTACTACAAATTCAACAATTATATCTTATTTTTCTAAAAATCACCCTCCTAGCATTGATTAAGCTATTAATTATTGATTTTCTGATTATACTAGACCACTTATAAAACATGAACAGAATTTTCCAAGCCTTTTTTAAGGTTTATGTAAATCACCCTCATATTTCTAAGCATATTGCTTTCTATCTTTGCCTTGCTTTCATCTGCTTCATAGCAGTTTTAGAGATCACTTAATGTTCTAATTCCCTAGCCACATGTAACTTATGCTGATCATAACAAATAAGCTGTCTAGCCTTTCTTGCATTTATAGTGTTTATAGTTTTTAAAATCCTTTCAAATGCATTTTTCTCCTTTAGTCCCTATAAAAAGTCCATGAAAGATAAGGAACAGGTGTTAATACGCCTATCACACAAATTATGAAGGTCAGTTACAGAGGGGTTAAATAGCTTCATTTTTGTATAATTACAAGTGTTTTCTTTTAATTTTAGCATCACTAACACTTCTTACCTATTGCTACCCCTACCAAGAAAACCTTTTGTTTTAACAAAATTAGTATGGCCAAGTAAAGCAAATTAAGGTATTGACAACATCTGAAAATGTATGCCTTGTTCTATGTTTCTAGTCCAACAGCTTTGACAAGTAGTGAGAGAAGGAAGGGAACATTTCATTACCAGGCTTCTGCAATAGTGATTAGTTATTGCATTGATCAGGATAGGTGCTGAAATCTTTCAATGTTGTGAAATAAATTTCACAAGGCCAAGGCCAGAGAGTGGCAGAAAACCTTTCTTGATTTCTGGTCTAATTATATTTCCCAACTGTATTAAAAGACCCAAATATTCCAGTTGTATTCTATTTCAGACCATGATTGAGAAGATATTTTCTATATTAGAAGTTCCTTGTCCTAATAGAATTATTGTTTGTCTTTTTTATGTTCACAGCTTGTCACTCCTTTCAGAATCTTTCACTTGAAATCATACTCAATTGTTTTTCCCCAAAGGTATATACAGTGTGACAGCTGCCTAGACCTAAAGTAGTCTTGTATTTAGAAAGAAATCTCACTCAACGTCCTCCTGAACAACTATGTTCATCTTTCAGCTGAAGTTCTCAGGTACAGAGGCCACCCAGATTTAGAGAAGACAAGCAAACCATAGAGTGGAATGATGAGTATAGGCAGAGGATGGTTAGTTGGAGTTTGGTATCAGGTGGAGGTGGATTGGAAATATGAGAGGTGGAAGGGAAGAAAGGAAAAACAAACAGAAGAAGAATAAGTATTCTCCTTCTATTAAAGATAATTTCATTGAAAAGTATGTTATTTTAGTGAAAGTATAGACCAGAAAACTTATAGTCTCTCCTATTAAAAAAGATATGTGAATAATAATATAAAGCATATGTAAACTATAGTACGCTATATTAATAAAAATATGAAATTGCATTTATTGCTTTTGATTAGGATAAAAATTCTCTGGAGGCTATATAAATTTATGATTATTAGTAAAATAGAGAAAAAAGAGAAAGAGAAAAGAGAGAGAAAGAAAGGAGGAGAGGGATGGAGGGAGGGAGAGAGGGGAAGAGAGAGGAGGGGGAGAGAGAGAGGAAGAGAGAGAATGGGAGAGAGAGAGAGAGAGAGAGAGAGAGAGAGAGAGAGAGAGAGAGAGAGAGAGAG
>NC_058134.1:133947822-133957856 GCF_016433145.1 Gracilinanus agilis | reverse complement strand
GAGAGAGAGAGAGAGAGAGAGAGAGAGAGAGAGAGAGAGAGAGAGAGAGAGAGGTGATCGCCTGGCTGTTTCTAACTAAAAACTGATTCCATGCTTCCCTGGCTCAAGCTTCAAGCAGCTTCTGTATCCACTTAAGTGGCTGGCCAGCCTCTCTATAAGCCAGTGTGTGCCAAGCATTAAGTACTCCAGAGAAGGGAGAGAGAGCAACTCATGTCCAGCAAGAGAGAATGTGCTACCTCTGTCCCTTCTCTTTGAAAGCCAGTTCTTTGCCACTCTTTTTGGGACTCTTTGATTGGACAGGCTCAATCTCAATCTGGGTCTGAGTCTTGACTTCCAGACACACCAACGTTCGTGTAGGGACTTCCTCCCACCTCTTCCAGGAAGCCAGCGAGCCACAAGACCTTTGGCATGCTGCCATAGTATGCATGTGTGGCCAGTCAAAGGGTGGGAGTGATATCAACAAGCATGAATTTTCAAGTTGAATAAGGGTGTACAATTTATATAAAATTCACACACTTTAATATCATTTATTGTAAAATCAAGTCATTGAATATAAACATTTCCAGTCATATCTATAACTAAGATGTTAAGAAGGATAGTCCCAGTTGTTAATTAACTGTGTATAAACAGTGATAGATAAGGAGGAAAGTTACTTTAAGAGCCCCTTTTATCACCCTTGGAATGTTAAGATTCACAGCTTGATTAAATCCTAATGTGGGATAAAGACAACAGAAGTGACCATAGAGTCATTGGTAAAAGTGGGATGGTGTTTGTTTTTCTAAGAATTTATGCCAGTAGTAGGATCCTCTGATTTTATGACTCAGGTAGACAACTGTTTATCTTTGTGTCTCTTCTTAAGAATTGTTGCATGAGGATATTAGTTATAAGATCAATAAAATGGCTTGTAACTTGTATTAGAATTGATCAACTATTAACATACTTTGAGAATGCGTGTTTTGTAACCAATGATTTGTATCAACTTTTAAAATCCTATTAAAAAACTATAAATATCCATAAGATATCTTGCATCACAGACTGGGTATAATGAGATCACTGACTGTATTTGCCCACAAATAAAGTCAATAAAGTCAGTTCAGTCTCAGAATGATGGTCCACAAATTTCTTTCTTTCTTACATTGATGCTAGTTATTACTAGTGTTATAATTAACTTACATTGAGATATAAGAAATGTAATTAGAAAGCTAATAACCAAGTGTAAGAAGGCAATGCAGACTCATTTTTATATATAATGTCTATTGCATGGAACAATTAAATTGCCTTTGTTTAGCCCAATGTCATGCTGTTGCCTGGAATTTTTTTAAGACAAAAATCAATACAGTGGTGCCTTGATACACGAGCACCTTAAGTCATGAGCAATTTGAGATACCAGCAGTTCCAATCGGGATTTTTTTAATTAAGGAATGAGGGGAAGAACACAAGGGATGAGGCAATCAGTACAAGTGAGATTAAGGAAATGTTGAGGATTTTGAAAAAAATTAAACAGTTTATTGAAAAGACACACCCCCCAAAAAGTTGCAACAGGTCGTGTGTTGGAGCTTTGTAACAACACTTGTTTCACATATTATGGAAATGTTCTGAAATGGAAGAAGAAACAAACTTCCATGGAAAGATTTTTGTTGAAGCAGCCTCTAAGTGAAATTGAGGAAAGTGTAACAAAACATCCAAAATTAAATGAAGAAAATGATGATAATTAAATAAATTTTGAAAATTAAGTTTAGCAACAATGTCATGTATCATAATTAATGTGTAAGGTCAATTTTGCATTTAAATGTAGCATTACATGTGTAGAGAGTAAGTCATGTTAAGTTATAGGGCATAAAATGAAAACTTTCTCCACCAGCATCTTCACCTAACCTTGAAGGTAAATAACATTTTATTAGCAAGTTTATTTCTTTACATTCTTTCTTATTATCTATAAATATATATATTTGTATTTTCAAAGTACATTTTCATATTTAAAAGCACATAAAAAAAGTATGTGTTTTTTGGGCCAGAACAGATTAATTGCATTTCCATTAATTTAAATGGGGAAATTTGATTTGACACACAAGCAAATTGAGACATGAGCAACTTGAGTTACGAGCTTAGCAATGGAATGAATTAAAGTCGTGTATCAAGGTACCACTGTAATTATATAAAAGGCACTCAGGACACTAATGTACTGTTAGCGGAGCTGCAAACTAAGAGTAACTGTTCTGGAGAGCTATTTGCAATCTTGTGCAAAGGACCATCAATCTGGATATATCCTTTGAACTAATAATACCAATAATAGATCTGTATTCTGTGTCGTTTAAAATTATTCTAAGCCCTGGGAGACAAGTCTCCCAGGACTCCCTGCTACAACTCCCCCCCACCCCGAAACCTCCTACTTCCTTTGTGGGAGGTGTCAGAGAAAACATAAAAGAGAGAGTTTTGGCACCTTTTTGGGGGTCTCTCTACTCTACTCTCTTGAGCCTGCTCGACTCTCTAGCAAACCCTGGCTCTCTACCCCAGAGGCTCTCGAGCCTGGAGAGAGGAGTGCCTTCCAGAGGAGACCCTTTTTTCCCTACCTAACTTTTTCCTTTCCAAATCTAAATAAAACCTAGCTATTCTAACAATAAGTACTACCTGATCTTAATTGAGCTCCAAAGAGCTCCAGTCAATTTCCCCTCCTGTGCTTGGGGATACCCCCAGCTTTCCCTTCCTTTCCCTTTCTACCCTTCCTTTCCCTCCCTTCCTTCTCCTACCCTACCTTTCCTCCTATCACTCCAAAAGTCTCCTTTATATGGCCACCTCTAATGGGACCTGAACCTACCTGCCTGATTGCATGTGATCCATCCTGCCTGCCTTATTGCCTACCAGTAAGTAAAAAATTTTTCCTGCCCAAAACCCAGCCCAGCAGGGGTTCCTTCCCCTACTAAACCCCTGACAGGTTCCTCTGCCTCAGCAGGGGTTCTAAATCTAAATCCCCCTCACCTAGCCCAGGAGCCTTAACCAGCAGGGGTTCTCACTAAAACACCCAGCAGAGGTCCCAAAAAATCCCGATCCCTCTCTGACTACCACCCACTCCAGCCTAATTCTAAAATTCCCTGCCTGCCCCTAACTCTAACTACCTATTGAAAAAAAAAAGCCCAAAAGCCTTAAAACCCTACTTAGCTTTGTAGGAAGGAACCCTAGGGTGCTTCAGAGTGGTTTGGTCCCACCCCCTTCCTCCATCTTGATTCCCAGAACCCTGCAGTGCCTTGGCTCTACCACTTCCCACCCCCACCAGCACTAGTCCCACTCCTAGTCTTACCCCTAATTCTTCTGCCCATGGGGTACTGCATCTTGAATACTAGAAGACAGCACTGAGCACTCAGTGTGCTCCCCTCTCCCTTTTTTTCTGCTAAGCTGCAGTGTTGCCTTTCTGCCACTGGAGTGCAGCACCAATAATACACAATATATAGCAAAACCAAACAAATAAATAAAAAATAATATTTTTTTGTAATTAAAACTAAATAAATAAACATACCAAACAAACAAACAAACAAACAAACAAATAAATAAAAGGAGCTAGCTGACTAAATAAATGAATCAATAGAAGCTACTCAATATGATTGCTTCTATACAGGAAAACCTTTTGGCTTTTGCCAAATTGGAAACCTTTATGGTTTTCAAATGTCTCCACCTTTTGATACTGCTGGGAAATTTTCTTTTTTTAATTTCCAATAACATGCAGAAGGATACAAATAGGAAATTACAGACCCAGATCCAAGCAACAGTACAAATCCAATTGGACAATTTCAAATACACTGTGTGTGATACACTGGAAAAGGAGTATCCAATTCAAAAATCTGATTCAAAATTTTGAAAGGCTTTCCCCAAAATAAACAGAGAGGAAATTCCTATTTCTCCTATTTCTTTTGGAATAGAGAAGGAGACAGATGTGAAGAAACTCCTCTCTCATCTTGTGCATCTCTTGGCCAACCCTCCCTTCCTTGCTACTTCTCCTGACATCCCATTCTCTCCTGTCTCTTCTCCCAGTCCACAACCAAACACAGTCCAGACCATAACAGTTCCTACCAATACTGCCTTGGTAAGCACACAAACAACTCAAAAGACTTGTACTGCCTCGGTAAGCACACAAATGACTCAGAAAAAACAAAAACTACGCTATTATTCTGATTCATATGATTGTGATTCCTGTGATGGCCTTTTCCCTCTAAGGGAAGTGCCTACATTAGACAGATCTGGGGATGTGATAAATTTAACACATCATACTCCATTCACTCCTCATGATATCAAAGAATTTTAAAAAGATGTTCCAAATTATAACAATGAACCCATAGCTGTAATGAAAAGGATGGAAGACATATTTTTCCAATACAATCCTTCCTATAGGATGTGGAAAAATTAATCCAGCTCTTCCTGAAAGAGAGAGAAAGAAACAAAATCATCTCTCATGTAAATAAGGCCAGAGGAAGAAATGTAGTACGCTGGCCACATGAGCATCCTCACTGGAATTACAATGATCCTAACTGTAGTGCAAAGGTGTAAACAACCCTGCAAAAGGCTAACTGGAGAATTTCTGGCAGTTAAGAAGGGTTTAGAACCCTAACTAGAGGCAGTTGATCCTGAAAGTTCGGTCAGAATAGAAGGGTCAACTGAACTCAGTCTTGGGGCTGAAACCTGGCCTTGATTCCTTGATTCTGTTACTTTTCTTTTGAGATTTTGTAGCTTAGCTAATTCCTCTGGATCTCCTTGACCTTCCCTATTCCAATCACCATTTCCCCTCCTAATTTCCTGTGGGTTCTGGGAGAAGGGTGGATTTGGGTGGTAGTATTCAAACTTTGAAGACTTAGGTTTTTCCCCATAGTCAAGTAGGGCTTACCCTTGATACAAATTATCTCCTGATTCATTATGTGTAACTTCCTAACCTTAAGAGCAACAAAACCTCCCAAGACTGAGTGAGGGCAGGCCCTTTCTCAGTCTCCCATTTCTGTGTCCCTCCCCCACCTGGAGCTTCTCCCTAGGCAGTTGTTATAGAAACCTTGTATCCCTCTGTCCTTTATAATCAACCCTGAAACTCAATAAACCATGTTGTCATTTAATCAAACCTTTTGCTAAAACATTGGTTGAATGATAAAAGAGGGATAAGGAGAGAAAGGAATAATTTCTCTCTGAGTCCTGAGGATAATTGGAGGCGTCCATCTTGGAGGAAGTGGTGATCTCTATACTTCCTCTGAGAAGCCGTTCTATTTCATAGACAAGGAAGAGCCTTAGGACACTTACTTTGTGAACCTGAGAAATTGACTAGAAAGCCCTCTAATTAGTTTCAAACCATTTGTGACTGGCCCTAACCTATTGTCTGTTGAAGTGCCCTTCCTACCTGAAGGGTTCACCCTGTTTCCCTTCAGTGTCCTCTGTCTCAAGCCTGTGTACCCAGTCCATGTCTCCCTGTTGCAACTGCCTGCCCAAATACCTCATCCTCTTCCCTTGCTGCTCATTATACTTTATTGTCCTATATTTCCCTAAACTCAGCCATTCCCTTACATCTTTCCTACTACTTCAATTTACTACCTTCAATATTGCACCCTTCTTTCCTACCTACTGACTTAGGGACCCACATACCCCATCCACTTGTTTTATTCCATTATTACATAAGGAATATTTACAGTTAAATAATGCTAGGGCTGCAATATTAAAAGCAATGAAAGAATGTGCAGAAAGTCCAGACAACTGGACCAAATTTTATTGCCTAATGGACAGACTTATTGATTTGGAAGGTCAATATTTGGATTTAGATTTCTCAACAGAGCAAGACATAAGACAGATAAGGTGACAATTTGTAAACAATTCTAGCAGAGTGGTCCAGGATTACTTCAATATGCATTGACCCAAATGGCCAGAGATGGATCTGGACAAATTAAGGAGAATCACTGTGTATATCACAAAAGGTTATGAAGAGACAAAGGTACAAACTAATAATCTATTGGATACCATACAGAAAGAACTGAAATCATTACAAAATAAAATAGAAAAACAGGAAAGAGGACATGATGATACAACATCAATACCAGTTGCCTCTCTCCAAGAGTCTAATTATCAATCTCTGACCTGCCACTTCTGTAACAAGAAGGGCCACTTAATGAAGAATTGCAAGAATCTGTTACAGGCAATTAGGAACAGTTATAAAAATAATAATAACTATAGAAAAAATACTAATTTCAGAAACAATAACTATTGGAACAGTAACTATAGAAATCGCAATTTCAGAACTGATAATCAGGCAGATAACTCACAACGAATGACCCTAAGGAGAGTTTGTCTACATACTACTCAGGGTGCTACTGCCCCTCCACATGGAGCAAAGGAGGTTCCCCTTAAAACTTTATTGTTTTTGTTGTTTTCTTGCTATTAACTCTTTTCAGTTTTGTCTCAAAATAGAAAAGAAGAAGCAGCAGAATTTTACAATACAGTCTTTATCTACCCCCTTATCTTTATTTGTGCCATCTGGTATTTGACATGTGCCTTTATGGAAGACCATAACAACTTGCATTGTATTGATAATTTGGAAAACTTGTATTTTGTATATTCAAAAGATTTGAACATATATTACCTTAAAGGAAACCTGCATCTGTATTGACTTGATGTGCATTTTGTGCTTTTTTTGTGAAATTTTTGTATTTTCTTAAATGTATCATTGCTTTTATACTCCATTGTTTTACCTCATTTGCACTCACACTGTGGATCATGGCTAAGCTAAGAAGAAATGCATCTAAATTCTTGGATAACCTTTATATTTTACCCCTCCTAAAGTGATGCGAATTGTAGTAGATACATATATTTTTTGATTGTCACTGATTATAGGAGATATATATGTTGAGATTTTAGCACATTTTTATAATTGCATGTGCCATTTTTGTATTTGAAGCACATGTCATCTATCTAAATGGAAAGAGTTTTTGAATATTAGATTAGTGTAGGTTTAGTATATCCAATTGTTCTAACCCTAACTGCCTGCCCAAAAGCCTGAGACTACTGAAACTGCCATTGGTATTTTGCTATTATGGGACTTAGCACATATGTCTGATTTGAAGAAATGGGATCAACAAAGGAACACAGATTTCATCTATACAGTGCCAAAGAAACACAGATACCTACCTGCATAATGCCAAATGAGCACACATGTCAAATAGAGAAACATCTTACTAGGATTGCTGAGTCTTTTGTACCAATGAAAAGGACTTGAACCTAGTGTGGAAAGTGAGGTTGTGAAGCTTAAAATATGTTAAGACATAGGACTCCTTGAACAACAATCCTTGTAAAATTTATTTCAAGTACCTAAAAATTGGCTGGTCTGGCTCCATATTGTATCTTTGAGAAGAAATGATGAAAGAAGAAAATAAGAAATGATGTAATATCAGACCAATAAATACAAATCTAGTCTTTTTTCTCCCATAAATTTCTTACTATGGTGGTTGACTGTGGTCCTGGCTGCTGAATGAGTTAGTGCATACTGTTGGATGTGGATTACTATGATTGGGCATTATTCAAAAAATCTATTGTGATTTTGTTTTTTTTCTTATTTAGAACTTTTTTCATATACAAATTTTAGAACTGTATTCTAAAATTTTAGAATTTTCAAACTTTAGAATTTTAAATTTTTCATCCACTAATTATTTGACCTTTTTGTTCTAATTTTCTGATGAATTTGATTGGCACTGATTCATATATTTCTTACTTCAGCCATATATCCCTCTGTGATTTCAATGTTTCTTTCTATCTTCCTCAGGGGGGAATGTGTTTTCATTTCATATGGAGAGTTCAAGTTATTATAGGAAAAGATATTTACTACCTCCTTCAATCCAAATGGAGATGCCCGTGGAGACCACATGGAGAACACATGCTGAACCAAGAGCCTAAGGGAGCAACCAGATGTACAAAAAATTTGGACTTTGGGGAGTTTTAAATTAATTTGTCTAGTTTAAAATTCATTTGTCTTGCTAAAATTTATTTGTTTTGTTAAATTCATCTGTTTTGTTTAAATGCATTTGTTGTATGTATCTACATATTTTGTTGTGAAAGAAGGGGACTGCCCCCTGAAATTTTTTTGTAAAAAAAGTGCCAAGTATTTGATTTCCTCATATTGTAAAAATTGTTACCATTATCCCCTTGTATTGATGTATATACCCTTTATTTTATTGTAATTGTAAATTTCTTTATGTTTATTATGATCCATTGGGGATACTGGTCTCTCAAAGGATCACAGGGGGAAGGTGTCATTTAAAATTATTCTAAGCCCTGGGAGATTAAGTCTCCCAGGACTTCCTACTACAACTTCCCCCCAAGAAAGTATAAAAGAGAGAGTTTTGGCACCTTTTTTGGCGTCTTTCTACTCTCTACTCTCTCGAGCCCACTTGGCTTTCAAGGCTGGAGACTGGTCTAGACTCTGGCTCTAGACTCTAGAGGCTCTCAACCCTGGAGGTCCTCGACCCTGGAGAGAGGAGTACCTACCGGAGGAGACCCTTCTTTCCCTACCTAACTTTTCCCTTTTCAAATCTAAATAAATCTAGCTATATAAGTTCTACTTGATCTTTCTTGAGCTCTGAAGAGCTCAGGTCAATTTCCCCTCCTGGGCTTGGGGGCTACTCTGGCTTTCCCTTCCTTTCATTTTCTACCCTTCCTTTCTCTACCTTCTCCTATCCTACCTTCCCTCCTATCACCCCAAATCTCTCAATTCCAAAGAGAATAAAGATGGGGAGAAAGAACCAAACTGTACAAAAATGTTTAGAGCAGCTCTTTCTTTAGTGGCAAAGAACTAGAAACAGAAAGGATGTCCTTCAATTGAGGAATGCCTAAACAAATTGTAGTATAGGCTTGTAATGGAATACTATTGTATTGTCATAAGAAATAATGACAAACAAGATAATTACAAAAAACAACAACAAAAAAAAAACCTGGAAAGACTTGTATGAAGTCATGCGAAATGAAGTGAGCAGAACCTAGACAATGTTGTACCTAGTAACAACAGTAATGCATTTTAATCAATTGTAAGTGACTTAGCTATTTTCAACAAGGCAGGGATCCAGGACAACTTCAGAAGACTCATTAAAAAAAAGATATCCACTGTCATAGAAGGAACAGATAGAATCTAAATGCAAATTGAAACATATCTTTCTTTTTTTTTAACATTTATTAATAATCATTTTTAACATGGTTACATGTTTCAAGCTCCTACTTTTCCCTTCACCCCCCGCACTCCCCCCACCCATGGCCGACGCACATTTCCACTGGTTTTGTCATGTGTCCTTGATCAAGACCAATTTCCAAATTGTTGGTGGTCGCATTGGTGTGGTAGTTTCGAGTCCACACCCTCAATCATGTCCGCCCTGACCCATGCGTTCAAGCAGTTGCTTTTCTTATATGTTTCCTCTCCTGCAGTCCTTCCTCTGAATGTGGGTAACATTCTTTACCATGAATCCCTCAGAATTGTCCTGGGTCATTGCATTGCTGCTGGTACAGAAGCCCATTACATTCGATTTTACCACAGTATATCAGTCTCTGTGTACAATGTTCTTTTGGCTCTGCTCCTTTCGCTCTGCATCAGTTCCCGGAGGTCTCTCCAGTTCGCCTGGAACTCCTCCAGTTTATTATTCCTTTTAGCACAATAGTATTCCATCACCCGCATATACCACAGTTTGTTCAGCCATTCCCCAATTGAAGGACATCCCCTCCTTTTCCAGTTTGTTGCCACCACAAAAAGCACAGCTATAAATATTTTCGTACAAGTCTGTTTATCTATGATCTCTTTGGGGTACAAACCCAGCAATGGTATGGCTGGATCAAAGGGCAGGCATTCTTTTATAGCCCTTTGAGCATGATTCCAAATTGCCAGCCAGAATGGCTGGATCAGTTCACAGCTCCACCAGCAATGCATTAATGTCCCAATTTTGCCACATCCCCTCCAACATTCATTACTCTCCCCTTCTTTCATTTTAGCCAATCTGCTAGGTGTGAGGTGATACCTCAGTGTTGTTTTGATTTGCATTTCT
>NC_058134.1:133944360-133944837 GCF_016433145.1 Gracilinanus agilis | reverse complement strand
CCAATTTGTTGTTTCCCTCCTGATTTTGACTACATTGTTTTTGTTTGTACAAAAGGTTTTTAGTTTAATATAATCAAAACCATTTAATTTACATTTTGTAATTTTCTCTAAATCTTGCTTGGTTTTAAAGTCTTTCCTTTCCCAGAGATCTGACAAGTATAGTATTCTGTGTTCACTTAACTTATTTATAGTTTCTCTCTTTATATTCAAGTTGTTCACCGATTCTGAATTTATCTTGGTGTAGGGTGTGAGATGTTGATCTAGACCTAATCTCTCCCATATTGTTTTCCAAATTTCCCAGCAGTTTTTGTCAAATAGTGGATTCATGTCCCAAAAGTTGGGCTCTTTGGGTTTATCATACACTGTCTTGCTGATGTCATTTACCCCAAGTCTATTCCACTGATCCTCCTCTCTGTCTCTTAGCCAGTACCATATTGTTTTGATGACTGCTGCTTTATAGTATAGTTTAATATCTGG
>NC_058134.1:133904410-133944290 GCF_016433145.1 Gracilinanus agilis | reverse complement strand
AATGGTGTTTCTCTTTCTACTTCTTGCTGCTCTAGTGTGTTGGAAATGTATAGAAATGCTGATGATTTATGTGCATTTATTTTGTATCCTGCCACTTTGCTAAAGTTGTTGATTATTTCTACAAGCTTCTTAGTTGATTCTCTAGGATTTTTTAAGTTGATCATCATATCATCTGCAAAGAGTGATAACTTAGTCTCCTCCTTGCCTATTTTGATACCTTCAATTTATTTTTCTTCTCTAATTGCAACTGCTAGTGTGTCTAGTACAATGTTAAATAATAGAGGTGATAATGGGCATCCTTGTTTCACTCCTGATCTTATTGGGAAGGCTTCTAATTTATCCCCATTGCATATGATGTTTGTTGATGGTTTTAGGTATATACTGTTTATTATTTTTAGGAAAGGTCCTTCTATTCCTATACTTTTCAGTGTTTTCAATAGGAATGGATGCTGTATTTTGTCAAAGGCTTTTTCAGCATCTATTGAGATGATCATGTGATTTTTGTTTGTTAGACTATTGATATGGACAATTTTGTGGATGGTTTTCCTAATGTTGAACCATCCTTGCATTCCTGGTATAAATCCCACCTGGTCATGGTGGATGACCTTCGTAATTACTTGCTGGAGTCTCTTTGCTAATATTCTATTTAAGATTTTTGCATCTATGTTCATTAGGGAGATTGGTCTATAGTTTTCTTTCTCTGTTTTTGGTCTACCTGGCTTTGGATTCAGTATCATATTTGTGTCATAAAATGAATTTGGTAGGACTCCTTCTTTGCTTATCATATCAAATAATTTGTATAGTATTGGGATTAGTTGCTCTTTGAATGTCTGATAGAATTCACTTGTGAATCCATCAGGCCCTGGCGATTTTTTCTTAGGGAGTTCTTTGATGGCTTGTTCAATTTCTTTTTCTGATATGGGATTATTTAGGTATTCTATTTCTTCTGCTGTTAATCTAGGCAGTTTATATTTTTGTAAATATTCATCCATATCTCCTAAATTGTTATATTTGTTGCCATATAATTGGGCAAAATAGTTCTTAATGATTGCCTTAATTTCCCCTTCATTAGAAGTGAGGTCTCCCTTTTCATCTCTAATACTGTCAATTTGGTTTTCTTCTTTCCTTTTTCTTATTAGATTGACTAGTACTTTGTCTATTTTATCTGTTTTTTCAAAATACCAGCTTCTAGTCTTATTTATTAATTCAATAGTTCTTTTACTTTCGATTTTATTAATTTCTCCCTTAATTTTTAGTATTTCTAATTTAGTTTTCATCTGGGGGTTTTTTATTTGTTCGCTTTCTAATTTTTTGAGTTGCATGCCCAATTCGTTAATCTCTGCCCTCCTTAATTTGTTAATATATGCACTCAAGGATATAAATTTCCCCCTGAGTACTGCCTTGGCTGCATCCCACAGAGTTTGGTAGGATGTCTCATCATTGTTATTCTCTTCAATGAAATTATTGATTGTTTCTATGATTTCTTCTTTGACAATTTGGTTTTGAAGAATCATATTGTTTAATTTCCAATTGGTTTTTGACTTGCCTGTCCAGGTGCCCTTACTGATTATTATTTTTATCGCATTAAGATCTGAGAAGGTTACATTTATTATATCTGCTCTTTTGCATTTGTTTGCCATGATTCTATGCCCTATTACATGGTCAATCTTTGTAAATGTACCATGTGCAGCTGAAAAGAAGGTGTATTCCTTTTTGTCCCTATTTATTTTTCTCCACATGTCAATTAGATCTAATTTTTCTAGGACTTCATTCATCTCTCTTACCTCTTTCTTATTTATTTTTTGGTTTGATTTATCTAGATCTGAAAGAGGAATATTTAGATCTCCCACTATTATGGTTTTACTATCTATTTCCTTGAGCTCTGCCAGTTTCTCCTTTATGAATTTGGATGCTATACCACTTGGTGCATATATATTGAGCAGTGTTATTTCCTCATTGTTTATACTGCCTTTAATCAGGATGTAATGACCTTCCCTGTCTTTTTTAATCATATCTATTTTTACTTTGGCTTTGTCAGAGATCATGATAGCCACTCCTGCCTTCTTTTTCTCATTTGATGCCCAAAAGATTTTGCTCATACCCTTAACCTTGAACTTGTGTGTGTCTACCCGCCTCATATGTGTTTCTTGTAGACAACCTATGGTAGGATTTTGGTTTCTGAACCACTCTGCTATTTGCTTCCGTTTTATGAGTGAGTTCATCCCATTCACATTCAGAGTTACAATTGTTAATTGTGTATTCACTGACATTTTTTGTATCCTCCCCTAGACCCACTCCTTCTTATTTCACTATTTTCTTTTACACCTGTGGTTTGCTTTCAGCCAGTATCCCTTATCCCCTCCCTTGATTGACTTCCCTTTCTGTACCCTCCCTTGTTGTTCCCTTCTTTTTGTTTTTTAAAGACCGAATGAATTCCCTCCCCCTTCTTCTTCCCTCCCTTTTTGGCCTCCCCACTCCCCTGCTCCCTTTGGTTTATCCCTTCTGACTTTCTCAGTAGGGTTAGATGGAGTTTTTTATCCAGATGGATAATAAAGCTACTCTTCCTTCTCCGGGTTGATTACACTGAGAGTAAGGTTTGATTATTACCTCTTAATGCTCTCTTCCTCTCCTTCTTATGGTAGTACTTATCCCCTCCCCTTCCCATGCCCTCTTTGTGTGTAATAGAATATCTTATTTTTCTTATTTACTCGGATTTTTCTTGGTGTCCCCTACTATTCCTCCCCTCTTTCCCACCCCCCATGTCATCTTAGACCATTTGGTATCCTGTCCTCTCCCTATGAATTATTCTTCTGGTTGCTATAATAGTGAATATTATAATCGTGTATAGAGTTCACTACAGAGAATTATACATAGCATTTCTCCACCTAGTAATACAGATAATTAGATCTTATTTATGCCCTTAAAGAGTCAAGCTTAAAAGACTATGAGTTTTCTTTCTTTTCCCTCTGTTTCTTATTTACCTTTTCATCTTTCTCTTGATATCTGTGGTTGAGTGTCAAACTTTCCAATTAGTCCCGGTCTCTTTTGTGCAAAAACTTGGAATTCTTCAATTTTGTTGAATGCCCATACTTTCCCCTGAAAGTATATGGTTAGTTTCGCTGGGTAGTTGATTCGTGGCTGAAGGCCCAGCTCTCTTGCCTTTCTGAATATTGTATTCCAAGCCTTGCGTTCTTTTAGTGTTGAGGCTGCCAGATCCTGTGTGATCCTTATTGGTGCTCCTTGATATTTGAATTGTCTCTTTCTGGCTTCTTGTAAGATTTTTTCTTTGACTCGAAAGCTCTTCAATTTCGCTATTATATTTCTGGGTGTTGACTTTTCTGGGTCCAGTTTAGAGGGTGTTCTATGGATCCTTTCAAAGTCTATATTGCCCTCTTGTTGTAGAACTTCAGGGCAATTTTGCTGAATAATTTCTTTGAGTATGGAGTCCATGTTTTTATTAATTTCTGCCTTTTCTGGAATACCAATGATTCTCAAGTTATCTCTTCTAGACCGGTTTTCTTGGTCTGTCACTCTCTCATTGAGATATTTCATGTTTCCTTCTATTTTATCAGTCTTTTGACTTTGTTTTATTTGTTCTTGTTGTCTTGAGAGATCATTGGTTTCTAAATGTTCGATTCTAGCCTTTAAGGACTGGTTTTCCTTTTCAATCTGGTCATTTTTGGTCTTCAGTTGTCTTGTCTCACTTTCCAATTGCGAAATTCTGCCTTTTAAACTGTTATTTTCTTGCCAGATTTCTTCCATCTTCCTTAGCATTTCATTTTTAAACTCTTCCATAACTTGTGACCAGCTTTCATTTTTTTGGGGAGGTTTGGATTTTTGTTTTCCCTCCTCTGTTGTCTGGATTTTCTCTGTGTAGAAGTTGTCCAGTGTTCCAGAGTTTCTCTTGATGGTCTTTTTCTTCTGGACTTCCTTATTGCTTTCCATTGTTAGCCCCGCCCCTTTTCTGCTTTGTCTTTGCACTCTGGGTCTGCCTGGGCCTTGCAAGCTGGGGGGGGGGGGCGCGCTCTGGTCTCCTTGTCCTCAGGGTCAGGCCTCCTGGTACTCCTGGTCTGCCCCTCTGCCCGAGGTTCCTTCAGCAGTCTTTGGGGCTGCTTCCACAGCCACGCTCAGGTCTGCACTGGGTCCTCACTGGAGGTCCAAGCCTGGGCTGGAGATCGTTATTCAAGCCTAGGGCACTGCCTTTGCCTGTGCTGATGCTCTTAGGGCCCTGCTTTCACCCCCGAAGAAGGTAGTGAAAGTCCGTGGGCTGGAGATCTTTATTCGCCCCTGAGGCGATGCCTTCAGTGCTTGGGAAAGGCCGCGTTTTAGGGGCCTTTGTCCGGGCTGGAGGCGGTGCCTTCACCCACGTGGGCTCTCAGGGAACGTCCCAGCCACCTGGGGTCCCTCGTCTTGCAGCGCACAGGTACAGGCTCAGGGGCTGCCAGTGATTATCTGGTTGCCCCAGTCCTGTTTACCGGCTTGTGCAGTGTGGGGGGTGGGGGAGGGGCTTCTTCCTCTCGTGTTTTAGTGTGAGCTGTTTCACCCCTTTAAAGTGTGGAAATGCCCCGATTCTGCGTACCTTCAATGCTGCGCCCTGTTGTGGGGTTCCTTCGTTCCTCTGGACTCGTTTTTATTTCCCCTTGAGGGGTCCTGTGTGGTTCGGTCAGGAGAGATCGAGCAGCTGCTCCTTACTCTGCCGCCATCTTAACCGGAAGTCTCAGTAGCTTCAACATATCTTTCTTTATTTTATTTCCTCCAATAATTTTTCTCTCATATAAGCAATATGTGCCTTCTTTTATAGTATGACAAATATGGAAGTATGTGTTACATAATAATATATAGGCAGCCTATACTATATCTTGTTACCTTCCATCTCAGAGAGGGAAAAAGTGTTGGAAGAGAGAGAACAGTAATTGCAAAATATCAGAAAATCAATATTAATTTATTATTTTGCCGTGTAATCTGGAAAAGTAATGTATTTTTTTAAAGTTAAAATAAAATTCTGAGAATTAGGTTAAAAAGTTATATATAAGACAGCTTAACAATGTAGTATCTAGAGTATTGGACCTGAAGCCATGAAAAACTGAAATGAAATCCAGTCTCAGACATTTACTGGCTGTGTTACCATGGACAAGTAACTTAATGTTTCAGTGCCTCTTTCCTCACCTGTTAAATAAAAATAATAATATTTACTTCACAGGCTTCATGTGAGAATTAAATGAGATAATAACTGTAAGGCACTTTTCTAGGTGACTATAACATATTAAGTACTTAAAAAGAAGTTGTTCCTTTTCTTTCCCTTATTAAGTGTTTACCACATACAAGATACTTAGGTAGGAATACAAAGATGAAGACATCAAAGTTTGTACCCTTAAGTTATTTATAGCCTAAATTTACAAATACATAGTTTAAAAAAAAACACTAGCTCATTTGATCTTCATAACAATTTTCTATGTACCTTCTAGATCAGTGATGGGCAAACTATTCCCCTTGGGCCAGATCTAGGCCTTAGTTTGCCCAATCACTGCCTTAAGCAATTCCCTAATCACTATGCCCCACATCCAGATGTAGTGATTAGGGAATTGCTTAAGGCAGTGATTGGGCAAACTAAGGCCTGGATCTGGCCCAGGGGGAATAGTTTGCCCATCACTGTTCTAGATATTAAGATAAATCATAAACACAGATATCATCAACCTTATTTTTACAGATGAAGAAACAGTCCAAAAGAGCTAAAATAACTTGACTACGATCACGATGGTATGAAATACCAAAAGCAGGTTTGGGACTTAGCTCTTCTTGACTGTGTTTTTCATTCTCTGTCATGCTAACTTTCTCAAGTCAAGGACGAAAAATGTGCTAATTGGAAAGAAACAGTTCAGAGAAGATGTTTTAATAAAATTTGAGATGGAGATGACAGTTACATTCAACATTCAAAAGCAGAGATACTGTAAACCCTATTTGTATTCCTGAAGCACATTTACTTTAGCCATTATAACTCTGATGATTATATTAATTTCCTTGAAACTCTATTCCCTCTAGGTTTTCATAATTCTATTTTATCCTGTTTCTCTTCCTACCTATCTGACCACACTTCAAATTTCTTCAAATATATTTTACTTTCAAAATAACATGTAATAATAATTTTCAACATGTCTTCAAAAATTATAAGATACAAATTGTCTCCTTTCCTCCCTTCCCACTCTTCTCTAAGAGATGGTAAGTAATTTTATCTGATATATATATATATATATATATATATATATATATATGTATATATATATATATACATTATCATGCAAAGTATACTTTCATATTAGTTATTATTGTAAGAGAATACTGATATAAAACAAAAAAATGTAATATAAAACCATAAATAAACTAATGTGGAAAATGGTATGCTTAGATCCATAGCTAACTCCAACAGTTATTTCTCTGGAAGGGGAAAGCATTTTTTGTCATGAGTTCTTCAGAATTATCCTAGATCATTGTATTGCTGAGAGTAACTATCTTTCACAGCTGATCATCATACAGTATTCTCCTGGTTCTGCTTATTTTACTCTGTTTTGCTATATTTACTATATATCACTTCATAGAGATTGTTTCAAACTTTTTCTGAAATCATCTTGTCCATTGATTCTTATAGCATAATAATATTCCATCACTAAAACATACCACAATTTGTTGAGTCATTCCCCAATTGATGGATAGCACCTCAATTTCCAATTCTTTGTCAACACAAAGAAAGCTGCTAAAATATTTTGGTACAAGTAGGTCTTTTTCTCTTTTTTTTTACTATCTCTCTGGTGTACAGACCCAATAGTGGTAATATAAGATCAAAGGGTACACACAGTTTTATAGCCCTTTAGGCATACTTCCAAATTGCCGTCCATAATATTGGATTAGTCTCCAATTTGACCAATGATGCATTAGTGTCCCAATTTTGCCATATTCTATCCAACATTTATGATTTTCCTTTACTCTCACACTGGCCAATATGATAGGTATGAGGTGGTATCTAAGAGTTGTTTTAATCTGCATTTCTCTAAGAGTGATTTAGAACATTTTCCCATATGATTATTAATAGCTTTGATTTCATCTGAAAATTGCTTTTTTTATATCCTTTAAGTATTAGTCAATTGGAGGATGATTTATATCCTTATAAATTTGACTTAATTCTCTTTATATTTGAGAGACTGAACCTTTATCAGAGAAATATGCTATAAAATTTTCCCTATTTTGTGGCTTCCCTTCAAATCATAATTACATTGTTTTTGTCTATTCAAATTGTTTTCAATTTAATATAATCAAAATTATTCATTTTATTTCTTATCATACTCTGTATCTTATAAGGTCATAAGTTCTTCGTTTTTCTATAGATCTGCCAACTAAACTATACTATGTTTTCCTAACTTACTTATAGTATCAACCTTTATATCTGAAACATACCCATTTTGGCCTTATCTTGATATAAGGTGTGAGATGTGAATATATAAAGGACAATTCAGGTACACTGAGGAAAGCAGCCATGTTTGCCTGTGATTGCTGGCAAGGTCTCAATCTCCCACATAAAGGCACTGCTGCTCTTGGTCAAAGGTCATCATTAAATCGTGAGTCCCCCCCTCACTATGAAGAGCAAAGAAGTCTTTGTAATATCAAGACTAAAAGTACGGAACCTGCCTAAGTAAATTGACTAGATTAGTTATCACTCTCTGAACTTGCTTACATTGATAATAGCAACTATGGTAACATTCTTGTGTGAAGTCATTTTTGTAAACATTGTCTTGTGGGAAAGTAACACCCTCCTCCCCCCCCCAAGGATGTTGCAATGCTTAGTATTTTAATTTCTATAAAAGTCTTTCTCTTTGTCATAATAAATGGAGTTCATAGAGCTTATATCTCCCCATCTGGTCCTTGCTTTTTATTTATCTGAAGATATCTAGACCTACCTATCTCTCTCTCTTTCCTTTCTCAAAGATGGAACCAAAGCACTCCTCTCATGATGCCTGGCCAGTGAGATAGTGATCTATACTTGATTTCTGACACATTATTTTCCAGTTTTCCTGGAATTTTCATCAAATAGTGAGTTCTTATCCCAAAAGTGGGGTCTTCAGATTTATCAAACACTAGGTAGCTAAGGTCTTTTACCACTGTATATTGTGTATCCAATCTATTCCTCTGATCCACAACTCTCATTCATATTTAGAACCAGACTGTTTTCATGATTATTGCTTTATAGTACAGTTTTATATCTGGTACAAACTAGACCACCTTCCTTAACATGTTTTTTTTTCTTAATTCCTTTGGTATTTTTGACCTTTTGTTCTTCCAGATAGATTTTGTTATAATATTTTCTAGTTTTTTAAATGTTTTTGATACTTTGGTATGGCACAAAATAAGTCAATTAATTTAGGTGGAATTCTCATTTTTAATATTTTTAAATTGTTTAGATCTGACTTTATTTGTGTGAAAAGTGTTTTGTAATTGCATTCATATAATTCCTATGTTTTCCTTGGCAAGTAGATTCCAAGTATTTTATATTATTTAGAATTATTTTAAAATAAATTTCTCTTTCTACATCTTGTTGCTGAGGTTTGTTGATAATACATAGAAATACTGATGGTTTATATGGGTTTATTTTCCACCATGCAACTTTGCTAAAGTTATTAATGATTTAAACCAGTTTATTCAATTGATTCTCTCAGATTCTCTTAAGTATACCATCATCTCATCTGCAGAGTGATAGTATAATTTCCTCATTGCCTATTTTAATTCTTTAATTTCTTTTTTTTCTATTTCTAAAGCTAGCATTTTTAGTACAACATTAAATAATAGTGATGATAATGGGAATCCTTTCTTCACCCCTGCTCATATTGAGAAAGCATCTAACTTATTCATATTTCAGAGGATACTTCCTCATGGTTTTACATAGATATTATTTATCATTTTAAGGAAAGGACCATTTATTCCTATCTTTTCTAATGTTTTTAAGAAGAATGGATGTCAAAGTTTTTTTTTTATGTTATCTATTGAGATACAACCTTTTTTTAAAATTAGATTATATAGTTTCCAATTAATTATTAATTTGTCTTTTCTTGTGTTTCCAATCTTATCATTTTTTGCATTATGATCTGAAAAGGATGCATATATTTATTTCCAATTTCTCCTTTTGGTTGAGGCTTTTATGTCCTAATAAATGATCAGTTTTTGTGTATGTGCCTTGAAAAGAAGACATATTTTTGTGTATGTGCTGAAAAGAAGGTATATTCATTTCTGTTCCCATTCATTTTTTCCAGAGACCTAATAGTTCTAATTTCTCTAGAAATTTCATTCACTTTCTTGCTTCTTTCTTGTTTAATTTGTCATTCAATTTAACAAGATATGAAAGGGGAGGAGACCTAAAACTCCCACTAATATAGCTTTATCTTTTTAACTATTTCCATCTGAAGCTCATTTGATTTCTTCTTTAAAAACCTGTATAATCAAACATTTATTGCATCAATGTTTAGTATTAATATTACTTCATTATCTATAGTGCTTTTCTGTCAATATGCAATTTTCTTCCTTATCTTTTTAAATTAAATTTATTTTGTCATAGCTTTGTGTGAGATCATGATTGCTACAACTGCTATTTTTACTTCAGATGAAGCAAAAAATTCTACTCCAGTCCTTTACTTTTATTCTGTGTGTATCCCTACTTCAAATGTGTTTATTGTAAACAACCTATCAGAATTCTAGTTTTTAATCTATTGTGCCATATGCTTCTCTTTTATGAGTGAGTTCATACCATTCACATTCACATTTATGATTACCAACTGTTTATTTCCCTCCATCCATTTCACCTTTGATCCTGCTCTTTCTCTCTCCTTTTATTCTAGTCCCTCCTCATAAATGTTTTGCTTTTAATCACCACTCTCTACTTTCTGCTCCTTCCTATTGTCCCTCAACCACCACTCCAGTTTTACTCATCTCCTATTTGATTCTCCATCTGAATGAATATTACTTATTCTCTCTCTGAGTCAATTAAGATGAGAGTAAGATTTAAATATTGCCATCATAACCTTCATTCTCCTTTCAACAGTAATAGTTTTTCATGCCTCTTTGGTAACATATATTACCACATTCCAACTCTTTCTTTTCTCTCAGTGCAATCTTCTTTTTCAACCCTTGATTTTTTTGAATATCACATTATTCTAATCAGCTTACTCCCATTCCTCTATCTAGGTATACTCCTTCTAACTACTCTTATACAAATATCTTTTAGTGTAGTGGTATAAACAGTGGAATTTTATTTAATCCCTTAAAGTTTCTCTTTTTCCCTCTTTTATGCTTCTTTTGAGTTTTGTATTTGAGCATCAATCTTTATGTTTAGGTCTGGTCTTTTCATCAGGAAGACTTGGAAATCTATTATATTAAATGACCAATTTCAGGTAGTTCTTAAATTATCTCCTGAATCTACTTTCCAGGTCCATAATTTATTTTTAAATATTTATTTATTTGTTTGTTTGTTTGTTTATTTGTTTATTTATTTTTTTAAACCCTTAACTTCTGTGTATTGGCTATTAGGTGGAAGAGTGGTAAGGGTGGGCAATGGGGGTCAAGTGACTTGCCCAGGGTCACACAGCTGGGAAATGTCTGAGGCTGGATTTGAACCTAGGACCTCCTGTCTCAGTGTCTCAGTGGATTGAGACACAAGAAATTCTTGTGTCTCAATCCACTGATCTGCCCAGCTGCCCCCCATAATTTTTTTCAATGAGATATTTCATGATTTCTTCTATTTTTTCATTCTTTTGCTTTTGTTTTGGTTCTTGATATCTCATGAAGTCATTAGCTTCTACTAATCCTCTTCTAATTTTTTTTTCTTACAGAACAAGAGGCCCAAGTGTCTTTTAATGATGGAATAGGGCAAAAGGATAGTGGAGATCAAAGAGCCAAGGTGAATTCATTGAAGCGTTTCTTTTTTTTTAAACAGTAAAAATGAAATGATAGGAAATCAATCCTAGAAGCTTTTTTATACTCCAAATAGTCATGGTCCAAGCCCCAAAGTGCAGATGTAAAGACTCTCTTTGCAGGGCTCTATGCCATACTGGAGCTGTGGTAGGTACCAAGGTCATTATTCAAGAGGCCAAGCAGCAGAGATGATAGATGATCACTCAAGTTAAACTGTCAAGGAGGGAATCTCTCATGCTGGTGACAACAGCCTGGGTAGGGCTAGTCCCTAGACACTCTCTACCACTGACAGTTCTGTGCTAGTTTTGTCCAGCCCCCAGAAGGCACACCAGTCAGTCATAGATGACCATTCCAGCTGCTGTCACCTCACTTTCCTCTTCACAGTACAAGCCCCTAGTGGGACTTGGAGAAGAGAGGACAAGTCATCTTGGTCTTCAATGGAGTCTGTTGGTGCGGCAGCCCTACCTGATTGCTGAAAACACAGTAGTAGCTCCTCACGAGCCCCTGGTCAGCCACTGTCTGACTTAAGACTCAGACCTTGAGCACCTCACAGAGAATTTCTTGTGTCTCTTTGTCCAGGTTTGGGGCAACAAGAGCTACATAGTCATAGGCGATAACATTGCCCGCCGCTAGGAGCCGCTCTTCTCTGTCCGATCCGCAGAGTCAGGGAGACTATTTCAGATGTGCTCTAGTTCCTGGTCTGTAGTACTGTTGGGCACAGGAAGACCATGCCGATTTCCCACACACAGGCGACCAGATTCCCCAGCCAGCTATGGAAGCTTGTCCCACTGTCATGGTCTCTGAGAGCTCGCTTTCAAACACATTGTAAAAGTTCTCAGCGCCACCTATGGCCACTAGGCAATAGGTGTTGGTGAGCTTGGTAAAGCAGCCCATCTCGCTGTTATTCTCCAAGGATGCTTGGACCCAATGTGGAGCCTTGAAGACAGGGGTTAAACCAACGGGGAGCTACCCTCCACTAGAACCTGTGGACCTTTGGGGATCCCCACCCACCCCCACACCGACCCGAGTCTCCGAGGCTCCCCTCCCCCACCACGCTCCCCTCCCCCTGAAGGTTCTGAGGCTTGGCCACACTGGTCAATCCCCTGCTCCTTCCTCCTCTTCCTCCTACACTAGCCTCTCAGAACCCATCACCATGCCTGGCTCACCGGCTAACCAGGTAAAAGCACCTCTTCTAATTTTAAGGACTTAATTTCTTTCCCTGAGCTTTTGAATCTCTTTTTGGATTGGGTAAATGCTGTTTTTAAAGAACGTTTTTCTTCCTTTGGTTTTTGTAACTCTTTTTCCTTTTGGTCAAATCTGTTTTGCATTGCTTTCATTTCTCTTCCCTATTTTAACACAGCCTCTCAATTATTTTTTGAAATCTTTTTTTAGTTCTTTCAGATTCTGAGACCAATTCATATTTTTCTTTGAAGTTCAGTGTGTAGCTACCTTTCTCTAATTTCCCCTTCTGAGTCTGTGCCTATTTCTTCTTTGTCCCCATAAAAATTTTCTATGGGGATGGGTGTTTCTTTTGTTTCTTTTTTTTTAAGTTTTGCTTATTTTCTCAGGCTTCTTTTGTTTTAGCTTTTACTTTTATCTTAAAGGTGTGTTCTGTTCTCAAGGTAGAGGAGACACTTTTAAAATTCCCTTTTTTTTTCTTGCTGCTACACTTAGCTTTATTTCTTCTGGGTTTCTGCAAATTTCAGTTCTTCCAAGGTGATAAGGTGGTCTGTGGGCTGGGAGCTTCTCCAGCTGCTGACTGAATCTCTTCCTGGGACTGCCTATGGCTTAGTAAAGCGAAATACTTTGTGCTAGGGCTTAGGGACCCATTTCAGACTTGACCAAGGGCTCTGGGCATCACTCTGGGCTTACACAGGTCCGAAGTGCTACTGATTGCCTTGTGTTTGGATTCAGGCCTTCAATGCAGCCTTCACTCTAGACTTACTCAGACCAGGCATACATCAGATTTTTTCAGCTGTAGTTCAGGTTCTTGTGGTGGGTTTGGTCCACTACTCTGGTCCAATCTGCCTTGTGCTGGGGCTTGGGGCATCAGTTTGGCCTCAGGCAGGGTCTTGCATCCTTGTTCCATTGTTAGGGTTCAAAATGGGTGGCCTCCAGAGGAACACAGGAGACAATGCAATCAAAGCAGGAGAAAGCTTTATTGCCAGTACGCACTGGGGAAACTCAGCAAAGAGAGTCCAGAAGCATGCATTCAGAAGAGGGAATATATATGTTTCTAGGATATAGGTGCCTTTGTCTTAGGGTGAGCTAATAGTTATACAGAGGGCGTAGGGGATGCTTTCAGGTGCCACAGGATATGATTCTTAATCTTCAAGGTTGTTCCGTTTAGGAGTTGTGTCCCTGGGCTGTCAGCCAGGAGTTGTGTCCCTGGAACCTTGAGTCAGAGAGATAACTGACCCGCTTGGGCATGACGTTATCCAAAACCCCCTGCTTAATTGCCAAGTTTAGCTTTTTGGCCATAATATTCTTATAAGCTATAATATTTCTATAATATTTCTATAAGCTTTTTGCTATAACACCATGCCTGCACCACCCAGGTACACCATGGAATGCCTCCCTGCAGATTTGTCCTGGGGTTTGGAACAGTGCAGCGTGGTCAAAAAAAAGATGTACCAAGTCAGCTGTCTATC
This sequence comes from Gracilinanus agilis, assembly GCF_016433145.1. NCBI lineage: Eukaryota > Metazoa > Chordata > Mammalia > Didelphimorphia > Didelphidae > Gracilinanus > Gracilinanus agilis. The sequence continues at coordinate 133,930,692 of NC_058134.1, read as the reverse complement.
AACTAGTAGTTATTAATTGCTTTCTCTTTGTTGGGACAGTGTTAAGTGATATGGGTACAAAGAAAGGTAAAGGATGTCCCTCTCTTCAAACAAGGGAAATAAGATGCAAACAACTATGTACAAATAAGAAATATATATGTATATTTATTTACATAAGTATGTATAAATATACATATATACATATATCATGTTACATATAATATATAATTGTTCTATATCATTAGTATTGTATATAATTGTTATATGTGAGTTGTACTGTTAGAAATATGATAGGTTGTTAGGACAGACTATTTTGGTAATATCCTCTGAGAGTCATAAATACCTTATAATCATTCATTTGGCTAGAAAAATGAAAATTAATATGCTCTCAATATCTGAATAACCTGGAACAAAAAATAAAAAAAAATCAGTGAATCTTCTTGTTTCTACATTAGAAATTGAACTGAAGCCTATCCAGATTCATTACATATTACTCTCCTCTCTGCACTTAAAAAGGCAGTCAAACTGGTTTACTTATTCCTCTCTCTCTCTCTTCCTCTCTCACCCTCTTTTTCTCTCCTTCCTCTCTCTCCTTCTCCCTCTCTCCTTCTTCTCTCCCTCCCTTCCTCTCCCTCTCTCTCTCCTTTTCCCTCTCTCTCCTTTTCTTCTTCTCTCTCTCCCCTTCTTTCTCCTTCTATCATTCCTCCCTCTTTCCCCATCTCTCTCTTTCTCTCTCTCTCACATTTCCATTTTTATGAATCTTTAGTATTTCAGTAGTTCAAGTATTGTTTCTTATAAGAAGTGTTTCCTGATTTTCCTAGTAGTGTCCCACTCAACTCCTCAACACACCAAAATTATTTTGTAGTTTTGAAAAGACATTTTTCTTGATTTATTTTTGTACCTATTATCTTCCCTCCAATAAATGGTAAGATCCTTGAGAGAGTCAAATGCCTTTACCTAAAGGGTACTTCAGCCCTGCCCATACTGGAAGCCATGTCTGCTCTAAATGGAAGGCGGCATGCCTTTCAGAGGTTAACTTTAAAACTCCACTGTATTTGGCCATCCATTGCAATTCATCTGACTCCTTTGACCCTTGGAACCAAGAAGAATTTAGTTTTTTGATACAAAGGAACTGTTACTGGCACCTTTTTCAGGTTTACAAAACATCATATCAGTCTACTGTTCCTTCATCTGCAGCTTATCATTTGATGACATAAAAATAGGGGACAGCAACAAATAATGGAATGGCCAGAAATAGCCCCTCCATACACCATTCAGTGGTCCATCTGAGAAGGCTTGTATAAAAGCCTGGCATTGTGGGTATAAAAAATAGCTCCCTAGAGCAAAAGAAAGCCTTTTTTATGAAATGGATTCACAGTAGAGTTGGGCAGTTTAATCACACCATCCTTATTTACCCATGAGGGAAGCTTTAGGAAATACAACATGAAAACAATATCTTGACCTCTGAACATGATCTCACAATATCTATGCCCAGTGAGAGGCAATTTTAAATTATACCTGCCTGCAGTTTACATCACTCCCTTAAGCTATGGGAGCTGCACTATTAGAGTGATTATAGTAAAGTTATACTGAGTTAAGAACATCTACAGCATCTCAGATTTTCTGAAGGAAAAAAAAATCACAATTCCGCCTGGCTATTTTAACTATACTTATGTCATGGTTCTAAACAAAAAAAAGGTTTTTTTCTGCATCAGAGCATTAAATAAAATATACATGAATTATTGAAAAAGAATAAAATGCTAAATTAAAAACAAAATTATTGTAGTTTTCTACGTGTGGAGTTGGAAGTAGTCATACAGGTCAGTGAATACAACTTCATTTTAGACATGAGGAGAAAGAGTACCAAAGAGTAAAAGTGACTTACCTATTGGTACCTTGATATTACTTGGGACTGATACCAGGATTTCTGACGCCAAATCCACTGTTTTTTGTATTATATAATCCTACTTCTACTATCATTAATTAAAACCTAGTAAACATTTTCAAATTTAGCCAACACAAAGGTGAGAAAACATATCTTTTTTCTCCTGAAAAAATTAAGCTCTTTGGTTCAGTCAATATTGAGGATTATCTTTTTAGGGATATATTGGTCTATTGACCTTCAAGGATCATTTGTCCCTCATACTGTTTCCATACTTAGTGTTAGTCCCTAAAAATTGAGTCTTATAACAATGATTCTAAAATGATAGTAAAGTCTATGCATATTGAATCCATAACCTATTAAACTCAATATAAGTCCTAATACTTTCCTTTGGACATACTCTAGAAGATGCATTTCTCTATTTCTACCCTATCCCAAATAAAGATTTATATTTATAAGTGTTCTTTTACACCTCTGATGAAGCCACTATAACACAATATTAATTCCAGGAGCAATTATTATTTTTTTGTGTTTTGTCATCTTAATTGCCCAAAAGCAAAAACGAAAGTTGAGTAGATTGTAACAAAATACAAATTATTATTTTTATAAAAGTAGTAATGTAAAGGATGTAGATTATCTTAGTGGTGAAATCAAAGTCTAATCAATGAAATGCAAGGTGTTCTGTGGATTTTTTAAAAAATTCTTTTCATATTTTATGTCAATAAATAAAACTTTCAATAATCATTTTCTGACATTTTGTGACTCATGTTCTCTCTCTCTCTCTCTCTCTCTCTCTCTCTCTCTCTCTCTCTCTCTCTCTCCCTCTCACTCCTCTGCTCCCTTCCTAAGAAGGCAAATAATGTGATATAAATTGTATATGCATTATTATATAATACATATTTCCATGTTCATCATGTTGTGAAAGAAGACACAAATTACTTACACTAGAGAAAAATTCATTGAGGAAATAAAGGGAATAACAGCATCAGCAATTAAACTTTTTTTCAGTTCCTTTTATAGCAGTGAATATTGCTTTTGGTCATGAACCCCTTGGAGTTGTCCCACATCCTGACATTTCCAAGCAATGTATATCAAAAGAGATAAAAAGAGCCTGGATATATTAAACATGTAACATTCTCTGAACCTACTCTCCTACCTTCCATTGGCAACTGGAAATGTAGATCTCTGGAAGGTAGCTACTACATCTTCTTTTCAAGGTTCTAAGGAACCCAACAGAGGTAGAGGAAGATTTTCTAGTACTATAGTTCATAAACCACAGACCGTGATATTCCTCATTGTTTACCAATTGGTACATTTCTTACAAGACAATTGGTTTTGAGAAAGAGTTATTTTCTAAGGTGGTATAATAAGAAAATTTGGTATAAAATTATATACCCCAAAAGTTGGTACATATTATCCCTGCCCCCCCAGACAATACAAAAACCAAGGGAAAAGGAGCTCTAGTTTAATGTATGGAAGTGGTTTATATACTACTCCCAGTTTCTGGTTACTGGAAGTCAATATGCCTAGTTCGTTCTTAGGTCTCAAATCAGACTGCCATAGTTTCTGCTTAAGAATACCGTTAAGAAGCAGATTAAATGTTCAAATCATTCAATCATTCACAATTCACACTCTCTTCCTCTGAATGAGGAGGTTCATGGAGGAGGCTAAAGCTTTATTCCACAAGATCTCTCTTAAAAGTATTTCCTCTTAAAGGTTTACCTAGTATTTCTTTTTTCTCTCATCTCTATTCTCTCTTCTGTATTCTCTCATCTCTATTCTCTCATCTCTTCATCTCTAGATACCTGAAAGTATCTAGATTTCTGAACTGGTCTGTTATTGTAGACAAAACCTATAGACTGTGATCAATTATTTTTCAGCCACTTCCAACTCATTTCCTGTGTTACATCCTTTCTGTTCTTCAATTCTTCCAAAGTGATGAAAGGTTTTTACATATCTAACTAAAGTAATTGTAATTTATTAATTCAATTGATGTTAGGCCTTGTTCATAACTACTGCATACTCAGGTTAGTTTAATGAGAGCTCTAGGCTATTTACATTTGTTGAAATAAATGTAACAGTACTCCCTTGTCTGGGTGGATGAACAGAATTCCTCAGAAGGGAATATTAAAGTGACTTAGTAGGACAATGAATAGTTGAGCAATGACTGGCTTCACTAAAGGTAGCACCCACATGGATGAGAACATAGATCCTTGGATTGAAGAAACCTGCTCCTTTGCAAAACTAGGCACCTTATCTTTTTCTCCTCATTGCTTTTGCAAAAACAACAAAGCAGGAAGACAAACCCTGCTCACTCTCTATCTCCCCATAGATCTGTGTCTCTTTATCCTAAAGTTGGAAACAGTAGCGCCTTCTAAAATGCTGGGTCTTGAAAAATGTAGCCAAACAACCAAAGTGACGCCAGTGGTGAAATAAACTCTTTGATATTTTTATTACTACTTGACAAAAACATCCCCAGGTTAGTATTTCTTATTTGCTTCATAAACTTCTGTATTATCTTCTGTCATCCTGTGGACCAGCTGTTCCAATCATGAAACTTCAAATAGTTACTCTAATCACCACCCTTCCATGACCGTATTTTAAGTTCCAAAAACAACCTCAGATAAATTTAGAAATCAAGAACAAAGAGCATATGAGACTCCAGCTTCAACAGCTTGTGGCTTTTACTGGCATCTGTCATCATTCCTTTGAAAAGCTATTTATCACTGCCATTCCCTTACTGTACAATAAGGAATTTGAGGTCTTTTCATCTCCTTCACCCAAACACTTCCCATAAGCAAGATCAGTAATGTGAGAATAGACATGCTGTATTTGATAAAGATCTTAGGTTGTGTCTACCTGATGTCATATATCCAGAAATATCTGGATGACAGAATGGTTTTTTTCAGTTTTCTCTTGGTTATCTGGATTGGATATTGCCTTGGAATATACTGGTAGCCATAGATTCATTTCATATCTTAATTTAGCAAGGAAGAATAGAGTTGAGTAATTATCTAGTGAATATAGGTTGTGTAAATCCTAGTGATTATTCAGCTTACAAACAAAACTCATTCTTTTCTTTTAATTATGTTCATTAGGGTGGTGGGAGTGGGCAGAAAGCTGAATTATAATGGAAATTAACCAAATTTTATCTTTCATTTTGCATAATCATGGCTAATCATAACTTATCTTTATGATAGACACTTCAAAATGTTATAAAATATGTGGGGGTGTTTTTTATCTTTCTCTTTCATATTTATTCAATGGATTTAAAATTATTTTAGATGATAGGATAACATATTTAGAGTTATAAGGGGTGTTTGATGTAACAGAATCATTAACTTGAAACTGTAAAGGACAGAAGAGTGCATTTACAGTAATCCAATATGCTTGTTTTAAAAAAAAAAAAAGGAAAAAAAGAGGCCCAGATAAATCATGTTACTTCTCCAAGGGCATGGAGGGATTAAGAAGAAGGTCTATGATTCAAACATTGGTGTTTTTTTAAGAATCCAAAAATGCACTTTTTTTCCTATTTCAATATAATCTGACCTCCCATTATTTTGTAGAGGTTGATGTATAAATTAATGTTTGTATATACACATTTGAAAATACCCAAATTAGTTTGATTTACTTTCTTTCAGATGTCTGAATTTTGTTTTCCACATGCATTCTTTCTGTTTCTGCTCTCTTTCTTTCTTCTTCTCTCATGGCTATATAGGGGACAAGAGTTCCTCCAGTTCCAGATTGGCATAGTCTGCCAAAATGAAGATATTTTAACTACTTTTTTTAAACTCTTACTGTCCATTTTAGGATCAGAACTGTGTATTCGTTCTAGGGCAGAAGAGTGGCAAGGGCTAGGCAATGGGAGTTAAGTGACTTGCCCAGGGTCACACAGCTGGGAAGTGTCTGAGGCCAGATTTGAAACCAGGACCTCACGTCTCTAGGCCTGGATCTCAATCCATTGAGCTACCCAGCTGCCTGAGATATTTGGACTATTGACCAGTGATAGAAAATGACTTATTCCTGAGGACCAATCTAAATAATGAGTTCAATCAACTAAATATTTTTGTGCCAGATCATAGGATCATTGAACTGGGAGAGATCTTCAAGGTTATATATTTCAACCCATTAATTGAGGACTAGGTTGTGATTCTTACAAGGTCATATAAGTAATAAGTTTAAGAAACTGGATTTGAACCCAAGTAATTACTTTCTTTTTTTATTAAGAATGAACAAACAAGTTTATTGAGTTTTTTCTGAATGTCATGTACGTACTATGCTAATTTTGATCTTTGTGAAAAAAAATTTAATGGCCATCATTTTTCCACAATTTGCATTTGCTTTCATGATGAGTGAAAAAAAAAGAGAAAAAGGAGGAAGAGATGACAATAAGTCCCTTAAATTCTATATAAATATTAATTTAACTATTAATATTCTTAATATACAAAAGTTGTCAAATTACTATGGAAATGATATATTATAGAAGGAAATGAACCACATCCATATTAGCATTAATAAAAATAAGAATATGTGAACATGTTGGAAATAAATGAAAGAATGACTCATGTTTTCCTTAGAAAGGCAAATAGAGGACAATGTTGGTTTCCTTGTGTTTCCAAAGATAATAAGAAACTTAAAAACTTTTGGTCATCTGAATTTTAGGGCTCACCAACCATATAAGCTAATAGACTTTTTAAAATAACAGTGACACTATGTGACAACATTTATTATTTGGAAGGCAGAAGTAGAGCAATTTAATGATGCATTTAACAAGATCTTCCAAACTATCATTATATTATAATGACTATTATTTAATATTCACAGAAAAATTTAACCAGTATAAGCCAATCACTACAATAGAGAGATCAAAAGATGCTTCACTGTTGCTTATAACAGGCACCTTACAATGAGTAAAGACATTTAGTCCAAGGATAACACCTGTACAGGACAATTTTGAGTGCAGTACATAAGAGGATTGTATATCATGAGCAATATCACCCCATTAAGAAGTATTTGAAGGAAATTTGCCCTACCAAAGATGATGTGAGATAATCTAGATCATCCCATGTGACTATTATAAATGAATTTGGAATGGTACTGAATAGATTTGAAAGAAACTCAATTTCCCTCCATTCCTGCCAAAGTTAGGTAGGTCCTCAGTGGTTAACTAGTGCTAATTATTCTTGAAAATGAATTCCCTTTACAAAATGCATGGCAGGTGTTCATACAGCCTTCACTTCAATCCCTCCTGCACAGATACCACTGACTCCCAAGACAGCCCATTCAACTTTGGAATAGCTATAACTGTTCAGAAGTATTTTTCCTTCATATCAAGCCCAAACTTTCCTTCCTGTAACTTTCACATGCTGTTCCTATCCAGATCCAAGCACAAATCTAATAACCTTCTACATGATTACACTTTAAATATTCAGACAGATATTAGTTCTAAGTATTGTCTTCTACAGCATAGACATCCCATCTGATCTTTTTATGGCATTATCTCAAGGTTCTTCACAATCTGGTTGCTTTCTGATGATACAGCTTTTCTATTTACCCTTTCCAGCACTGGTTCCACTTACAAAAGTTGCAAATGAAATTAGAGGTGGAGTGTTTGGAATAGCCATTGTTTGACATTTCCACTTCCTTGGTTTCTCTACAAAAATCAATCAATAATCACTCTTCTTTTCAGATTCACTCAATCTAAATTTACCATCCAAATAAGATTATGACAGCTATTATCTCTATTGACCTCCAAACCACTCTCTTTTTTCCTGGACAAGTTCAATTACTGGCTCATTGTCTTTCTCTCCTCTGCAGCTCCTCACATCACAATAGGGGATTTCAAAAAACACATTGATATTCTTTCAAACACCTGAACTTCTGGTTTTCTCAACTTATTTTCTATTATTCCCAATCCAACTGATTTATATATAGAAGTTGTCAAACACTTTATCTTGACATAGCCACAAATGCCTTGCCTCCCTGTTCATGAACTCTTAAATTTCTTTATCTAATCACAGTCTGTTGTCTTTCCTTTTGCCTTACAAACAATTGATCTTTCTCCTGACTATGCCTTCATTCCTTATACCTTTCAGTTCTTTTCCAGACTATCGACTTTGTACTAATTACACATTTCTTTTCCAATCTTCACTCCCTAGCAAACAAGTTCAACTCCACACGGTCCTCTTCTCAAATCTCTTTCTGTCCTTATCCTAACAATGAGCTTTCCCTGCCAAGCCTTAGCCCTCAACTAGTCTCACCATGCACTGCCTTTGTTCCTATAATATATTGCTGATTAATGCTGGAGAAAAAATCATGAAACCATACTAATAGTGTCCATTAAAAATGTATGCTATTTTTATAACCTCAACAGGACTCTCACTGTGGCCAGGCAATACTTTTATAACTCCCTAACAGATTAACTGCCCCTTTCACAAGAGTGACTTTTCCAGACCTTTAAATCCCTCTTCAGACCTTCTATCACTTCAAGTCCCCACAACCACTCAACTGAGAACACAGCTTTTCAATAAAAGTACTAAGGCTACTAACTGCTAATTCCCTCTTCTTTCCTACAAATTCCACAAACCTTCTTTCTTCCATTATCAAGTCCTTCTTTCCAATTCATATGCATAGTTAGCCCTTCTCCTAGACCAGTTATGGTGAGCCTTCCCACCCCACCTTAAGAGACCAAATGCCACTCACCTTCACTGCCTTACCCCAGATAGAGAAGGGAAGAATCACTCCCATCAGGCTGCTGGGCAGAGGGGTGGGTGAAGTAAAAAAAAATGTCATCAGTCATGGTGGAGAAGGGGAAAGGAGCAGTTCAGCTCCAAATCCCTCTGGTTTTTAGTAACAAATTCTGGCTGGTGATGGCACACATGCTCACAGAGAGGGCTCTGCATGCCCTATCTGGTACACATGCCATAGGTTCACCACCATGGCCCTAGACAATACAAATCCATTTACCAGCCTAAGTGATCCCATTTCATCCCATCTTTTTCAGAAGATAGCCCTTTCTGTCATCTCTGCTCTACTAATCTTCAATCCATATCTATCTATAGTTTGTTTCCTACTGCCTATAGACATGCCCATATCTCTTCCATTCTCAAAAAAATCACCTTATCAATCTTTATTAGTTATCTTACATTTTGTTATTAAGGTCATTGAAAAGGCTATCTAAATATATTTCCACTTCCTTTCTTCTGAGTTTCATATTTACTCTCTGTATGAACTTTTGATTTCACCATTCAACTGAGATTATCCTCCTCAAAGTTATTGTTGTTCTCTTAACCACCCTATTTAACAATCCTTCTCACTCTCCTCTCTGATTCACTAATTGTTTTCATGACTCTATTGTTAGGTTCTCCTAAATTCCTGTCTATCCTTTCTGGATCTTTGTTGGATCTTCATACAAATCACTCCCATTAACTATGAATGTTCCCCAAGGCTCTACACTAAGCCTTTCTTCTCTTTTTCCTCTATAACAATTTTTGGTCATCTCATCAGGTCCATGGATTCAGTGATTCTGATGATTCTCAGATTTATTTTTCCAGTCCTCAATATTTTTGTAACATACTTTTTATTGATTTATTTTTACATGTAGATACAATTTTAGTAATCATTTTCTGACATTTTGTGATACATGTTATATCCTTCCCAATCCCCCCTCTCCAAGATAACAGGTAATATATAAGTTGAACATGTCTTATCATATACTACATTTTTCCATGTTCATCATGTTGTAACAGAAAAAAAATATACTAGAGAAAAACACATGAAGGAAATAAAGTGAAGAATTAAATGTTTCCATCTGTGTTCAGAATCCATTAGTTGATAGCCTTTTAAGCCATGAGTCCCTTAGAATTGTCCTATATCATTGCATTGCTGATAATAGTGGTCATTCACAGTTGATCTTACTGTGTATGACTTTCTTCTGGTTCTGTTCACTTTACTGTGCATCAATTTATATGTCTTTCCAGTTTTTGTTTTGTTTTATTTTGTTTTGAGTTCATCTTATTTGCCATTTCTTATGACATAATAGTTTTCCATTTTAATCATATACCACAACTTGTTCACAATTCCCTAACTGATAGACTTCCCTTAAGTTTCCAGTTATTTGCCACCACTAAAAAAGGTGCTATAAATATTTTTGGTCAAGTAGGTCCTTTTTTCCCTATCTTTGATTTCTTTGGGATAAAGACTTAATAATCATATTGCTGAACAAAAGGCTATTCCCAGTTTTAAGGCTCTTTTATATGGTTTCAAATTTCTTTCTGGAATGGTTACATCAGTTCATAGCTCCATTAACAATATATTAGTTGTTCTAATTTTGCCACATCCTCTCTAACATTATTTTCCTTCTTTGCCATGTTAGCCAGTTTGATAGGTGTGAAGTAGCATCACCGAGTTATTTTAATTTGAATTTTTATTATTAATGATGATTTGGAGAGTTTTCCATATGACTCAAGATAGTTTGAATTTCTTTATCTTAGAATTGCCAGTTCATGTCCTTTGACCATTTATCAATTGGGGAATGTCTTGTATTCTTATAAATGACTCATTTCTCTCTATATTTGAGAAATATGGCCTTTGTCAGAGACTTTTGTTATAAAAGTTTCCACCAGTTTTGTTATTTACCTTCTGATCCTGATTATATTGATTTTGTTTGGGAATTTTTTTTTATTTTATTGTAGTCAAAGTTGTGTATTTTGCATCTTATCATGTTCTCTATGTCTTCTTTTGAACTAAAAATTCTTCCCTTATCCATGGATCTGTCAGGTAAACTATTTTGTGTTCTAATTTTTTTTTATGGTATCACTCTTCATTTCTAAATTATGTATCCATTTTGACTTTATCTTGGTATATTTATAAGATGTTGGACAATTCCTAGTTACTGCTATATTTTTTCCAGTTTCCTCAGCACCTTGGTCCAATAGTGAGTTTTTCTTCCAAAAACTTTTATTTTTGAGATGGTCAAACACTAGGTTACTATGGTCATTTAAAATATTGTGTTGAGTACCTAATCCATTCCATTGATCCATCAAATCTCCTTCTTAAACAGTACCAATTTGTTTTGATGGTTGTTACTTTAAAATACAGTTTTAGATCTAGTACAAGTAAGTCATGTTTCATCATATTTTTTTTAATTACAAGTCTTGATATTCCTGCCCTTTTCTTCTTTTGGATAATTTTTTTTTAGCATTTTTCTAGGCCTATGAAATAATTTTGGGTGATTTGATATGGTACGGAATAGATTAATTTAGGTGGAATTGTCATTTTTATTATATTGTCTCAGCTGCCGATGAGCAATTAGTGCTTTCCTAATTGTGTAGATTTTTCTTTTCTAAATATCTACTCATCTATTTTTACATTAAATTAATGTAAAATTAATGTAATTAAATAATGTAAATTAATTAAAATTTACATTAAAATTACATTAAAATAATGTAAATTAAATTTAATATCTATCAATTTTACATCTCAAAGTGGGTGTCTTATGGACATTTTAAGTAATTTCCAAATTGAATTCATCTTTCTACTAGCCTCGTAATCACTTAAGTTCACAAGTATCACCCTCATATCCTTACTGTTAAACCACCCGAATCATATCCAATTTGTTCCCAAGTCCTAGTGTCTCTACCTTATTAACTATTCTTGCATATCTCCCCTTCCTGTATGCAACTATCCTGGTTCAGGTCCTCATCACCTATTGTCATTGCAATAGCTCTCTTCTTCCCCTGAGTCTTTCCCCATGCCAGTAAATGCTTCATGAGGCTCCTAAATTGATCTTCTTATTTGTAGATCTGACCATATTATTCCCTCCCTTCATCTCCTATTTAATAAAATCTAATCGTTCACTATAAATATGATCAAATATAAAATTCTTGGCTACTTCAATCTTATTACCTAATGTCTCCCTACCATACCAATCAGGTACATCTTACTACCAGCCTCCACTCTGTCAGTGATCCAGTGACACTGCCTTCCTTGCTTTTGTTCTCCATCTACCTGCTCTATGCATCTTCATTTGCTTTCCCCCATGCCTCCAGTTCTCTCTGTTCACCTCTGCATTTTGGCTTCCTTTTCTTCCTTCAAGTCTTAGCTTAAAAAGAAACCTTTCCAAATTTCCCCTTAATAAGTCAGTGATTTCCATGTCTTATTTATTCCCAATTTGTCCTGTATATGCTTGTACACAATTTGTGTGCTATCTGCCTTAGTAATACTATGAGCTCCTTAGAATCAGGAAATGCTTTTTTTTTCTCCTTTTTTTTGTAACAAATGAGATAATAGTTGTTGAACGTTTAGCCCAGCAGTAGCACATAATTCTTGCTTAAAATGCTTGTTCCTTTTCTATATATTCCCCAGTGCTTAATTTGATGTGTTGCATATAGTAGGTGTTAAATAAGTACTTATTATTTTGTTGACTACTATGAGCACTACAGTTTTTAATATTATAAAAATGTAATATGTAGAATTGAACAGGGTAGTGTTTAGGCCACCAGATATGGTATGACCATAACATAGTATAGTAAGACTAACATTTTCCTTGATCTGAACATTAACTCATACTATGATTGCATTTAGCCCCCCTGGACTTCCATATGTGTATAATTCATTAAAACTTCATTCCAGAAATACGTCCACTATGATTTAACCTGGCCAGTTCTTTCAAGAATTTTTTTTGAGATTCTACTCAATCTTTAGTATTATATCAGGCTATTCTTTCTATCTGAAAAAAAATTGAAGTACCTACTAAATAAGCAAATAAACATAGTTATTTATATATGTATACATACATATATATATATGTTATGTGCAAGGTAATATCATAGTCCTAGGTCAGTGAAATATTATTAAAAGCATATATCAAATATCAATATAGAAGAGAAGAAAGAAATAGTCTCTGTCTTCAAGGAGCTTCTTTTCTGTTAAAGAAGATAACTTGTACATATATTCTTACATATAAAATAAATATAAGAAAATTGAAAGGGACACTAACTTCAGGAAAATCAGGAAACACTTATACAGATATAATGCATTTACTGTATTTTGGAGGAAACTAGGGATTCCAAGAAGTAGAAAAGAGGAGTTCTGAGGCATTCTAGGTGTTAAAGACAGGCAGAACAAAGACATGACAAAGGAGTGTTAAGAGTGAAAAGCGTCAAGAACAACAGTTTATTTAGACCAGGCATTATTTTTTTGTTTTATTTTGTTTTTGATGTTGATCCCTTTGACAATCTAGTGAATCCTAAGGGCTGATTTGCAAAATATTTTAAATGTATTGAATTTTTTATATTTAATATGCAATTAAATTACATATTTTTATATTTTATTTTATATGTTATTTTTATCTTTAATATATAATTTTAAATTGTCTATTTTTTCTTAGAATTTTTAATGTAATTGTTTTCTTTTGTAATTCTTTTTTTAGGGTAATTTTGAGGGGAAAAGGTAATGAGTTATGTATTAGAAATATTGAGTTTAAAATGCCTCTAAGGATATTCCATTTAAAATACCCCCAAAAAGAATAGTAATGCCTATCACACTACCTAGCACCTCATGAGTACAGGAGCAGGTATAGCATAGAACTTTTATGACAGATGCAAGGGTAGGAAATAAAATAAGGAAGATAATCCAGCAAAGAAGAATAATAAGAACAAGCTAAGTTCTATATTGGTTCTTGAGCCTCTGTAGATCCGAGGGCTCTTGGCCTGCATTCCATGAATTTGTTGTTGTTATTCTTGTGAGATATGTGTGTGTGTGTGTGTGTGTACAGAGATATATACATATACGTGATGACTATATTTTAAGATAATTGCTTTCTTCTCTTATGTATATATATGCATATATATATATATTCTTTTATACATTTTAAGACATTCTAAGAAGGGGGTTCATAGGCTTCATCAGGTTGTCAAATGGGTCAATTACAAAAAAAATTAGTAACTGCTCATACTGAAAGACTTATTTTTCCTGCAGTAATTTTAGTTATTTTTCCCTGACCCTTCCCAAAAGACCCGTGCAGCACAGCTCCCATTTTCTTTGGTGCTCTTATTCGGTGGTTTCTGCTGATGTCTGAAAAGACAGAGGCGGCAGTGTTTGCACAGTCAGCATGCTAGTAGCCTAAGATGCAATCTCTAGAAATGCAGTTTGTCTAAAAGCAGAAACCTCCTATACTGCCAAATCTGATTAACAGAAACAATTGCCCTGTACTTAAACTAACTATAATGAAATATAACAAAATCAAGATCTGTTTCCACAATTAACTCATAGATTTGGTGTCTAGAGAACCATAGCAAATATAGCAGAGTATCAGGGCCTATAGACAGGCAATAGTTGCCAGTTTTCTAATTAATTTAATAGGCTGGAACATAGTTGAATAGAATGTTAGAGTTTATCTAGGCCAGGCTCATCATTTTAGAGATAATGATGATAAAATCTAGAGAGTTTAATGACTTTCCCAAGGACACACATCAATGTTGGACTTGGAAGGAGGATTCAGACCTTCCTGGCCCTACCTGATGTTCTTTCTCTTGTTCTTTACAAAAATCAACTGACAGCACAGTTGACCTTAGGATCAGGAAAATAAGTTCAAATGTGACCTTAAAAGGTGAAAATGGACACATGAATAGATATTAAAGGTGAGATCATAAGCAAATTAGATGTGCATGAAAAATTGTATTTAGATCTTTGGATAAGAGAAATATAATGGATACGTTTGAGTGAATTTTTTTAAAAGGTTTTACTCAAGACAAAATCGATACAGACAAAATTAGGAGGAAAACAGTTATCTGCAAAATAATTGTTACAACAAATTTCTCTGAAAAAGACCCCATTTCTCAAATGTATAAGGTAATGACTAAAATTTATTAAAAAATGAGAGCCATTCCCCCAATGACAATTGGTCAAAGAAAATGAACAGGATATTTTCAGAAGAAATCAGAGTAATAAACTGTCACATGATAAAATGCTCTAAATCACTACTGATTAAAGAAATGCAAGTTAACTCTGAGGTACTAACTTATACCTATCAGATTGCTTAAGGTGAAAGAAAAGTAAAATGGCAAATATTAGAGAAGTGAAAAAACAGGAACAATAAGTTGTAAACTGATTCAAGCATTCTGGAGAACAATGTGGAACTATACCCAAAGGGTTATAAGCTGCGAATGCCATTTGACGCAGTAGTGTTGCTATTGGGTCTGTATTCCTATAAATTAAAAAAAAGGATAAGGACTCATATGTACAAAAATATTCATGTATGAATTCAGATTAAAACATACCATTTTCCACTTTATTTCCTCAATGATATTTTCTCTAATGTAAGCAATATGACTTGTTTTACAACCTGAAAAACATGGAAATACGTATTATATGATAACATATGTACACTGTATATCATATTACATGCCATCTTGGTAAATTGGGATTGGTGGAAAGGAGGGAGAGAAAACAGATTGTAAAATGTCAGAAAATGAATATTTAAAATTGTATTAACATGCAATCTAAAAAAAATTATAGCCACTGATTTTGTTGTAGCAAATAATTGGAAATTATGGGGATGCTCATCAGTTGGTGAACAGCTAAACAAATTGTGGTATGTGAATGTAATAGAATATTATTATGTTATAAGAAATCTCAGGAAGGATAATTTCAGAAAAACCTGGGAAGACTTAAATGAATTAATGTATCAAAAACTGAGAATCAGGAGTTCTATATAAAGAATAAAAGCAATATTGAACTATAATCAGCTATGAAAGACTTAGCTATTCTCAGCAATATGATGATTGAAGAAAATTTCAAAGGACTCAAATTAAAAAAGTGTTTACAACCCAAAGAGAGAAAAATGATGAATTCTGAATGAATGCTGAAGCATGATTTTTAACTTTATTTTTCTAAAATATGACTAAAATTTTAGGATGATTTCACATGTCGAGTTAATATATTGCTAACCTTCTCAGTGTATGGAGAAAAGGTGAGAAAGAGAGAGAGAATTTAGAACTAAAACAATTTACAATAAAAAATATTTTTAAATTTGACTTCACATACTTCTTAGCTATGGGATCCTGAGCAAGTCACTTAATGTCTCTCTTCATTATTTTCCTCAAATGTAAAATGCAGATAGTAATAGCACCTATTTCACAGAGGTTCTGTATCAAATGAAATGAGTAAGAAACATATTAGGCATTTAATAAATGCATATTTCCTTCCTTCCTTCTTTGTATTATACAGGCTTTTGCTTTCACTGGATGCAAATTATCATAATTTTCTAAAAATGGAATATATTGCTTATAATTTATCTACTTATTTTTTTCACACTGGCTTTCATAATTTTCTCTTTCTATAAGTGTGAAAAATAAGTAAGACAGAATTAAATTATTAATCATAAGATACTCTCTATAAACTATAAAAATAAAGCAATTGTACCTAATATAATGGTTGTGGTCATAAAATTATTTTATTAGGGTATTCAATAAATTTCAGTTTAACATAGGGCTAATAAGTTTAGAAATAGAAATACTCTTAAAATCATTTAAATCAAACCCCTTAGTTTACAGATAAGACAACTTTGGGCAAAATATTAAGTAATTTATTCAAATTTAATTGAATATAAACTAAGAAAGCCTGATCTGAGTCCAGCACTCCAAATTATTTTTATTTCCATAGTTCTAAAATACTTCAATATTCAAGAATCTATAATTTTGTCCATATGAATACTACTTCCACTAACTCAGATAACAATTATAGAACTTAGCTAATCATCTGAAACTGCTATCATTTAAGAAAAAATCAACACCATCTAGCCAACACACTTTGAATTCAACTAAGTTGATCCCTGGATAACAGAAATATAATCTGTTACTCAGAGTGAGTCCCACCCTCAAAACCTTCATAGCTTATTAGGAATATAATTCAATCTCTAGAACTTCCTGAAGGGTAACCACAAATTTCTCTTTTAAGAATTGTTATTCAGTAGAGAGGATAACAAATCCTGACTCTGCTATTTACTACTTTCATAATCTTGAAAAAATATCACATTAATACTCTTTGCCTGTTTCCTCAACTATAAAATTAGGAGTATAATGTTTCCAGCTCTAACTCAATGTTCTCATGTACCCTAAAGTCCAGGCTTCTAAGGTTTCAAACAGAATAGTTTTAAATTACACAATAAAGATACTGAACGGATTTATCGCATATCAGAGTTAGTCAAGAGAATATTTCCTTTTCTAGTGCAACTATTATTCTCTAGCTCCTGAATAAGCCATGTAATTTACAGGAATTCCTGGTAGAAGTCCCCATTTTCCAGAATTAGGAAGGGGAAAGGAATTTCACAAAGAGTTAAGATAAATAATGACTAATTCTTTTCTGTTAGGCCACTCGTTGCCTCAGAGATTTTTGAATACTATGTATGATTTACAGTAAAAATAAAAAGCTGAAGGTTTGCTTTTCTTTCTTAAATAAATTTTAATTATTTTACATGCCGATAATATTTTAATAATAATTTTCTAAGATTTTGTAATCAATGTTCTCTCCCTCTTCTAGCCCTTCCCCCCAGGAGTGTAGGTTATATTATGTGTTTTTTACATGTGTTATCGTACAACATACATTTCCATGTTTATCACGTGAAAGAAGGCATACTGCTTACACTAGAGAAAAATTTATGGAGAAAGTAAAGTGAAGAATGGTATGCTTCAATCTGTATTCAGACTTCATCAGTTCCTACTTTAGCAGTGGATAGTCCTTTTTTCATCATAAGTTCCTTGATGGATGAGATCCTTAAGGATGTCCTGTAGCCTTACCTTGTTGATAACAGTAAATTTAATCACAGTTCATCATTATACATTATTGCTGTTTCTCTACAGGATTCTCCTGGTTCTTCTCACTTCACTTTACATCACTTTAGATATATCTTTCCAGATTTTTTTGTACTTATCTAATTCATTTCTTATGGTATAACAGTATTCCATTACATTTATATACAACTTATTCAACCATTGCTCAATTGATGGACATCCCTTCAGTTTCTGGTTCTTTATCACCACCAAAAGAGGTGTTATAAACATTGTTTTTAACATATAAGACCTTTTCTCCTATCTTTGATCTCTTTAGGATACAGATGTAGTAGTGGTGTTTTATTGCTGGGTCCAAGTATATATTAACTTTTATGACTCTTTGGGAATGGTTCCAAAATGCTTTCCACAATAGTTGTATGAGTTCACAGCTCCACAAACACTGTATGAGTGACTCAGTTTTAAAACATCCTCTCTAATATTTATGACTTTCCTTTTCTGCCATATTACCAGTTTGATAGGTAAGATGTGGTACCTCAGACTTTTTTAAATTTACATTCTTTAATTAATGATTATTTCAAGCATTTTTTCATATAATTAAAGAGTATTTTAATTTCTTCACCTGACAATTGTCCATTCATATCCTTTGACCATTTGTCAGTTGGGGAAATATTTTGAAATCTTATAAATTTAACTCAGTTTTCTGTGTATTTGATAAATAAGGCTTTTGTCAGAGACACTTGCTATAAATTTTCCCCCAGTTTGTTGTTTCCTTTCTAATCTTGGTTTCATGAGTATTTCATGTTTATTATTTTATTTTACTTTAATTTTTAATGTCCTTTTAATTTCATTTTTAAAATTATTTTTTTTCATGTCTACATGATTCATTTTTCTTTCCCTCTTCTCTTCCCTCTATTTTTCCCAGAGATGATAAGCAATTCCAATGGGTTGTACAAATGTCATCACTTGATACTTATTTCCATATTACTTAATTTTACCAAAGAACTGTAACTCATGGGTTTTATTTTAAATTTAATAACATCAAAGAGTTATTTATTTTACATATTGTAATATTCTTTATTTCTATATTGGACATAAATTCTTCATCTATCCATAGATCTGACAGGTAAATGATTCCATGATGTCCTAATTTACTTATGGCATCACCTTTTTTAAAAAAAATTATATGTTCATTTTGACTTTACCTTGGTATATGGCTTGAGGTGTTGGTCTGTGGCTAGGTTCTGCCATTTTATTTTCCAATTTTCCCACAGTTTTTGTCAAATAGTGAGTTTTTCCAAAAGTTTGAATGTTGAGGTTTTTCAAATAGGTTACTATGGGCATTTACTACTGTGTATATTGTATGCCTAATCTATTCCATAGATTTACTCTTCTATTTTTTAACTATTACTAGGTTGTTTTGATGCTTGCTACTTTATAATAGAGTATGAGATCCTGGTTATAGCTAAGTTATCTCCATTTTTTTCACTAATACTCATGATATTCTTGGCCTTTTGTTTTACTGGATAATTTTATTGCTTTTTCCAGCTCTATAAAATTTGGGGGTAATTTGATGGTTATGGCATTGGACAGGCAAATTAACTCAGGTAGAATTGCCATTTTAATCATATTGACTTGGTCTAACCATGAATATTTAATGTTTCTTTTCAATTATTTATTTATTCGTGTGAAAAGTAATTTGTAGTTGCATTCATCTAATTCCTGAATTTGTCTTTGCAGGTAGACTCCCAGGTATTTTTTATTGTCTATAGTTATTTTAAATGAGATTTCTGTTTCTGTCTCTTGTTGCTGGACTTTACTTATAGTATAGAGAAATACTGATTATTTATGTTGTTATATTTATATTGTATTCATGTATTGTATATATATATGTATATATATATTTAATTATAGTATTTGTATTAGGTAGTTTATATCCTGCAACTTTGCTAAAGTTGATAACTGTTTTGATTACTATAGTATCATATTATCTGCAAAAAGAGATATTTTATTTTTTCATTACCTATTCTGATTCCTTAAATTTCTTCTTTTTCTCTTGTTGTAGCTTTTCTAGCACTATATTTAATAGCAGTGGTTTTAATGGACATCCTTACTTCACTCTTGATCTTATTGGAAAGGCTTCTAGTTTATCACCATTGCAGATAATGTTTGCTTATGGTCTAAAATAGAAGCTATTTATCACATTAATGAGTGATCCATTTATTCCAATGTTCTCTACTGTTTTTAATAGGAATGGGTATTTTATTTTGTCAAAAGTGTTTTTAGGCATCTATTGAAATAATCATATATTTTCTGTTGATTTTCTATTTGGTATGTTCAGTTAGGCTGATAGTTTTCCTAATATTGAGCCATTCCTATATTCATGGTGTAAAACACATCTCGTCATAGTGTTTGATCCTCTTGATACATTGCTGTAATCTCCTTGCTAGTGTTTTATTTAAATTCTTTTCATTGATATGGTAGGGAGATTGGGTTGTAATTTTCTTTCTTTTCATGGTTTAGGTATCAAAACCATATTTGTGTCACAAAATAAATTTGATAGAGTTGTTTTCTCAGCTATTTTTCCAAATAATTTATATAGTATTTGAGAAATTTTCTTTTCCACATTGGTGTTCTGCCATTTTATTGTTATTGATCTCTTGGTTGGCAAACATTGTGTTTACTCAACCTCCGAAGAAGTTTCACCAAACTGCTTATTCTGTCCTTTATTCCTAGAAGATATTATTAATCCCTCTTTCTACAGTAGCCATATTTGGTTTTGATTTACTTGTCCTCCAGTTTTTTCTTTTCCTCCCCGGAAAGTGGCATCATTCATTGAATAGTTAACTCTTACAGAGATTACAATAGAAGTCCGCGTCTCAGTAGTAACCTCTCCCACAGGGCTATTTTTATGAAATTCTTTGCAAAGCTAAAATCATTGTATAAATTTGAGTTATTACTTTTATTTTATCATTATTATTGTTGTTCAATGGAACTCTAATAGAGATGAACTAGGGATAGGTAGTTATCCTGTAGTGATAATAAGGGCTGTCAGGTGGTGCAATGAATAGAATTCCAGGCGAGCGGTAAGGAAGACACACTCACTGCCTCTATGATCCTGGGCACGCCAGTGAATTCATGACAAAAAAAAAGGCTCTCCACCGCTGTAGAAGGACCTGACAGTGTCAGGATGCAGATTAAAGCATACCATCCTGCACCTGATTTACTCCATTAATTTTTCTCCAGTCTAGTGTAAGTATCTTCTGTCACAGCTCAATGAAATGGAAATATGTATTGTCTGAAAACACACGTAGAACTTATATCACCTGCTCCCTTGCGGAGGGCGAGGGCTGGGAGTGAAGGAGAGCACACGGATTGCAGAATGTCAGAAAGTGAAAATTAAAATTATATTGACATAAAATATTTTTAAAATTAAAAAAAGTTGAATATAGATTGGAAGAGAGCTAGGATTATGATTTTTTTATAGCTACATCTTGCTTCTAGCATCTTTCCACTTAATCCATTCACTCTATGGCTGAAGGATTGATGTTCCTTAAAATACTCTCTCAACAATGTCACTTATTCAAGATAGGAAAATATTAAGTAAGAGAAATTAGTATCAAAAGATTTAAAAGGGTCAAAGAGACTCAAGACCCAGAAAAAGGGCATAGTATTTGGTGATCAGGAATTCATTGCTAACCTTGATGGTTGGGTCAAGCCATAACCATCTTGCAAAATGAAAACTACATATCATTTGTCATATGTTCCATGCTTAGCCAATAACATAATGTTCCTATCCCCAGCATAATAATTAACTTTGGAGAGAGCATTAAATTTCTTATGGATATTATTTCAGGAAAAATATGGCCTGGAACTTTGCCCAAATAGTTAGCCGTCAATTTGATTCTTCTCTGCCATTAAGTCAGGGGAAGGGAAAGGAGTGGTAGAGCTGGATTTCTCAACCTTTTTCCCCTGTAAAAGCACGGGATATTTTCCCCTATAGCATAGTTTACTCAATTCGAAAGCTGTCTATTAAGTTAAACAGAACAAAAGATCTTTAAAGCATTTATTACTAAGTGCTGTGTTAGGTGTCTGGAATACAATGAAAATAATTAAATAGGCTCTTTTATGAAGACGTTCACGTTCTACTTCAAAGATATACCATGTACACAGATAAGTAAATAAAATCTTTATGAAAAATAAAGCAAAGTATTTTCAAGGTGGAAAACTAACAATTAATTCTATGCCAGAAGTAGGAGGCAAGAATAGTGAATCCCTCAGAATTCTAGAGAGTAAAGGCTTATATCTAATTCCTGTTACCACTTAACAACCAACCTCTTCACTTCTGGCCCTCACTAACATCCAGACAAATGAGAAATATGAATCAATTTGGAAGGCACCAAAGAGTTCATCCAGAACCACAGGAAAGAATCATATGCACTCACTGTATAGAAGCCTCTAATTTCCCCAAACATTCAGAATTGATACTCAGCAAGGTAACAAAATTCTGAAAGCTAATAAATAATAGCTAACACTCATTTGGGGCTTACTAAGTGCCAGGAGCTGTGCTAATAAACATTTAACAATTATATTTTTGATCTTTTCAGCAACCCTGGGAATTGGATGCTATTATTTCCTTTTTAAAATAATATTGTTGTTTGATTTATTGATTTAAAAGTTGTCTTCTCACTTGAAGGTGTGATGGAGAATTGATTAATTCAATGTCCTCCACCCTTATTTATTGAAATAAAAAATAAATATACATATAGACATACACATGTATTTACACATATTTATGTGCAGTGTCTTGTAGCATATTCAATTTTTTGTAATCAATCTTTTTTATGTTTTACAGATGTGAATGGAGAACTTCAATCAGATGCAAAGGGGACGGTTGTTGTCCTTCAGTTGGTTCAGTCATGTCTGATTCTTTATAACTCTATTTGAGGTTTTCTTGGGAAATAGTCTGGAATGGTTTTCCATTTCCTTTTCCAACTCCTTTTACAGAGGAGGAAAATGAGGCAAACAGGATGGCTTGGCTATTAAGTGTCTGAGGACAGATTTGAATTCAAGTTTTCTGCACTCCAAGACCAATACTCTATCCACTGAGAAACCAAGCTGCCCTTCACAGGGATAGCTAGCCCTAAAGATAACTGTAAAGACATATTTAATTTGAAAGTGAGATATTTAAAATGTATTAGATTAGAATCCTAGGTTTAGATTAAGAAGCTACTATAAAATTTCAATAATA
This sequence comes from Gracilinanus agilis, assembly GCF_016433145.1. Lineage (NCBI taxonomy): Eukaryota > Metazoa > Chordata > Mammalia > Didelphimorphia > Didelphidae > Gracilinanus > Gracilinanus agilis. The sequence goes on along the minus strand of NC_058134.1, from coordinate 133,907,792 downwards.
AATAAATAAAAATCAACACATTTATACATATTAGGGTATTATCATTAGAGAAGTTAAGTGACTTTTCCAAGGTCACATAGTAATTGGAAGAGAAGAATCAAAGCTAAATAATCTGAATCAAAATTCTGTGCTGTTTTCTTTACACTGAAGTATTTCCCTACTTCACTGATTTTAAAAGTTTTTTAGTGAAGATTTTCACTTTACCCATGGCTATAGTTTTCTAGACCTTCATTCAGTTTAGTTTTAAATGTCTTGAACAAAGATGAGAAATTTTAGTATCACAAAATATTAAAAATGAATAGGTATCAGTATCCCTACCTGTGGTTAAAAGAATCATCTCATTTTCATTAAATGAATTAGACTTCCTATTGCCTTAAAATGGAGATAAATTAGATTTCAAGAATCATTTTATTTTTCAAAATAACTTGATCTCAGAAGGGTAATCTGAAAATGAGAGTTATCATGGTTCTTAACAAGGTTCCAATTAATTTACCATGTGTGTCATAGGGGAATGAGTAGGAGTAATAAGATAAAGCCAAGGAAGGAAAAATGTAGAATAAATGTTAGGAAAAATTCTGTCACAGCAAGAAACAATTGTATTTAGGAAGATTCTCTTTGAGAAAATGGTGGCATTTAAATTGAAAAGGGTTTGCACAAACATAACCAAGGAAATCAGGGTTAGGATGAAAGCAGAAAACTGGAAGGAATTTCTTTTACAGAAATTTCTTTGATAAAGACCTCATTTCTCAAATAAATAAATATCAAATTATAAATAATTATATATAATATATAATATATAATTATAAATAATCTACCAATGGATACATGACCAAAGGATATGAGCAGATTATTTTCAGATAAAGAACTCAAAACTATCTATAATCATATAGAAAAATGTTCTAAGTCACTATTGATTAGAGAAATGCAAATGAAAACAAATCTGAGGTTTTACTTCACACATATTATATTGACTAATATGACAAAAAAGAAAAGTGACAGATATAGAAGGGATGTTGGAAAATTGGGACACTAATTCACTGTTGGTGGAGTTGTGAACTGATTCAAAGTTTGCAATTGGGAACTGTATCCAGAGGGCTATAAAACTGTGCATATCCTTTTACCCAACAATAGCACTATTAATTTGATATAACGAAGAGATTTAAAAAGGGAAAGAGAACTATTTGTACCCTGCCAAATTATAGTATCTCTATTTGAGGTGGTAAAGAATAGGAAATTCTAAGACCATTCCAAAGGACTCATGATGAAAAATGCTATATCTACCTTCTGAAAAAGAACTGATGGAGCCTTGATGAAATCAAAGAACACTTTTAAAAACTTTTACTTTTCTTTTTTTTTTTTAATGAGATGAGGGGTCTATGTTTTCTTTCACAACATGACTAATATGGAAATGTGTTTTGCATGACTTCACATGTATAACTTTTATCTGATTACTTGCCTACTCAATGGTGGAGGGTAAGAGGGGAAGGAAGGAGAAAATTTGGAACTCAAATAAAAAAAGCCAAAATATTAAAATTGTTTTTGTTAGTAATTTGAAAAAATAAAAATTTTTTTAAATTTCTGCTTCATTCATATTAATGAAATGTTAGAAAGATGCCACAAAAGATGTTTTCACTAATTTGAAAAATGAGGAAGCTGAAATCAGGAAGAACATCTCATTTAACTGCTTGTTTGTTTTTTACATTCAGATATCACAAACTATTCAGCCACTTTTCCCACTCATTGCATTCATGTTATTTCCAGTTATTTTGTCATTACAAAGCTTCCATGAATATTTTCATACATATACACCTTTTTAACCCTCTCAATATTATTCATAGGACCTAATCTTGATAATGGGATTCCCTAGGTCAATGAGCATGAATAGCTTTGCAGCTCTTTATGTAAATTTCCATCTTATTTTCTTTAAAAAAATTCACAGCTGCTCTAGCAATGTAACATTAGGCTTGTTTCTCCATGTTCCTATCAACATTTAATTTGATCAGCTTAACCCCTCTGATTCCCAGTTAACAAAATGTTACAAGGACCACATGTAGTAAGATTGGACCTTAGCCAGTGAACACAATCTATTGCTAGAACAATACTCTTTCCAAAACCAAGTCTTTCAAGTTTGGTCAGAAACAATGGAACTTTTCTTTCAGTGCCATGACCCCTCAGGGATGCAGGATTACCTGCATAGAATAATGAGTGGAAAAATAAGACCTTTGCAGACTGTTTATGCTCTCTAAAGTATTATGAGCCCCCCACCCCCGCCTGAAATTATATTTTCTTTATGATTATGCTCAGGCTTAGATCTACTATAAGTCTCATGCAGTTGTGTGGGGGCTCTCCAGGTTTCTATTAGATTTAATTTATCTATTTAATTATTTATTTAATTTAGCTCCTTAACTTAATTTTTGGTTAGACTGATCTAGTTCTTAGAGAGGAAAATTAAAGTTCATCATCATTATTATTTTTTTAAATCTATTTCCCCTTCAAAACACCTAGGCAATGATACTGTTATAAAGGGGCATAGGTAACATTTTCCCGTACAGGAATCAAACAATTTGACCTTATGACTACCTTTGTATGTTTCTTATAGATCAAAATTTCTACTGAATTCTGAGTTTTCCCCCAAGAACAGCTGAAACTAACCTTTAGTTCATTAATTGTCAAAATTTCACTGTTTATAATTGTTCTCATCTTTGCAGATATATTGATTGTAAGTCAAATTCTTTTGCTCTACAAAATGCTGTTCTATGTACTACATTTTTTAATGTTGTAGCATCTATGTCTTATTTTATTCTGACTGCAACCCTACAGTATTTACATTGCTCATTTCTTATTCCTTGTAGTATTTTGTTCTTAAATTGTGTAAAGGGGGAAAGGGGTTTTTTGGGTTCATTATATATAATGGTGGTTGCCAGGGGAAATTTCCCCAATTTAGTAATAGCCTTAAGTCAAAATTGACTTTTATAGAAGTTTATTTACAATTGAGAAGAAAGAGAGGAAATAAGGAAATCTAACACAGAATCTAACACAGTAGGTCAATTACTTCGATCCTCTAATTAATCCAGGTAGATCTAATTAACCCTCAGCCAAGAGTCAGATGGCCAGAGGCCCAGAGGTGAATGAAGCAAAGCTTCAGTCACAGAGTCTGTTAAAGGGAAGTTCCTTAAGAGCAGTTCAGGAAGATTCAGTCTTTAAACTCACCACATGGACTTTTTTTTAAACATTTATTAATATTCATTTTTAACCTGGTTACATGATTCATGCTCCTACTTTCCCCTTTGCCCCCCGCAATCCCCCCACCCATGGCCATTGCACATTTCCACTAGTTTTGTCATGTGTCCTTGATAAAGACCTATTTCCAAATTGTTGGTAG
>NC_058134.1:133843185-133899034 GCF_016433145.1 Gracilinanus agilis | reverse complement strand
GCCCTCAGCTGACTGAGGACCTTCTACTTTTAAAGGGGTCACTTATGTTCACTTCCTGTGCCTCCTCCCTAATTTGTATGTCCAATCACAATAGATGCTTCTCATAGTACTGCCTAGGGGGCAGTCAGTTGATTCTGATTCATTACCCACTCTAGCACACATGGGTTATGGACCTCCCAGAATTGGAGGTGCTCTTACCTTTGGTAATTAAATCTAAAGATGGGCAGTGTAGACAATGTAATTACACTTGGGAGCTATCAAACTTAGCAATGATGTTCTGTGCATTTTCATCTTTGGATCTCTTTGAGGTGGTGATTGTGTAGATTTTTTCAATTTCTATTTTACACTCTGATTCTAGAAATTCTGGGCAGTGTCCCTTGATGATTTCTTGGAGTATGATGTCTAAACTCTTTGTTTTTTGCATAACTTTCTGGGGGTCCAAATATTCTTACATTATCCTGACTTGATTTATTTTCCAGGTTAGTTGTTTTTGTGATATAATGTTTCATATTCTCTTCTATTATTTTGTTCTTAAGATTTTTGCATCATTTCTTGTTTTATTAGGAAATCATTACTTTCTCTTTGTCCAATTCTAGTTCTTAATACTTTATTTTCTTTTGAAAGATTCTAGATCTCTTTTTCCATTTGGGTGATCTTTCTTTTATAATTTTCTTGATATTCTTGCATTTTTCTCATCCTCCCTCACCCCCCAATTTTTCCTCCTCCTTCTCTAGCATTTGGTTTTTGAGGTCTTTTAAAAATTCTTCCAAGAGTTCTTTTTGAGCTTCTGGCCATAATTGTATATCTTTCCTGCAGGTAAAGTAAGTGGTTTTACTTCACTGTCTTCTAAGTTTGACACAAGATTTTCTTTGTCCCAATAATAGTTATCAATATCAATTTGTTTCTCCTTTCATTGCTCATTTTTACTTTTATTTATTTTTATTTTTAAAATTTTAGTGGCCAAGCCAAAAGATTTAAATATTAACTTTTAACTTGACTCCCAAGGTTCTTATTGTGCTAGATGTGTTACCTCAGGTTTCAGGATTATTTTGTATTTGTTTTTACCTGTGTCCAATTTAGTTATTCCAGTTTTTATATTCTAGGTTCTGATGTAATCACAGGTCCCCCACTCAAGCCCCAGTCTATAATTGACTTCAGGTGTTCTGATCAATCTTTGGTAATTTCTACCACAGCTACTGCAAGTAGCCAGTCCATCTCCCTCTGTGTGAGCAACCAAAGAGTCTTCTCTCCTGGAGTGACCACAGCTGAGAGAGCCCCAGTCCCTCAACAACTACACTCCTTCCTTATTCCTCCTCTCCTACTGCTGAAGCCCAGGACAGAGAAGGTATCCAGTCTGTTTTCCATGGACCTACAAAGTCTCTTGTTTGTTAGCAGCAAGGCTTGCAATTGTTCCCTCGAGGTCTGGTGCCCACAGAATCCCCAATGTCCACACCTTAATCTTCATCTTTGGGCCAGTGGAAGTCTCTAGAGCCAAGGTTCTAATAGACACAGCTGAGTCCAGGGCTCTCTGCCTGAGGATTTCAATGTATCCTCAGGGATGGGAGCTCAGTAAACAAGGTAAGGTTGCCAAATCTGCCTCTAGGATTGACTTGTTGGTTCACTCTATTTGCTATGTTCCTGCCTCCAGGGTTTATTGCAGTAGAAATGAGATCAGGAAAGTCAGAAACATTTCTCCAATTTCCCAGGTTGTTCAGCTTAATTCTAACTTCTGTCTGCTTTTGCTACTTTCAGCTTTGAATATATGGCTGTTTGTGGGGAGTAGTAGGAGATGCCCTACCTCATCATCTTCTCACAATGTATTTCTCTTTTCTGATTTTTTAATAGTCTCACTTATTTTTTATTCTGTAAAACTTTCATCATTTCTATTTGAAAAAAATATTTAAAGTTATTTTAATATTTAACTTTAAGATATTTTAAGAAATTAAAAGTTAAAATATCATAACATCAATATAACATTTTTCTTATGGCAGAGGTCCTTATAGGCTTCTAGGTATTATAGTGGACAGGGTGTTGGACCTTGAGTTAGGAAGACCTCAGTTCAAATTCAATCTCAAACTCTCACTGTGTGACTGTGAGCAAGTTGCTTAATTAAACTCCATTTGCCTCAGTTTCCTCAACTATAAAATGAGAATTATAATTTTAACTACCACCAAGGTTCTTCTGAAGATTAAATGAAATAATATTTCCTCTTCCCAATTCCTCATTTAAGCAGGTCTAACATCACTAACCAAGGTTTAATAGCAGAGTCCCTGAGAACATTATACTAAGAAGTTTAATGACATTATGGGAAGAAATAGAATTAGTATGCTGCAGAAGACAGAACACTTGTTTTGGAGTCAGAGGACTTGAGTTCAATAACTCAATTAATTAATAAACATTTATTATCTGATGACTATATATGACATTCACTATTCTAAATGTTAGCATACACAGATAAAAACACAAAATTAGTCCTTGCCCTCAAGTTGTCTAAATATCTATATATTTATAGATATAGATATCTAATAATTCCAAGCCAGCCACCACCACCCCATCCATTGGACTATTTAGTTACCTTAGTATATATCAGCCTAAATACTAAGAATTAGTACCACTAACTTCTGAGCCATTCTCATCTATATGAGAATGTGATCAGGTGTCAAGGGATGCAGAAAGAAGATGAAATTAAGAAATTTGAGAAATACCACAGATTCGTCAATTATAAAATATCTGGTAGAAGAAAGTTGAAAAGAGAGAAAATGAATGTTTCAAGTGTGGATGGCTTTTTGGGATTTACCAGGGAAGAGAAGGAGAAATCAAGGAAGATAGCTTGCCCTTTTGATGTACTGACAATTTGCCCTGCGTTCATTGCTCTAGGTTAGCTTATCTTTTCAATAGGGTAAATGAACTACCTTTTCTTAATGGTTCTTGCATTGATACTTTGAGGTCAAGCAAAGAAAATGGTACCAAGAGTTGAAACATGAATCAGGTATGGACTTAGTGGTCTTATTCACATCTGGAAAAGGGAATACCATGCAATAAAAAAATCATACAATGGTTAGTTTAGAATCCAGGAACTACTATTAAGAGTTTAGAGAGGCTAATATTTAAGCTTAGTCAGTTTATTTAAAAATTGCCTCTCGACTGAAAATTAGACATTTGAAAGTTTCACTTATTATAAAGACATTTTGATCATCACTCTTTCCAGTAGTCTTGTTCTGCAAATTGATATTTCCATTTCAGTCTGTTTGTCTTTACTGTGGAAGTGATTGCAACTCCTTCAGTATCAGCTATTATATTGCTCTGGTTCCTTGGAAAGGAGAGATTCCAATTGCTTTTTTAAGTCTCAGAAGATGTTGTACAAAAGAAAGAAGATGCAAATAAGTGGTGGTCCATTCCCATGCACATAGAAAGCCATGAACTCTAGATTTCTGGATAGATGAGGAAAGTACACTCTAACCCCACCTTCAAAACAACTCAGAGATGTGAAAGCATTTCAGAGTCATCAGAAAAAAATAATTGAGGGGCAGAGTGGGAGGTGCCTTAATTAGTATAATCTCAGACATATAGCTAAATAAGACAGTTTTTCATCTACATAGTAGGAACCCCTAAGTCTTTATTACTGAGAAGAGACAGGGAATATCTGCTCATGCTCTAAAGTGGGGAAAAGGGGTCCTCCATTATTAGGTGATGCATACTGATAAAAAGGCTTACTTCCAACTTCCATACTGTTGGAATGGAAGCCTGAAATGAAGACTAGGATTCTCCTGAGGGAAGTCCTTTAGGGATATTCTGAATGTTTGCTTTTTTTGAGGATGGGACAAATTTTGGTGCATTTGTAGGCAGCTGGGAAAGGACCAAAAGCTCTGGGGAAATTGGAGATTAGGAAGTTTTGGGATAATGAAGGCAATTAGCTTCAGGATGTGAAATTAAATGGTTTCCAGCATGTGGTAGAAGCGTTTACCTTAAAAAAATTTTTTTCTTATAAGACTAAAGGCAATATTTGAGGAAGAGGTATTAGTGTTTTAAGATAAAGGGAGAATGGGGACCACTAGCTGTAAGGCCTCAATTTTTTTCAATGAATATGGAGAGATTCTTTCAGTTGAGAAGGTAAGAGGAAGGGGTGACATGGGCACCAGGAGGAAAGACTAAATGTTTTGAAATAGCTATTATGGTGAGTGGGATAGAGAATCAATTGGAGAGGATTAAGATTGCCTTACTGGGCTAAGGGTCCAATCAGCAAGGTTCAGTGACTTCTCCCAGCTTCATTAAATAGCACACAAATAGCTTACAACCTTGAGTTTACCCAAATTATTTCGCCTCTCTGGATCTGTCTGTTCCTCTGTATAACATGGAAATTCAAATAGATAATTTCTGAGGGCCCTTGAAAATCTAAATCCCATGATCTTATGACCTGGATTCTAATGCTAGTTCTGCTATTTACTCTGTCTGTGAATTTGGGTAACTGTCTTATCCTATCCAAGCCATGACTGGTGATAATATTGCCCTACCTCCTAGTGTGAAGGTGAAGATCAAGTAAGACAAAAATAGATAGAATTTACATAGGCTTTTAAAGTCTGCAAAATACTTTTATCTGCATGATCTCACTTGACTGTCCCAACCAACCTGGGAAGTGGGACTTACTAATATCTGCATTTTATAGATGATAAAACAGAAACTTAGTCAGGTTAAATTATTTACTCAAGAGTCATAGAGCTATTAAAGATCTGAGCTAGAATTTGAAACCAGTTTTCTGACTTCAAATGCAGAAATTTCTACTCTCCCATACCTAAATGCTTGAGCTATGAGCAACTTAGAGAACATCAGCCTTCATGCATATTCTACAAATGAGAAAACTAAAGGCTCTGAGTGAAGGAACTTCTTTAAAGGCACAACACTTTTAAGCAGCAGAACTGGTGCTCTAACCCAGCTTTTTTTACTTGAACTCTACTTTGGTTCCTCACTATATAACACATATTTCTTCCCAGAGCCCTAAGTAGATGAATCACTAGAATTTTTGAAGGACTTTGAAATTGACTGACTCTCTCTCTCTCTCTCTCTCTCTCTCTCTCTCTCTCTCTCTCTCTCTCTCTCTCTCTTTCTCACTCTGCTCAGTTATTTTTCAGTCCTCTCTAATTCTTTGTGATCCTGTCTGGTGTTATCTTGGCAAAGATACTGAAATAGTTTGCCATTTCCTTCTCCAGCTCATTTTTCACATGAGGAAATGGAGGCAAACAGAATTAAGTGACTTTCCTAGATTCACAGAGCCAGTAAGTGTCTAAGGCCAAACTTGAACTCAGGAAGATGATTTGGTATAGACTTTACTACATTTGTTACATTTCCCATTGTCAGTCCAACAGATTTGTCATCCTGCACTAACTATCATAAATCCCAGTGTATCCAAGGATTTATGTTAAATAGCACTACTTATTTTTCTGTTTGCATGATCTAAGGCTGTGTTTCTGTGGCACAAAAAATCCATTCAACTAAGTCAAATCATGAAGAAAAAAAAGAATTACTTCTTCAGTTTTTCAATCAATTTTATGTTTAATGCACTAATAAGATTTATAAGGAACAGCCACAATGGACAAGATTGTAGTGAACATTTGCAAAACTTTTGAATTCTATATTTTCTTATAATGCCTATAATGACTTTTATAAAATCAGTTATTTGAATTAACTTTGGAAAGAAAGGAGAATACCCCCTTCTGGTCAAAGAGGAGACAAAAGTCAGTATACCATCTTTTTCTATTTTCAGAATCTCCCTACACATTTTTTTTAAAATAATTTTTTTTATTTTTTAGAAAAGTTATCATGATTACATGATTCATGTTCTTACTTTCTCCCTCACCCCCCAACCTCCCCACCCCCATAGCCGATGCGCATCTCCCCTGGTTTTAACATGTGTCATTGATCAAGACTTACTTCCAAATTGTTGATAGTTGCATTGGTGTGGTAGTTTCCTATCTACATCCCCAATCATGTCTACCTCAACCCATGTGTTCAAGCGGTTCTTTTTATTCTGTGTCTCCAGTCCTATAGTTCTTCCTCTGAATGTGGGTAGCGTCTTTACCATAAATCCCTCAGAATTTTCCTGTGTCATTGCATTGCTGCTAGTAGAGAAGTCCATTACATTCGATTTTACCACAGTACATCTGTCTCTATGTACAATGTTCTTCCTGCTTGGCTCCTTTCACTCTGCCTGTAGGTCTTTCCAGTTCACATGGAAATATTCCATCACCAGCATATACCACAGTTTGTTCAGCCATTCCCCAATAGAAGGGCATACCCTCCTTTTCCAGTTTTTTACCACCACAGAAATCACAGCTATAAATATTTTCATACAAGTCTGTTTATCTATGATCTCTTTGGGGTACAGACCCAACAATGATATGGCTGGATCAAAGGGCAGGGATTCTTTTATAGGTCTTTGAGCATAGTTCCAAATAGCCATGCAGAATGGTTGGATCAATTCACAACTCAACCAGCAATGCATTAATGTCCCAACTAGGCCACATCCCCTCCAACATTCATTATTCTCCCCTACACTCATTTTAGCCAATCTGCTAGGTGTGAGGTGATACCTCAGAGCTATTTTGATTTGCATTTATCTAATTATTAGAGATTTAGAGCACTTTCTCATGTGCTTATCAATACTTTTGATTTCTTTATCTGAAAATTGCCTATTCATGTCCCTTGCCTATTTATCGATTGGGGAATGGCTTGATTTTTTATACAATTGATTTAACTCCTTGTATATTTGAGTAATTAGACCCCTATCAGAGTTTTTTGTTATAAAGATTTTTTCCCAATTTGTTGTTTCCCTTCTGGTTTTGGTTGCATTGTTTTTGTTTGTACAAAAGCTTTTTAATTTAGTATAATCAATCATCCCATTCACATTCAGAGTTATAATTATAAGTTGTGTATTCCCCAACATTTTGGTATTTTCTCTTAGTTCTACCCCTTCTTTTATGCTATTTCCTTTTAAACCAGTAATTTGTTTTAAACCAGTAACCCTTGTCCCCTCCCTTGATTTACTACCCTTTCTACCCCCTCCCTTGTTGTTCCCCTATTTTTATTTTTAAGGCCTAATGAATTCCCTTTCCCTTCTCCTTCCCTCCCTTTTTTGACCTCCCCACTCCTCTGCTCTCCTTGGTTTATCCCTTCTGACTTTCTCAGTAGGGTTAGATAGAGTTCTATATTTCAATGGATACAGCTACTCTTCCCACTCAGGGTTAATTCCACTGAGAGTAAGGTTTATATATTACCTCTTAATGCTCTCTTCTTCTCCTTCTTATAACAGTATTCATCCCCTCCCCTTCCCATGCCCTCTTAGTGTGTAATAGAATATCCTATTTTTCTTATTCATTCAAGTTTCTCTTGGTGTCCTCTACTATTCACCCCCCTCTTTCCCACCTACCCCCTTATCTTCTTAGACCATTTAGTACTCCAACCTCTCCCTATGAATAATTCTTCTAATTATTATAATAGTGGATACTATAATGGTTAATAGAGTTCACTACAGAGAATTACACATAACATTTCTCCACATAGGAATACAAATAATTAGATCTTATTGAAGCCCTTAAAGAGGCAACTTTAAAAATAAGAGTTTTCTTTCTTTCCCCTCTGTTTCTTTTTTAAGTTTTAATGTTTCTCTTGGTTTTTGTGGTTGGATATTGAACTTTCCATTTAGTCCTGGTCTTTTCTGTGCAAATACTTAGAAATCTTCTATCTTGTTGAATGCCCAAACTTTCCCCTGGAAATATATAGTCAATTTTGATGGGTAAGTGATCCTTGGTTGTAGACCTAGTTCTCTTGCCTTTCTCAATATCATATTCCAAGCCCTGTAGTCTTGTAGTGTGGTGGCTGCCAGATCCTGTGTGATCCTGATTGGTGCTCCTTGATATCTGAATTGTCTCTTTCTGGCATCTTGTAAAATGTTTTTCTTTTACTTTGAAGCTCTTGTATTTGGCTATTATATTCCTGGGGGTTGTCTTTTCTAGGTCTAGTGTAGAGGGTGATCTATGGATCCTTTCAATGTCTATATTGCCCTCTTGTTGTAGAACTTCAGGGGAATTTTGCTGAATAATTTCCTTTAGTATGGAGTCCAAATTTTTATTAATTTCTGCTTTTTCAGGAAGACCAATGATTCTCAAATTATCTCTTCTAGACCTGTTTTCTTGATCTGCCAATTTCTCAGTGAGATATTTCATGTTTCCTTCTATTTTCTCTGTCTTTTGACTTTGATCTATTTGTTCTTGTTATCTTGAGAGATAATTGGCTTCTACTTGCCCAATTCTTGTCTTTAGAGACTGGTTTTCTCCTATATTCTTTTGATTTTCCTTTTAGATTTGGTCTATCCTGTTTTCCAGCTATTTGATTTTGGTCTCCAATTTGCTTATTAATTCTTTTGATTTGGGGGCATCTTTTTCTAATTGCCCAATTCTAGCCCTTAGAGACTGTTTTTTCGGGTATAATCTTTTGGTTTTCCTTTTGTATCTGGTCTGTTTGGTTCTTCAAGTCTTCCAGCTAGTCATTTCTGATCTTTAATTTGCTTATCAATTCATTGGATTTCTGAACCTCACTTTCTAATTGTAAAATTCTGCCTTTTAAACTGTTATTTTCTTGCCAGTTTTTAGCATCTTTCTCATAATCTCAGATTCGAACTCCTCAATAGCTTGTGAGCAGTTTTCATTTTGGGGGGAAGGTTTGGATATGATTACTTGTTTGTTCTCCTATGCTGTTTGCTCTGTTGTCTGGATTTTTTCTGTGTAAAAGTTGTCGAGTGTTAAAGATTTCTTCTTGATCTTTCTCTTCTGGGGTTCTTGTCTCTGGCTTGCCATTTTTAGCCCAGTGCCCTCTTAGCTTTATCCTCACACTCAGGGTCTATCTGTGCTCTTTAGGCTCCTGAGGTCTCTAGTCTAGTTGTTCTCAGGTTCAAGCTTCCTGGTGGTCCCCTTGCTTGTTCCTCTGCCCAAAGCTCCTTTAACAGTCTCAGGGAGCTGCTTCCACAGTTGTGCACCCGTCTGCACTGGTTCCCCACTCCAGGTCAGTACCTGCGCTCAGGATCCACATACCTTCAATGCTACGCCCCATTGTGGGGTCCCTTTGTTCGTCTGGAATTGTTTTTATGTCTTCTTTAGGAGTCCTGTATGTGTGGGTTAGGAGAGGTTAAGCAAGCTGCTTCTACTCTGCCGCCATCTTAACCTCAATTCCTTAGTATCAGTTTTTTCCTACTCATTTTTTAATAGGAATTGTGAATAGCTAGAAGGGAGAAAGAACATTCGTATTGAAGTTGGAATCACAAGATCATAAGTTCATATATGAACTCAGACATTTATTATATGACCTTGGATGAGCTGTTTAATCTCTCAGTTTTCTCTTCTATAAAATGTGAATAAGAATATTACTTCCTCCCTGGTTGTTATAAGGATAAAATGATATAATATTTGTAAACATAATATAATATGTCTAAATATAAATGATGTAATATTTCTAAAACATTTTGCAAGCCTTGTTGTATAAATGTTATTATTTTAATCACCAGAAAAACCAAAAGGGAGAGCAGGAATTTAGCTCAGAGCAATAACGAGGGAGTGCTCACTAAGTCTTTGCCCTTGGAAAGTGTACTGATAGTCCACCAAGGATGCTAGAAATAACACAATCCAGGAGTACAGTTTTCCTTCTGGCCACCCTTCTCCCTGATTTTGGCAGAAGATCTATCCCATAATATATTTATTCTACCTTCATCATTTAGATCATTCTTCTAGTCTCTACTTTCCCACTCTTTGTACCAAATATTGCATAAAATTGTTACTTACATCTCTGGCTAGACTACTCTAGACATCAGCTTCTTCCCATAGTCTTTCTCTCCATTAGGCTCTAATTAGATTTTCTCCTTGTGAAGTCATGGAGCATTGAGTAGTCAGCCTCTACCAATCAGGAGAGTCTTTGAGTCTCTGTTATAATTAAGTTAAGGAGCTAATAAGGTCAAAGAAGTTATATACTACAAGGTACAGAAAATTTTATAAGACTCTCAGATACTGTCCCAGCTGAAGATCTGTCTTTCTGAGTCTTCTCTGTTTGAGTTTCTGAGCATATTAAACCTGCTCTTTTTATTTTTAGCATGAACATTATTTGAAAGAATTTTGCTAATATGGTCCAGCTGAAGAGTTATAGGAAAAACGCTTGTCCTAAAAAGTGTCTTCCCTCATACTACCTGAAATATGCCTTTTACTTTACTTTATGAAATTCTACTACTACAGCATCTATTTGAGTTTGTTTAAATTAACTATTTAAAAGCAAATGCCCATTAAAATAGTCTAATAACTTTCTGACCTTTCTTGGTTAGCAGTCACTTACCTGATAGTGTGAAGCATTCTATCAAATTGCTTTTCAACTAACATCTGGCTGAGATTAGCTTCAATGACTAAGTTTCAGATAAGTATAGAAAATAGGGAAGAGGCAATGTTTAAAGCATTAAGCATAATGGGAGGCTTGTTGGGTGTTACAAATTGAAGGCTCCAAGTTCCAGGGAATCCAGAAAAGGATAACAAGAAGTAAGTGACAAAAATTTGATGTCTAATATTTCTTTCCTGGCTTTAGCCCCCTGAATCCTATTCCCCCAAACCCTACCCAATCCCTTCTCCACTAAACACATATCTTTTTATTATTGAATTTGGCTTTATAACTTGACACTGTATCTGTATCTTTATTTACCTTCCTGTTTGTTTCATATGCTTATGGATGCTGATCTCTTTCTGACCTCAGCTGGGTAAACTGATCCTGACTTCTGAATACTTCTTGACATTACTGCTAACTTAGAAGTTGAACAAGCGTATTACTAAGCGAAATTTTGGCAAGTAAGATCCTGGGAAATGGAGGGAGAATAAACAGAATTAGTGCCTGATATAAATATTCTTGGGCTCAAAGATCACTGTTGAGGGCAACTGCAGCCATAAAATGGGAAATTTGCTTGCTCCTTGGAAGGAAAGCTATGGCAAATGTGGACAACATACTAAAAAACAGAGACATCACCTTACTGACAAAGGTCCATATATTAAAGCTGTATTTTTCCAGTTGCAAGGGATGGCTGTGAGTTAGACAATAAAGAATACCAAATACTGCAGAACTTAGACTTTTGAATTATGGTGCTGGAAAAGACTTCTGAGAGTCCTTTGGTCAGCAAAGAGATCCAGAACTTAAAGAAATTAATTCAAACTATTCACTGGAAGATGAAATACTAAAGCTGAAGCTGAAATAATTTTGGCTATATAATGAGAAGACTGGACTCATTTGGGGAAAAAAGAGTCTGATCAAATCAATGGAAATTGAGAGGATATACATCAATTGTGCAATAGCTGAATAAATTATAGTGTATGTTGATGGAATACTATTGTGCTATGAGAAAAGATAAACAGGATCATTTAAAAAAAAAGCTAGAAAGATCTGCATGAATTGATGCATAGCAAAATAAGCAGAACCAGAATAACACCATCTGCAGTAACAGCAGTATTGTGGAATGATCAGCTGTGAAAACTTGGCTTTCTCAGCAATGCCTTGATCTGGGACAATCCTGAAAGACTTATACCAAAGAATCCTTTAAACCTCCAGAAAAAAAATTGTTGGAATTGGATAGATGTGGAACAAAGTATGCTCTCTTTCACAGCAGTATATTTATGGTCTTCTTTGGGGGTTTTGTTTTTTTATGACTGAGTCCTTATAATAATGACCAATATGTAAGTGTAATTTGCATGATAATATTTTTAAGGAAAATAGCCTGATGTTGAGAAAGATTGAAGGCAAAAGGAGAAGAGACAGCAGGGGATAAGATAAGTGAATAGTGTCATGGGAACAACAAACACGAAGGAGGACAGACTTTGAGAGATGGTGGAGGATAGAAGGGCCTGGCATGCTATGGTCCATAGGGTCACAAGGAATTCAGAACGATTGAACAACAACAATAGTCAAGTAGCTTGTGAGGAACGATCAGCTGTGACGTTGTTCAGAGCCTTTGGCTGCATACCTGCATGTTTAAAGAATCAGAAAAGCCATGTTTCAAGGGATTTATCTTCACTAGCTTGGACACACATGCTACAAGTCTTGTTCTTTTTCAGAGATACCACCCCTTATGATCGTAACAACAAAATAAAGTAGGAAAAAAAAGAATATAGAGATTGCTTTCTTTTTTCTCTCTCTACTCCATCCTAACAGTTTATATGGATTTATTTCTCACCTTTATCTAATCCTCACTTCTCATGTATATGTATGGGCAGAAATAGCCAAAATGAATATGCATAGTGTTGATTCATGCACCACTTTTGGTGTAAGTTAGACATTTTTGAAGAAGCATAAAATATATCATAACTGGGGAGTAATTTAGTAAATTACATTAGTCTATGAAGTGTGTCTCCCATAGCCCTTGGGGAATTTTGCTCAATATGTTTTAAAAACATTCATTAAAGTTTATTAATGTTACATAAAAAGTTAGACCATGCAGTTCAAGTTCCTAATTGACTTGGATTCTGAAACCTTACCAGAAGAGGTATTGATGAAAAAATTCTATGTTATATCAGCTAAAATTTGAAACAACAACATTTTCCTTACAAGGCCATTGGCCACAGGAAAAAAAAATTGCTAAAGAAAAAAACAACAACCCAGTATCTTTAGCACGATTGTTAATTATCTTTCTATTTAAGCATGAATTCCCAGCAGGGTGTCCTGAGTCAGAGGTATCTCTGAAAAACTCTGTCTAAAGGCATGATCAGCTATTTGTATGAAAGTATTTATTTAAACGTCCTAATGATTCTGTTAAGGTAAATTCCATGTTGTCTGATTTGCATTTTAAAGTAACTGCAAATTGCATTTTTATTGATGATTCTGCTTTTACTCTTCTGAACTGTTTAACTTTATTACTTTCTTTTCATCATCTAATTTGAATCATGGGAAACTTCTATACTGACCAACTTACATGCCATTCAAAAAGCCAAGTCAAATGATTTCTTACTGCTTTTTTAAGAGCAAGAAAAAAACAAAGATTTTTCAAATCTGATTTTGAAAAAAATGTATTTTATTGAAACTTTCAAGGCATAAGAGAAGACCATAAGGTTAGTAAAGGCAAACGGACTTTCTGTGATCTTAAGATAATGTTTATAAGCTCATAATATTATATGGGAATATCCTAAACTGGAAAGTTTACTCCATCACCATGTCAGCATGAAAGTGGCATGGTGGGGAGTGGGGAAGAAGCACTGAACTGCAAGAAACTCAGTCAGCTTACTGGATGCAAGAAATCTAAGTTCAGTCACTGGAAGCTGTTGATGGCCATTACTTTCATGATATAATCAGCAGTTACTGCTGGTGCTTGTCTGTAATGCAAGCATTTCACTGTGTTAATGGTTGAGTTCACTTTTGAGAGCTTATTCTAATGATGGCTACAAAAGTGTGGATAACTACACATGTTACAGTCTGGATGGAAGTCAATGTTTTTAGTAAAAAAGAACAATCAGGAAATTAATTGTGCTTTTATTTATAAATCTATTCACAATTTTTAAAATTGGAGTATTATCTTTTGATCACAGATGCTATTGCATAAAATATCATATATCTTGTTTACTAGTGAAAATGAAAAATATTTTGAATGCTTTGGTTTACTAATAGCATTTGTTGATGTGCCATGTCTTACTAAAGAAAGCAAAAAATTAGCTCTGATAATTAAAATGTAAATAAAAATAAAACTAATTTTCTTTGACCTTTCCTCCTTCCAACCTCGCCCTACCCCACAACAATTAGGAAACTGATTATTTAAAAAGAAAGATGCTTTTGTGGCTATTTAGACATATGTATGTATTTATTAAAGACCCTGAGACAATGTATGTACTGTTAATTGAGTTAGATAGCTTTTCCCTTGATCTCAGTTCCTTATCAGAGAAACAATATAGCATAGTGGATAGAATATTAGACTTAATCAAGAAGAGGTAAGTTCAAGACCCACCTCTGACAATTATTAACATGTCACTAGGCAAGACAGATAAGCTGTCTTAATCTCAATTTTATCATTTATAAAATGGGGGAAATTATGCATGTAGTACCTACCTCATAGATTTATTATGAGGCTTAAATGAAATATTATGTGAAAATCATTAGGTAAAAATATTACAATTATCTAAGAAATGAATAGGTTGGGGAAGGTGATTTTAAAAGTTTCTCATATATTTGTGTTTTATCTCTGTATATAGGTATATATATATCATGTATATGTGTATATACATAAATACACATACATATGAGCTTACAAGATAATGAAATCATAATGACACAGAAAAAATGATTCCCCTCATATATTGAAAGGCAACCTCTTCTGTGAACTTTGTATTATCCTTTCCATATTTTTCAAAAAATAGTGTAGAAAGCACAAAAATCAGAATATCGTTCCTGTCAAGGACCTGTTGCCTTGCTGCTGATCACACATTTGTACAACTCCAAGATTCATTGGTCCTACCAATTATTCTTTCCATTAAATAATCACTAAGATGGTATTTTAAAAATTTCTTAACATCGAAAAGAGAGCATTCAATAATTATAGTGACCAAGTCTAGTTAGAACAACCTTTCCATCAACAACAACAAAAAATTATTTCATCTGTTCTCCTCTTTGTCTTCATACGCACTGAAAAGTAAGTTCAAATGGAGCATGTAGTTTTGGAAGTTCAAGAAAAAATCAGTATCTTGTGACTTCAAAAAAATCACCCCACAACAACTCCCTATCAAATAGTTATGTTCAAAATTAGACAGATTATATCTAGAGGATTTTAAAATGTAAATAAGATCACCAGTATAAGTTTCTTCAGAAATTATCAGAAGAAGATTTGGCAAACACATTTTTTGACTAAAGCTCTACAGGTAAAAGACCAGAAAAAAAATTTGCAAATTTGCATAGCATCATACCCTTCAATGCAGTGCTTTGAATGCATATTTGCATAGCATACCCTTCAATGCAGTGCTAAAATCTCTCATAAAATAGATTTCCTTAAACAACTTTTGCCTATATTTGGAACATACTGATGATAAATTGATATAAACTTTAAATAGTTAAAGTACAGAAAATGTACTCACATGTTCAATGGGAAAATCATTAAAGAAATTGGAACAGAATGTTGATTAAAAGTCTATGTTTTTGTAATCCTTCATTAGGAAAACCGAATATAGTTGAATCAAAAAAATATTTAAAATTAAAAAAACAGCCAAAATATTGAGGTAAAAATGAAAACAATTAATTTGGAAGAACAAAAATCAAGAACAGCATAAAAACTATTAACAAAAAGTAAAGAAAGAAGGTCTAGCAGTACCTAATTTTAAACTATATACTAAATCAATAATTATCAAAACTATCTGGTACTGCTAAGAGTCAGAAAGCTAAGTGGAACAGGATAGACATACAACAAACAGCAGTATATAATTATAGTAATCTTGTATTTGACAAAAAATACGAATCCAGGATATTGAGGTAAATCACTATTTGATAAAAATTGCGGGGACAAAAAGAAAATAGTTTATCAGAAACTAGGTATAGAGAAATATCTTCGATTCACCAAAATGTAAAATGAAATTTGGTGCCTGGTTTAGACATAAAAGGAGATATCATAAGAACATTTTAGAATAGGGAACATATTACCTATATGATTTATGGATAGGAGAGGAGTTGATGAGTAAACAAGAGATAGATACCATTGTGAGATGTAAAATGGGTAGTTCTGAGTACATTAAATTGAAAAAGTTTGGGAGAAATAAAATGAATGTTGCCAAGATTAGAAAGAAAGCAGAATATTGAGGGGCAAATTGCTTAGTGTCTTAGATAGAAGTCTCATATCTAAAATACAATTTTTTTAGGAATAAAAGTCTCCCCACTTGAGAAGTAGTCAAGAGATATTAATAGAGATTTTTGGGATGAAGATATCAAAGCCATATACAGGTATATGAAAAAAATACTCTAAATCACTACTGATTAGAGAAATGAAAACCAAAACAATTCTGAGTTATTGTCTTATATACCCATCAGATTGGTTAAAATGATAAAAAGGTAAAATGACAAATTTTGGAGGGAATATGGAAAAGTGAGGGTGCCCAAAACACTGTTGGTGGAACTGTGAACTGATTCAACCATTTTGGATAGCAATTTTGAATTATGCTCAGAGAACCATTAAACCTTTTACACCCAAACATTACTGGTTATTTCCTAAGGAGATCAGAGGAAAAGATAAAATTCCAAAATTGTTCTAAAATTATTTATAGCATCTCTCTTTGTGGTGATAAAGAACCGTAAATCAAGGGGTTGTAATCAAACGGGGAATGATTAAACACATTGTGGTATATGATTTTGATGGAATACTATTGTGGTGTAAGAAACAAAGAGTGGATTATTGTTTTTTAAGTTGGAAAGAATTACATGAGGTAATCCATAATGAAAAGAGTAGGACCAAGTGAAAATTATGTACAACTATATGTTTAATATTTGAAAAATAAATTATGAATGTTACCTTCCAGAGAATGAAGTGAGATGTGGAAAAATGAGTAGCATATCTATACATTACATATAATATGTAATATAAATATATAGATATATGTACACAAATATATTCATATGTATTACATATATGATGTCTTCTTTGGTGTGCAGAGGTGAGAAAGAGGATGGCATACTTAGAAATAAATTTTACTAATGAAATTTTCTAATAAAATAAAAAGGTATAAATCTATTAAATTTGAAAGTTTGTCATAACACATATTTTTCCAGTCAAAGCCTATATTCTTTTTCTCAAAATAGAGTGTAAATAGGAAACTTCTAGATTATTATTATCTACTGTGATTCTTTCAAATCTTGTATAGTATTAGTCTACTTTACATAATTTTATTATTTTGTTTAGAAGTAAACAAAGTATGGATGTAATTATATTCTTTTCCAAATCAAAAATGTCTGATTGCTTATAGCTGGCTTCTAAAATGACTAGAGATGAAAAAAAAAGAAATGAATTTATAGTATTTTCCTTCAGCCCCTATCTTGAGAACAGATTTATGTCATTCCATTTCTATCTTAATAGCTACTTCAGTCATGAGGATGGACGAATATTTTGTCTTTTTCAGTTCCCATTACAATCTGTGATGAGAATAAAGTACTGAAATGTTAATGTTTTATATATTTTGTGACAGAAGTAATGTGCAATTCCATTTTGACCTTTCCAATATGATACAGATCGATTACCTGGACATTTTATTTCTTCTGATGCCTACTACTTTAATAGTCTGTGGAGAAAACGGCATAATGATCAGTCAATCAAACTTTCACACCTGTGGTATAGCAGCTACAACAACAAGAAAATACCCTACCTACAATGCATAGACATAATTTTCTGGTATATCAGTGTACATCTTACATAGTGCACATTTGTAAAAACCTGATATTTTCCAAAAAATCATCATATTTTAAATTGTTCTAAATGTCTGTTCATGTCTAAGTTCTGATGAGCTTATGCAATGTTAGAATTGCAAAGTTGAAAGGGCCTTTCTATTCATCTAGTACCAACCACACCAGAATCAAAATTCCTCCTACATTATCTGAAAAATGGCCCTCCAGTGCTTAATTGAAACCTGTCCTACTTACTTTATCCAATTCAAAATTAAATTAAAAGAATTTAATAGATATTTCCTGAATTATCTTAAGCAAATGTATATGGATATAAGAAGGGTTCACATTCAGACCAGCCATCTCTTTATTTCTTACCTGACTCTTCCGGAATTGTGCCCCCACAAAGTGAGTGCCTTTCACCAATGATCCTTTTCATCCTGCATTTAGCTCCTTGAGGTCAGGAACTGTCTTTCAATGTGTATTTATATTTGCTGAGCTTTACATTCTACCTGGAATACAGTGACCATTTAATAAATACTTATTGGCCAATTGACTATTTAATTGATGTTATAAAAGAAAGAATTAACATAACAACCCTCTAAGTTTGTAGAATAGTCTACTACTAACTATAAGGTTCAGGAGATAGGGGATTAACACAAAGAAAATACATTGATGATTGATTGATACCATTAATTGACCCAACTCTTAATAAAGGATTGTTATACCTGTTTTTCAGATGAAGAAGATAAGTCTCTGAGAAATTAATTAACTCGTTCATGGTTAACCAACTAAGAAGAAGAGTGATTTGAACCCATAGTTCTTGCCTCCTAGAACAGCACATTTCCCCCCACCTCAATAGTGCATGTAGATTGACATAGGAATTCACATACTTTAAGATAAAAAAGAAAAGGAACAGTACCTTGATCTACACACAGAGAAGAAAAGAGGAGATCCAGAAAATTAGTCGCATAATTTTAGGCAAACAGGGAATCCAAGATGAATGGAACAGAAAACTCTATCAGGGATCACTTTGAAAATGTGGGGATCTTTTCAACCCCACATATGATATATTCATATTAAATCCCACATATGATATTCAGTTCATATGATAAATCCACTTCCACTCCATGTATGCATACTACTTACCTTTCCATTTCCCATTTCCCATTAAGGATTGAAAAAATTGTTTCTTCTTCCACATATTCCCTCTACTTAGAGATTCTTATGTTAGTAAAACCAGAGAGGTTTATTTGGGTAAATAAACTTTTAAAATACAAATATTCTTCCAGTAAATCCTCAGTTCAAGTACTTTAGTTCACTCATTTGATATATAAAATTAAGTAAAGGGAAATTATATTATTTTATTACATATTTTGCTTGAAAGATGAGAAGAATATAAAGAAGATTGAGGAAAGAAAGAAGGAAATATTAATTTTTAAGTCATAGCCTCTTAAATTATTTGACATTTTACTCTACACTTTGATAGACATAATTTATACAAGATAGATATCATTTATACAAGAAAAAAAGACATAAAGGAAATAAAGTGAAAATGGCATTCTTTAATCTGTATTCTGATTCTGTCTGATCCTCTTTTGGTGGTGGGTAGGTTTTTTCATTATGAGTCCTTGGAGGTAGCTTGGATCACTGTATTACTTATAATAGTTTAATCATTCATAGTTGATTATCATACAGTATTGCCATTAATATGTATGACCTTCTCCTGGTTCTACTCACTTCGTGGTGTTTCACTTCATATAAGGTTTTTTCCCCCATTATTTTGTGTGATTGTCTTATGTGTCACTAATTATGGCACAACAATATTCCATTACAGTTTTATACCACAACTTTTAAAACTACTCACCAATTGATCAACATCCCTTTAGTTTCCAATGCTTTGCCACAACAAATAGAACTGCTATAAATACTTTGATATAAAGTAGGTCCTTTTCGCTTAACTTTGATCTCCTTGTTATACCCACCTAGTAGTGGTATTACTGAATCAAAGGATATGCACAAGTTTATTATGATCTTTCCAGCATGATTCTAAACTGCTCTCCAGCATGGTTGCATCAATAAATGACATGTTGTTATACATTTCACTCAGTTGTCTTTATATATTTCAGAAATGAAGCTTTTGTTATATAAACTTGCCATAAATTTCCTGCCCAATTTTCTGCATCTCTTCTAATCTTAATTGAACTGACTTCGTGTAAAACTTTTAAAATCTTATTTAATAAAAATTAAGGGACAACTTGATGGCATATGGAGAAGGTATGCAGTCAGGAAAACTCATTCTCTTGAGTTCAAATTTGGACTTATACATGTACTAGTTATGTGACCTTTGGCAAAGAATTTAGCTTAATTTGACTGTCTCCTCATCTGTAAAATGAACTGCAGAAGGAAATAGCAAACCACTCCAGAATCTTTGTTAAGAAAATGTGAAATGGATTTAAAGATTGTCATACACAACTGAAATGACTTAACAACAAAAAATCAAAAAGGTCTTTATCTCTTGTATAGTCTTAATTTTCCCCTTATCTATATATCTAAAAGGTAAATGTTACATGTTCCCCTAATTGGCTAATAGCATCACCCTTTGTATTTAAATCATGTGTTCATTTTGATGTTATATTAATAAATTGAATGAAAAACTAGTTTCTAGTTTTTCCTGAAGTTTTTGTCAAATGAGTTCTTGATCCAAAAAGTGAGATCTTTGAGTTTTTTAAACACTAAATTACTATTTTCATTTACTACTACTATGTATTGCATACACCATTTATTACAATGATCCTCGGCTCTCTCACTCTTAGTCAGTACCAGATTGTTTCAGTGATTACCATTTTATAAAAGGAGTTTGAGATCTGACATGGCTAGGTGAACTTTCTTCACAATTTTTTTCATTTAAACTTTTTAATTTTCTTGAAATTTTGTTCTTCAAGAAGAATTTTGTTATTATTTTTATAACTATAAAATAATTTTTATAGCTTGGTATGATACTAAATAAATTAATTTAGGTAAATTTATGATTTTTATTATATTGGCTTAGCCTACATATAAACAATTAATATTTTCCAATTGTTTATTATTTTCATATAGTCCCTGGCTTTGCCCAGACAGATAAACTCCAAGTCGTTTTATATTTCTACACCTTTTTTAAATGGACTTTCTCATTTTGCCTTTTGCTGCTGAACTTTTTTTGGTAATACATGGAAATGCTGATGATTCATGTGGATTTATTTAATATTCTCCAACTTTGCTAAAGTTATTATTTCAATTATTTTTATTTGATTCCCTTGGATTCTCCTTGTTTAACATCATCATATCTGCAAAAGGTGAGGTACCATATACCACTAAAAAGAAAGTATATTCCTTTTTATTCCCATTTAATTTTCTCCAGATAACTATCATTTTAACTCATCTAAGATTCTATTTATCTACTTGTCTTCATTCTTATTAATTTTTTGCTTAGATTTATCTATTTCTGACAGTTGAAAATTATAGTCATCAACTATTATTGTTTTGTTTTCTATTTCCATCAGTAACTAATTTAGTTTTTCCTTTAAAAATTTGGATACTATAATATTTGGTGCGTATAAGTTTAATATTTCTAATACAGAATAATATTCATGTTTATCTCTTTTGATTATATCTATTTTGGCTTTGACTTTGTCAGAGATCATGATAGTTACTCTTGCCTTCTTTGTGTCAGTTGAGGCATAGTATATTTTGCTCTAGCCCTTTATTTTTTTCAATGTGTTTTTCTCATTTTTAAGTGTATTTCTTTTAAACAAGATATTTTCAAGTTTGGGTTTTTAATCCATCCTGATATACATTTTCCTTCACATTTAAAGTCATAATTAATAATTTGTATATTTCCCTCCATTTTGTTTTCCCTCACTCTCCTTCTCTTCTCTTTTTGTCATATCCTTCCTCAGACATCCACTTTCTTGGACTACCTCTTCAGTTCACACTATTTCTTAGAAACCTTCCTGTATTATCTTCCTTTGTCCTTATAATTCTAAATTGTCTGAAATTTCTAAAGGTCTCTCCCTTGTCCCTTCTCCCTTACTTTGTATTTCATATTCTATCTCTCTTTCCAAAAGTCTCTTCCTTATCCCTCCAACGACATCCTTCTATTTCTTTTAATGAGTTAGTTTCTAAAAATCCTTCCCTTAAATCCCTCCTTCAATCCCTCACTTTGCTGTTCAATTTCTTGATATGTACTCCTTTCTAGTTTTCCCTCCATTTTCTTATCCTCTTGCCTTCTTTCCTCTTAATCTACCCTTTCTTCTCTTATTCCTTTAGTCCTATAAGTCAACTCACTCCTTCTCTTTTCTTATCTCCTTTTCTTCTGTTCATATGTTAAAAAATAATTTTACTCTTCTAATTGTATATGCCGTTTTCTCTTTAACCTAAATCTGCTAAGACTAGGGTTCTAGTACTATTAGCCCTCCACTCTCTCCTCCTGTTCTCTGTGAAAGTTATTCCATTTATTCATTTTTTATTTGAGATAATTGTTCCATTTTATCTCTTATTGCTCTATTTTATTATTAATTTTCCTCCTTTCATTAGATTCAAATTCACCTTGAGTCTTTTATCTATAAATGCTTTTTCAAAGTACCCAGGTAATTGTGTCATTCTTAAGGATTGTGGTCAACATTTTCCATTTAATAATTAAACTATTTGACCTATTGGTTTGCTTATATTTCATTTTCAAAATTATCCTTTTAAGTTTCTAATAGGTTAAATTTTCTACTAGTTGTGGATTTTTCTCCAAGAATAGTAGAAATTCTTATAATTCACTAAATACTTATTTTCTAC
Source organism: Gracilinanus agilis (assembly GCF_016433145.1). Lineage (NCBI taxonomy): Eukaryota > Metazoa > Chordata > Mammalia > Didelphimorphia > Didelphidae > Gracilinanus > Gracilinanus agilis. The sequence continues at coordinate 133,876,807 of NC_058134.1, read as the reverse complement.
TTGTATAATTATGCTCAACTTTTCTGGACAGTCTTCATTTCAAAGTTTGTTCTTTGAAATTTTTTGTTCCGTGTTCCATACCCTTTGCTCCTTTAATGTTGAAGCTGCTAAATCTTGTATTATTCTGACTATACTTCCACAGTATTAGAACATTTTTCTTATTGCTTGTAGTATTTTCTCCTTTACCTGAGAGCTATGGAACTTAACACTGACAATCATCTGCATTTTCATCTTTGAATCCCCTTATAGTGGTGAATGGTGAATTTTTTTCAATTTCCATTTTGTCTACTTGATTTATAATTTCACAGTAATATCCCTTCATTATTTCTTAGAGAATGTTATCAAACTATTTTTATCATACGTTTCTGAGAGCCCCACAATGCTTCTATTATCTCTCCATCTATTTTCTATGTCAGTTTTTCTCTGGAATGATGTTTTATATTCTCTTCTATTATTTCATTCTTTTGATTTTGCCTTATTATTTCTTATTGTCTCAGGAAGTCATTTGTTTCCCCTTGTCTACTTCTAGTTCTTAATGAATTATTTTCTTCTGTGAGTTTTTGAATATCTTTTTCCACTTGGGTGATCTTTCTCTCATAATTTCCTTTATTTTTTGCATTGCTTTCATTGTGTTCCTATATTTTCCTCAACTTCAATTTTTTAATGTTTTTTGAGGTCTTTTTCAAGATCTTCCAAAAGTTCTTTTGTTCTTTTGACTATCGTTTTTCTTAGTTTTTGAGAAGTAGATATTTTTATTTCACTTTCCTCTGAGTTTGAACAAAAGTCTTCTCTCTCCCCAGTATAGATATGTGTTCTTTCTTCTTTGCTTACTCATTGAAAAAAGTTGGTGGCCAGGCCAATAGACTTACTTATGAGTTTTGTAATAGAGTCTCATGGTTCCTAAGGTGTTGGGGAATGGCAAAGTATTGCTTATATTTCTGTGCTTTTGTGTGCTGTATTTGAAATTCATAGTTTCTATTTAACTCTAGCCTTTTTTATCAGCAGTGCTTGAAAATCACCTATTTCATTAAATATCCATTCCACTCAACCCCTGAATTATTATGTTAAGTTTTACTGGGTATATGATCATTGGTTGTAATCTTAGCTCCTTGCCTTTTGGAATATAATAATGTAAGATCTCTGATCCTTTAATGCCAAAGCTGCTAAATCTTGTGTTATCCTGACATGGTTCGACAATGTTTGATTTTTTTTCTAGCTTCTTGCAGTATTTTCTAACTAAATTGGGCACTCTTGAATTTGGTTATAATATTTCTGGCAATTTTCATTTTTGATTCTCTTTCAAGAAGTTATTGGGGGGCAGCTGGGTAGCTCAGTGGAGTGAGAGCCAGGCCTAGAGACGGGAGGTCCTAGGTTCAAACCCGGCCTCAGCCACTTCCCAGCTGTGTGACCCTGGGCAAGTCACTTGACCCCCATTGCCCACCCTTACCAATCTTCCACCTATGAGACAATACACCGAAGTACAAGGGTTTAAAAAAAAAAGAAGTTATTGGTGGATTATTTCAATTTCTATATTATCTTCTGGGCCTAGAATGTCAGGCAAATTTTCTTTAATATTTTCTTGGATATGAAGCTATTTTTATCATGAATTTAGGATAGTCCAATAATTCTTTTTGAAAGTAATGGAATATTTTCTCCAACTACACATTATAAAATTTTAACATATTTTTTGAAATTAACAAAATGCAGGGAAATACACAATCATAATGTATAAATTAGATCAAATTGTTTACCATCTAAAGGAGGAAAGGGAATGAGGGAGATAATTTGGATCTCATAATTTCAGAAAATATGTTAAAGTTGTAATAGCATGTTGTTGGAGAATATGCTATGTATTTTTAAATAATTATTGGACGACTTTGTGTTTTTTAAATAATTATTGGACTACTGGAAATTACCCTCAATTTCCAATTCTTTTCTAATGCAAAAATGTCTACTATAAATATTTTGTACAATAATTCATTTTGAAAGTTCTCTTCTTTAGTGTTTTATTATAATTTCTAAAGCATAAGAGTCACAAGGGTTAGCCAATTGAGGTTAAGTGACTTGCCCAGGGTCACAAAGATAGGAAGTGTCTAAGGCCTAACTTGAAACCACATCTTCTAGACTCTGGTACTGTCATTCTAATCAATGTGCTACCTAACTGCCCCTGTATAATAATTCTTAACTTATCTTTCTCAATCTATTTCTAGGTCATTGGTTTATCCAGTGAGATATTTTAAATTTTCTCCTCCTTGAAAAATATGTAATGTTTTATAGTTTCTTGATGTCCCATAGAGTGATTAAGTTCCACTTCCCCAATTTTGATGTTTATGGAATTTCCTTAACTGAGATTTTATAACTCCTTTTCCATTTGGTCAATTCTATTTTTAAGGAGTTTTGTTCATCTTTAGGAAAATTTTTATGTATTTTAAAATTTTCTTGTGCTTTGTTTCTAAACTGTCAACTCTTTCCCCATGATTCTCTTATTTCACTTTCATTTCTTTTATCAATTTTTAGTTTACTTCTCTTATTTAATTTTCAAAATAACTTTGAGCTTTCCTAAGAATTAATTTTTAACATGATACCAATTCACTTTTTCCTTTGAGGTTTTGCACATAGCAATTGTGCCATTGTTTTGTTATCATTCCTGTCACCACAATAACTTTATATGATTGAGTTTTTCGGGGGTGTTTTTGTTTGTTTGTTTGTTATTTGCTGTCTTTCTCATTTTCTAGCCTATTTCTTAGCCTTTGGCTTTATTTTAAATTTTGACTGCTCCCTGCATTAGAGGGTGCAGTGTCCCAACTATCATGTCTTTCATATCGCCCTTACATATCCTGTAAGTTTTCCATTCTTCTAAGATGATATTATCTAAGAGGAGGTGTGGACATTATTGTTCTGGTCTGTTTTGCTCTGTGGCTGTACAAAAGCACTCTTTTCTAACCTGGGACTGTGTTCAGACTCCTCAGTCTTCTGCAACTTGGAGATCTAGTATGCCATGGGCAGTGCAACAGAGGGCCACACCTAGTGCCAGTAAAGTGTTCCCAGTAATCTTCTTCTACTAGTTGTGTAGCTCCCTTATCATCTGTGAACTGAAAGCTCTAGAAGTCACAACAGCTAATTCAGTCATCTCCAAATCTACTGGAGACTTGCTAGAAGCACTGCCTGTGCTGAACAGTACTCCACTCTCACCCTAATGGGGAAAAAATATACATATATATATATATATGTATATTTTTTTTCTGTTAACCTTCCAATTTGTCTTCCACTGGAAAATTATTTTGCTCTATCTTTTTGTTGGTTCTATCACTCCAGAATTCATTTTGAAAAATTATTTTAACATTTTTTGAGGAGGATTTGGGAGAAGTCAGGCAACTGTCTCTGCCTTTATGCTACCATCTTGGCTCCACCCTAATCACGTTTTAATGACAATGAAAACAGGGTGGGATTAAAAATAATTATAATCTTCACTTCTCAAAGTTGGCCTCAATTCATGATTTCAAATGACTAGTTCCTAGTTTTGAAATATAGAGTCAATTATGTATATTTAGTAACTGTGTCATTTATTCAATTGCTATTATCCAGTAAGGGGTAGAAATGCCAGGACTAGAGAGCAAGAGGGGAATTTAGGGATTTTTGTTCCAGGATTACCCTGGCCTACTAATACAAAAATCACTTAACAGTAATAGATTGATTTACATCAATGCAGGCAGAGTTCCCAGAGTCAATAATCTCCATTTTCACCGTGGCAGGAGTGTTCTAACAGGAATGCAATGTTATATTAAAGTTAAAATATTTGATTTCCCAATTCATTTGACTGCCCTGAAATATTTTGAAAGCTAGCTGATTGTTATTTGTCATATATATTAGTTATCCCTTAAGTTTGATGTTTCCATCAAAAATATTTTATGTAAACCTTGTAGGATCAAAAAATATGGTAAGATTTTTTTTAAATTAAATGAAAAAGTCAGATAGAATTCAGTTTCCTTTTTTGTAGAGCTGCAAATGAGCCTTTCAGTAAGAAAGAGAGTGCAGGAGGAAAGAGAAAAAGGGAGAGGGAGGGAGAGAGAGACAGAGGGACAGAGAGAATGAGATAAGAAAAAAAAAACAAACCAGAATACTACATTTTCTAATTACACTTCTTTATCCCTGACCTGCTCCTTGCCTATTTACCGCTCCCCCCCCCACCTTTGTTCCCAAAGTCTTTCTGACCTTTGGGCTTTGAGAAAGAAGAGGAAAAGGAGGACAAAGAAGAGAAGGAATGATATTCTGTTGCTGTTTGCATTTGCTGAGAATTAAAATAGGATCATTGAGCATTTAGTGAAGTGTTTTATACATGATACATCATAACATTGTAGGTTTTAAAGCCAGAAAGGATGTTAGAGATCAGTTACTAGCAAAACAGAAAAAGCTCCAGCTTTAGAATCAAAAGATTCAAGTTTAAATTCTGCCTCTGCCACATTTTACCAGTGAGATGTTAGGCAAATCACTTCTCTCTAGGGCTCAGTTACCCGATTTGTTAAAATGAGGGAGAAGTTGAACTAGATGTTACTTGAGATCCCTTCTAGCCATAGATCTATGAACATATCATCCTAGAAATTAAAAAAAACACAGAAAGGAGATGTTTTAACCCATGGCATTATATCACAAATCTGTTACTCTTTCTACCATTCTGTGCAGTGCTGAAAAACAAGTTGATGATTAAGTAGAGCTTCCAAAAATAACTTGAAAATTAGTTTACATTCTTTCTCATTCATTCTAATATCAAACAAAGAAAACTTCAGAACATCATATTATTTCCCAAATGATTGTAAGTAAAGATATGTGAACAATATTTCAAAATCTGATTTGTTTTTTAAGATATGAGAATGTTCTGGCCTGTTTATAAAAACCATTCTTGAAACATTCAATTCAACATTTATTCAGCTCCTAGTACAAATAAGGCATTGTATTTAATGAAAATATCATGAAAATAAAAAGAAGACAGTACCTTCCCTCAAGGAATTTGTAGTCTAAAAAGAACATGAACAGTGATCACAGTTGACTAATATGCAAAGTGTAATAGTTCAGTGTATGGGAGATTAGTGGGGTAAAAGTTTTTGACAGCTATGATAACTGAATGACACTGGGCAAGCTGTTTGGTCTCCTTAAAACTGTTTCCTCTTTAGTAAAATAGATATATTAATATTTGTGTTACATATCTCTTAGTTTTGTTGTAAGGAAACTTATTTGACACTGTAAAGTGAAATATAAAAGTGAGTTGTTGAAATTATTATTATTATCATTAAAGAAGGAAAGAATCACTCATAGGTGAGAGGATCAAAGAAGATCCCAGGTGATAATTAAACACTTAGAAGTCAGAACTCTGCAATGTAAGATTTATTTATTGATCCTTTCTTTGGCAAGACAAGTAACATTGCAACAGATAACACAGAGGAAGGGTCAACCTACCATTTAAGATTTGGGTTGAAATATTGCCTCTATTGCAGATCCTGGCAAAAAATAACAGTAAAAGCACTAATTATATATAAAATTATAAAGTATATTTTTCCTACATTTATGTTCTATATATTATACTTCAGTCATAATTTAATAAATAGGATAAAAACGATGACTAATATGCTCCAAATAAATTAAGTATTGAGAGCATATGAATGAATATCATGTTAGTTCTTCACTTTTTATATGCCTTCTCTCATTTGAAAGTATTTATTTATTTTAAATGTAAAAAAAAATAAATTCCCAATTCTTTCCCTCTTTCCAAACTTTCTCCTACTATTGTGAGGAAGATTAGCTGGTAATTAAGTATTAAGAATGTACCTAGCAGGAAGGAGCTGGAGCTGGAGAATTCCAAGATGGAACGAAGGAACAGGAAGTAGGTGCCTTGTGCCCTGAGAGAGGGACTCCATTAGGGGTTAACAAAAACTATTGTTAGCCCTGGGAGATCTCAGAGTAAAGGACACCCTGCTTCCTGATTTCCCTGGGATCCTGAGTGGTGGTAATTTCCAACAAGAGGACCAGACCAACAGAGAAGCACCAAGAAGAGGAGAAGTTTGGGATCTGGTGGACAGCATATCAAGCACACTCTTTCTTCTTGGATATCTTGGACCACCTAGGCTTTTGGCATCCTGATCATCCTTGGATAACCGTAAGCCCCAAAGCCACCCTCAGCCCTTTAGCTGTGCTGATTAAATCTGGCTGGAACCAGGTTTGATGCAGCCTTCTCTGTGACTCCTGCACTGCTCCCTTGGCCCTGTCTGTTTAGGTCACTAAGTTAGAGTAGAGAAGTCCTCCCCTTTTCCTGTGGTTTTGTCATTAGGTTTTAAGTATAGAAATCCCTTTCCCACCTTTTAGTTAAACATAATTAAACCAGTTAAACCCTTTTACCTTGCCTGCTTGTTTCTAGATTCTGGCCTAGGGGAAGCTGGGTGACATTAAGACCAACTGCCATTCCTGTGTGAATCCAGTAAACTCTGCTCTTTCCATCCTGGTCCAGTCTCTCCTACAACCCAGTGTGTGTACCCACAACTATTTAGCTTTATTGTAACATCCCTGGTGCCCTCCATTACCTATTTTCCACACTACCCACTGAGAAGGGAACCTATATGCTAGCCATTATGCATGTGAAATTATGCAAAACATATTTCCATATTAGCCACATCACAAAAAAAAGAAAAATGTGGAAAGTGAGAAAATTATACTTTAATTTGTACTCAGAATTCATCTGTTCTCTCTCTGAAGATGGAGAGCAATTTTCATCATGAGTACATCTGAATTGCCTTAGATCATTGTACTGTATATATTCGCTAAGTCTTTTGCAGTCATTCATCATTACAATATTGCTTTGAGTGTATGTGTCTTTCTATTTTATGTGTGTTTCCAGTATACATCATATTATTGGATTCTGGTTTCTAAAAAGTTCTATTACAAAACTCATTTTATTGGTGAGTTGATTACATTGATATTTGTTGTTGTTCAGTCCTTTCAGTCATGCCTGACTCTTTGTGAACCTGTTTTGGGGTGTTCTTAGCAAAGATACTGGGGTGGTTCACCATTTCCTTCTCCAATTTACTTAACACTCACTACAGAACTGAGGCAAATAGGGGTAAGTGAGTTGCCAGTCAAAGAGCTAATAAGTGTCTGAGGCTAGTTTTGAACTCAAGAATATGATACTTCCTGATTCCAGGCATGACTGTCTATCACCTGTGTCATTTAGCTGCACATTAGCATTTACAGTTAAACTATTTCCCTCCATCATATTTTCTTCATTTATCCTCTTTCTTTTTACACTATCCTTTCTCAAGCATCAGTTTTGGATTTGATGGCTACCTTCCTTAATCTACTCTTCTTTGTATAATGTGCCTTCTCTTATCCCTTCCACTTCCTACTTTCTGTATTTAATTTAATTAAAAATTTTTTTCTTGATTAATTAATTTAGAATAATTTTCCATGGTTACATGGTTCACATTTTCCCCTTCTCCCTCACCACTCCCAGAGCCAATGAACAATTCGACTGAGTTTTATATGTATCATTGTTCAAAACCCATTTCCATATCATTAATATTTGCATTAGAGTGATCATTCAAAGTCATCATCCCCAATTATATACCCATTGAACCATATGATCAATCATATGTTTTTCTTGTATGTTTCTACTTCTACAGTTCTTTCTCTTGATGTGGATAGCATTCTTTCTCCCAAGTTCCTCTGGATTGTTCTGGGTCATTTCATTGCTACTAGTGGAAAAGTCTATTACATTCAATTGTGCCATGATGTATCAGTCTCTTTGTACAGTGTTCTCCTGGTTCTGCTCCTTTCACTCTGCATCAATTCCTGGAGGTCTTTCCTGTTCACATGGAATTCCTCTATTTCATTATTCCTTTGAGCACAATAGTATTCTATCACCAACAGATACCACAATTTGTTTGGCCATTCCCCAATTGAAGGCCATTCCCTCATTTTCCAATTTTTTGCCACCACAAAGAGGATGGATAAGCATATATATAAATATTTTTGTACAAGTATTTTTCCTTATTCTCTCTTTGGGGTACAAACCCAGCAGTGGTATGGTTGGATCAAAGGGTAGGCATTATTTTAAAGCCCTTTGGGCATAGTTCCAAATTGCCTTCCAGAATGGTTGGATAATTACTGTCATATTGGCCTATATGTTAGGTGTGAGGTGGTACCTCAGAGTTGTTTTGATTTGCATTTCTCTAATTATGAGAGATTTAGAACACTTTTTCATGTGCTTATTAATAGTTTTGATTTCCTTATCTGAAAACAACCTATGCATGTCCCTAGACCATTTATCAATTGGGGAATGGATTGATTTTTTATGTACAACTGATTTAGCTCCTTATAAAATTGAGAAATTAGACCTTTGTCAAAGTTTTTTGTTACAAAGATTTTTCTTAATTTGTTATTTCCCTACTAATTTTGGTTTCATTTTGTACAAAACTTTTCAATTTAATGTAATTAAAAGTATTCATTTTGCATTTTGTAATATTCTCTAACTTTTGCTTGGTCTTAAATTCTTTCCTTTCTCATATATCTGACAGATATACTATTCTATGTTAACCTAATTTACTTACAATTTCTCTATTTATATTTAAGTCATTTACCCATTCTGAATTTATCTTGGTATAGGGTGTGAGATACTAATCTAAATCTAATCTCTCCCATACAGTTTTCCAATTTTCCTAGGAGTTTTTGTCAGATGGTGGGTTCTTGTCCCAAAATCTGGGATCTTTGGGTTTATTATACACTATCTTGTTGAGGTCATTTACCCTAAGTCTATTTCAGTGATCCTCCCTTCTGTCTCTTAGCCAGTACCATATTGTTTTGATGACCACTGCTTTATAGTACAGTTTAAGATCTGGTACTTGTAGGCCAGGATCCTTCACATTTTTTCATTTGTTCCTTTGATATTCTAGATCTTTTGTTCTTCCAAATGAACTTTGTTATAATTATTTTTTCTAATTCAGTAAAAAAGTTTCTTGGTAGTTTGATAGGTATTCCTATTCTTTCTTATGTTTTCAATAGGAATGAATGTTGTATTTTGTCAAAGGATTTTTCTGTATCTATTGTGATAATCATGTGATTTCTGTTGCTTTGATTGTTGATATGGTCAATTATATGGATGGTTTTCCTCCTATTAAACCATCCTTGTATTCCTGGTATAAATCCCACCTGATCATATTGAATAATCCTCATGATCACTTGCTTGAGTCTTTCTGCTAGTATTCTATTTAAGATTTTTGCATCTATGTTCATTAAGGAGCTTGGTCTGTAGTTTTCTTTCTCTGATTTTGGTCTGCCTGGCTTTGGAATCAGTACCATATTTGTGTCATAAAAGGAATTTGGTAAAACTCATTTGCTTATTTTGTCAAATAGTTTGTACAGTATTGGGATTAGTTGTTCTTTAAATATTTGGTAGAATTCACTTGTGAATCCATCTGGCCCTAGTGATTTTTTTTCTTAGGGAGTTTTTTGATGGCTTGTTCAATTTCTTTTTCTGAGATGGGATTATTTAAGTATTCTATTTCCTCTTCTTTTAATCTAGGCAGTTTATATTTTTGTTAATATTCACTAATTTCACCTAGGTTGTCATATTTATTGCCATATAGTTGGGAGAAATAGCTCTTAATAATTTCCTTGATTTCCTCTTCATTAGAGATAAGGTTACTGCTTTCATCTTTTATACTGTTAATTTGATTTTCTTCTTTCTTTTTTTAAATTAGATTAACCAGTACTTTATCTATTTTATTTCTTTTTTTTAAAATATCAGCTCCTAGTCTTATTTCTTAATTCAATAGTTGTTGTTTTTTACCTTCAATTTTATTAATTTCTCCTTTGATTTTTAGCATTTCCAATTTGTTTTTTATATGAGGATTTTTATTTTGTTCTATTTCTAATTTTTTTTAAGTTGCATGCCCAATTAATCGAACTCTTTACTCTCTGATTTATTGATATATCCACTCATGGATATAAATTTTCCCAGGTGTATTGCTTTTGACAGTATCCCATATAGTTTGATATGTTGTTTCCTCATTGTTGTTCTCTTTAATGAAATCAGTAATTGTTTCTTTGTTTTGTTCTTTGACCCACCAGTTTTGAAGAATTTGATTATTTAATTTCTAATTAATTTTATTTTTGCCTTTCCAAAAGTTCTTATTAATTATGATTTTTATGCATTTTGGTCTGAAAAAATTTCATTTATTAATTATGCTTTCCTACATTTGATTGCAATGTTTTTATGCTTTAGTATATGATCAGTTTTTCTATATGTGCCATGTGCTGCTGTAAACAAGATATAATCCTCTTATCCTTATTTATTTTTCTCCAGATATCTATTAGCTCTAATTTTTCTAACATTTTATTCATTTACTTCCTACTTATTTATTTTTTGGTTCAATTGGTCTAGCTCTGATAGGGGAAGATTGAGGTCCCCTACTAGTATGGATTTCCTCCTTATGTTCCTTAAATTTCTCCTTTAGAAATCTGAATGCTATACTGTTTGGTGCAAATATGTTGAGTAATGATACTCCATTATTTATATTGCATTTCATCAAGATGTAATTACTTTTCTTATCTCTTCTAATGAGATCTATTTTTGCCTTACTTTTTTCTTTTCTTTTCTTTTTCTTTTTTTAAACCCTTAAATTCTGTGTATTGGCTCCTAGGTGGAAGAGTGGTAAGAGTGGGCAGTGGGGGTCAAGTGACTTGCCCAGGGTCACACAGCTGGGAAGTGTCTGAGGCCGGATTTAAACCTAGGACCTCCCATCTCTAGGCCTGACTCTCAATCCACTGACCTACCCAGCTGCCCCCTGCCTTACCTTTTTCTGAGATCATAATTGCTACTTCTGCCTTCTTCGTCTCAGTTGCAGCTCAGTAAATTCTATTCTACTCTGTTCCCTTTAGCCTTTTTCTTGTAGACAACATATGGTAAGATTCTGGTTTTAAATCCATTCTGCTATCTGCTCCCTTTTTATGGGTGAGTTCATCCCATTCACATTCATAGTTATTATTACTGTCTCTGTATTCCCCTCCATTTTCAATTCCTTCTTTGATTCTGCCTTTTCTCTTATCCATCCTATTGTCTCCTCCAACTTTTCTCTTTTAGTAAGTTTACCCTTCCTAATGTTACTCCCCTTCCCACCACCTCCCTTCTTATTATTCCCCTCTTATTATAGTGCCTTTTAAATAATCCCCCATCCTCTCCCTCCCTTATGTTGCTTCCCTCCTGACCAGTCCATTCATAACCCTTCTGTTTCCCTATAGAGCGGGGGTCAGCAACATATGGCTCTCTAACCATATCTGGCTCCACCTCCCAAACAGCCAGTCCAGGCAGAAACCCCGGGATGTGCCTCAGGGGACCCTTTAGCCCCCGCCCCATATTCCATCACCTTCCACCTCCATCCTCCTCCTTCTGTAGGTGTTTATGGCTCTCACGTCCGAAAAGGTTGCCAACCATTGCATAGAGCATGATACAGTTTTCTATCCCAAAGACCTTACTGTTCTTCCCTTTATGAGCCAATTCCAATGAGCATAAGGTTTCAGTATTACCTGTCATCAACCTCTTTCTCCCTTTCAATTTATTGGTCTCCCCTCTTTTCCCCACAGTGTGCTTCTTTATGAAATATATATTTACCCCGTTTTATCTCTTTTACCATTTCTCTTAATTTTATCCTCTTTTTCCCCTAATTTATATATATATATATATGTATATATGTATATGCATATATATAATTGTTTTAACATATCATCCTATATAATTTATCACTGTAACCTCTAGGTATACTTCTTTTAAGAGTTTTTAAGAGTTATCAATATTATCTTTTCATATAGGAATACAAATCATTTGAATTTATTGGGTCCCTAATTTTTTTCCCTTTCTTAATTACCTTTTGTTTATTCTCTTGAGTTCTGTATTTGGGCATCGGATTTTCTGTTTAAGTCCGGTCTTTTCTTCAAGAATGCTTGTAAATCATTATTTTATTAAATGACCACACTTTACCTTGCAAAAATATAGTCAATTTTGCATAGGTAGTTGATTCTTGGTTGTAGATCTAGTTCCCTTGCTTTCCAGAATATCATATTCCATGCCTTTGGGTCTTTACAATTCTCTATCTAAATTGTGAGAGGGAACTTATTTGCTGTTATTTCCCTACATAAATTATATCATAGGTATTCATTAAAAATAAATTCTTGAAAATGACAGATTTGGACTAGATGGGCTCCAAGGGAATTCAGATCCTATGGTCTCACGGTAACTCATTTAACTTCTACTTTAAAAATCTGAATGCTATAACATTTGATGTGCATATATTTAGTAATGATATTACCTCATTGTCTGTGGTAACATTTATCATAATGTAGTGTTCTTCCTTAACTTCTAATTAGATCTATTTTTCTTTTGCTTTCTCTGTGACTGTGATGAGCATCTCTGCTTTTTTTTTTAACTTCAGCTGAAGTATAACAGATTCAGTCCCTTATCTTTACTCTTATTATGTCTCACTGCTTCAAATGAATTTCTTATAAACAATAAATTCTAAGATGCTGATTTCTAATTCACTCTATTATCTTCCATTTTATGGAAAATTGTTCCATTGACATTCACAGTTATGATTACTAACTTCTATTTCCCTCCTTCCAATTTTCCCATTCATTCTTCTCCCTCTCTCTCTCTGATATTCACATATTATTCTATTTCTTTTCATTCTTTTGATTTTGTTCAATTGGTTCTAGATATTTCTTGGAAATCACTTCTATTTGTCCTATATTAATTTTTAAGATATTATTTTCTTCATTGAGGTTTTGTGTCAAATTTTTCAAATGCTTAGTTATGCTTTTTAGGAAATTGTCTTTATTATATTCTTGTGCCTCTTTAAAGTTTGGCCTATTTTTAAATTGTTAAAAGTATTAAGTAAAAATTATTAAGTTAAAAGTATTAAGGTGTTAAAAGGTGCTCAATATTTTCTAGGGTCTCTTTCACCAAGTAGTTAGTATTTACTTCCATTAAACTGATGGCCTTATATTTATTTACATGTTACTATAGATACCGGTCCATTGGTTGAATTGATGCCATGTATTTTTATTTTTTAATTGAAATTCTTTTGGGATGGTAAGTGAAAAAATCAGTGATTTTATCATTGTATGGTCTTCTAATGAAGGAACTAAGTGCATTACAACTAATTCATGACTCAGTGGGTCACACAGTTTATGATTGTCAGTAATTGAATTTGAATCAAGGCTCAAACCCAAAGACTTAAAATATAAACTTCCACTTCATACTGTGGTAGATTTTGCAATCTTCTCAAAATAATTTGGTAAAAACACTTCATAAGATTGCAATGAAAATTTTTGCTTAGTAACACTGGCTTTTCTAGTCATGACTCCCAAAGATTTTGTTCTTTGTTATCATGAATAAGGTGTATCTTTGTATATTGTGAATCTGTTTTTGAGATTTTTACCTTGATGTGCTTTTCTAATCTGAAGATGAATTCATGCTGACATTAGCAGCTTTGAAACAACTAGGATTATCACGTTAAGAATTTAGCCTTTCATATGACCTTGTAGTTATGTTATGATTCACACATAACTGAATTCATGCTATAGTTACATGCATCAGAATAATCATGTGCCAGGATTTGGACTATAGGTGCAGCCACAAAATTTTGTTCTTTGTTGTTTATTTACATACTTTTATTTGTGATTATCAGCTGCTGCTTTGCAAATTTGCAAATAACAAGAATTTTTAAGTGTCCTGTTTTCCAATTTTGAATCATTCGTGATAATTAGATTGTCTGATTTGGTTGACTTGATACAGTTATCAGAAATGTAGGATGTATTGTTGGTTGCATTTTCCCTTCATGGTTTTAGTCATGTGTGTGTGTGTGTGTGTAACTATATGTGTATGTTATATATATGTAATAAATGTAATGTATGCATGTATATTATATAGGTGGTAGCTGTAGAAAAGGCAAGGGGAAACTGAGATATGAATTTGTTATAGTGTGTGTGTGTGTGTGTGTGTGTGTGTGTGTGTGTGTGTGTGTACACATTATATCAAGAAGGACTTCAAAGCTTGGAACAGTTTGGTAATTCCAACACTTTTCATTTTTTCCTCTTCATCGTGTTGGATTCTAGTTATAATGAATAGTTGCTTTCTTCTTGTTCTGGGGAGGAGACATGGCAGTTACTCAGATGGCTGAAAAATATTTATTAAGCTGCAATAGGTTTCACAGCTGGGACCATATCATTCAGTTATACTTTGGACTGTTGGGTTCCAGCTTCAAGGGAATTGCCTGCTCTGTAGGGCTTTCATGCCACTAGTTAAAAATATATTTGGCATTTGTTGTGACTCCTAGGGCCTCACCAAATACTTTTCTCTCTATAAGCATGGCACAGGCCTATAACAGAACTATTTCTAGGATATTTGCTCAGAGTTTAGCACCAGTACTCCTTGCTTCAAATCCCAGCCCAGAATTTTCATTATGATAGTATGGAAAAAACCTTGGTAGATTGGGAAAGAGATATCTGTTCACAATCAGAAGACTGATTTTCAGTGATCTGATAGTACTGCAGTTTTTATTTGGATTATTCTAGCTCAAATAATATGTACTAAACCTGATTAAACATACCCCCTGTTATGATTAACTTCATAGAGAGTCAAGATGAATCCAGCTGCTTTAATATTTTTCTTACCTTATTAACCTTAAAAGAGGTAATGGAAAACTACTTATGATAAAAAAGAATCCTAGAAAACTGAGTATCAATTTTGGTTACCTCAGACTCGGATTGTTTCTCTCTCAGAATACAGTACACGGTAGGGGCTGCCTCTGGTTTTCTATCAGTAGTGCCAAGTTCACTCTGTTAGACTAGCCATTCTCTTTCCTCCTGTGGTTTGCCTTCCATTCCCCTCCACACACACACACACACACACACACACACACACACACACACACACACACACCAATTCCAGTTTCTTTTTTTACCTTCTCATATAAATCATCTTCCAATGGCCCCAGTCCCAATTATATCCCATAAAACCATTCCCCATCTCTTCCTTCTAGTATTAACTCACCCATTTCTTGAAGGCCTTCAGAGCTATTTTCTCAAGATCTTACTCAAATGTATTTCATAAATTCTCTGATTTCATCAATATGGATACTCTTTCCACTACTGCAGAAGATAATAACATATGGTATTACATATATGGCATTAAGAGTTGTTAATGGCAATAACATTTCCTAACCTTGTGAACTGCTTCCTAATGATGAGACAACTTATCTAGTCTGGTCCTTTGATAATCACCTATTACCCTATCCTTGAAACCTCTCCAGCATGTTAGTACCAGCTATTCCTTACACTTCCTCCCAAAATATTTGAGAAAATAAGGTTACCTGACTGCCACAATGGTGGAATTAAGTAGGTCTTAGAAGAGATTATTTCAGTCAACAACTGATTTTATTATTCAAATATTTATTATTTCATGTCAACAATTTAATTTCCAAAATTATAATAAAAAGTAAACAAACCAAAATTTAAATTTCCAATTCATTTTAAATCAATGAAAGCAAGTAATATCTACACTAGCTATATGTTTGTGGTGAGCGGCAAATAATTGAAGGATTTTTTCACTCCTGTTTCTTTGAGGATGTCTTTAGTGAAATGAAGCCTAGGGTAGATGGACTAGCCTGTTCCTACTATCTGCCATGTTTGTTTCATACTCTTAAAATATTTTTCTTTCTGAATCAAAAGATGAATGAAATTTTTAAAAGAAGGTGAAGACACCCAAGAAATTCTGTTCTTGACCTTAGCTAATCTTAGCTTACCAGAAATGCAATAAAGTCATTATTGACATATTTAGATTTCATGAATAGCCCAAATGGATTTTTGACAAATTACACTGAGGGAAAACTCGCTGAATTGGAATGGAAGCAGTGAAATTTATCTGGAAATTCCTATTTCTGTTTGTTTTTTTTTAATTCCATTTTAAGTCAAATGATGCAGAAATTGCTAGCAGTAACTATGCTTTAGTAAAGGGTCCTCTTTGATAGAATGGTCCCCTGAGGCTTTGCTTTGTGGTCATGACTATGTAAGAGAAGATTCCTCCCACCTCCCAATCTTGCTGCAGTATTTGATTCAAAATACTGTAGTTAGAGGTTGGTTATCTTTTTTTTTTTTTTTTTTTTTTGGTGTTCCTTCCCTTCACCAATTCTTTTTTTTCTTGACTACAGGAAATAGGTTAGGAAATAATTTGGTCCAAATACTGTGTGAAACCCATAGGAGTCTGTTCATAGTGACTCCCTAGGGCACACAGAGCATATGGCTGCAGAGCACTCTGACCTTGGGTGACCACAGCACAATATGTACAGATTTTGGAAGACATTGTTACACAAAAGAATTTTAGAAAAATGTATTAATTTTGGAATCAGGATCAGTATTAACAGTCTTCCAATTAAGTACAAAGATGTTTTAATAATATACAGCATTATGTCTTATTAATAAGTTCTACATTTTTAAAGTTGTAAAAATTTTATGTGAAAAAACTTTTATAACTGTGCCTCAGAAAAAAAAGCATTAATGTGGCAGCATCCTGATATAGAATGTAATGAAGTCTAAAAGAGAAGAATTCAGGTCAAAATTATAATTTTGTCATTTAGAGTAATTATTTTAAGTGTTATGCAGAAGTATTATAAGAACTTGAATTCACATATTTGAAATTTCTAATTTAGAGTATTGTCATATTTCAAAAATTAAATAATACTTCAAAATTACTCCATATAGGGAACACTAGTGATTCTTTTCAGGATAGCAATACTATTATAATTTTTAAAAAAATAATACCTATATCCCCTTTACATGCATTTAGGTGAGCCTACTTTGAGGCATATACAATGGAAGGATCTTTCCCATCACCCCCACTCAGATCAGATTGAGTATATCTGACTGATTTGTAATGAATATAATGACTCCTAAATTCATACTATGTGGTAATGGAGATCAAATTTGAAGATAAACTATAGGGGAAATTCTAGCCTCTAAAGGATTTTCTTTAAGCTGACTTTTAAGTGTTAGAACAATTCACTAAGCTATTGGGAGAGACTTTTGGGAAGTATACTTTGGTACCCCATTGAGGCAGAATTAGCTCACGATGTTCTTGGTAAACCTGTGCCTCCCTTTTGAGTCTTCTTTCCTTTGCTACAGACTTTGTAATCTCAATAGACACCTCTCATGCCTCTCCCTCCACAATGAAGACCTTCACGGATGAGTGAACAGACACAGGAGCAGTTGTGGGGGTAACAGAGAAATCAAAAGTTATAGAGAGACAGAGACTAAGAGAGAAAGGCAGAGAAAAACAGAGACAATGAGTGATAGACTTGGATTTCATTGAATGTTGGATAGTGGAGGTAAAATATAAAATGGTAATTAGCATCAATTAAAAAGAAACTTGTTTGCAAATGCCCCAAGGAAGCTGAATATTAACTTCTCAAATAACTGTAATGGTAGTGGTAAGTTACTAGATTTTATTCTAATCATTCTATGACTCTTAGACTTAGCATTCTCTCATCTCTGCAGGAACATGCTGATTTCAGGTTTGTATTCAAGATATATTTTTACTCTCCTCCCTCCTCCACCACTTTGCTGGAGGAGAATCTTTAGACTAAAGACAAAAAGAGAAAATTTCCCAGAATAGCTAAGGTAGGAGAATAGTCCAATAAATGTTAGAATCCAGCATCTATTTCTATTGAGAAATTAGGCTCTCTGAACTGAACTTGGATACATCAAAAGGACAGAAAAAAGGCATAATAGTTACAGGTTGCCAGCTAGAGAGAGAGAGAGAGAGAGAGAGAGAGAGAGAGAGAGAGAGATTAAATGCAGTAGAGTATTTATCATACAGTTCACCATGAACTGGAAATCATTAGTAAGTCTATTTTGTTCTCTATTCAAGAGTTTTTAGTTGCTGAGCTATCCAAGAAACCATATCATATGTCCAAAAAGTGTTATTACATATAGACTTTTAAAGAAAACATTAGAAAATCCCTGGATATGTGCTGGAGCTCCTCTTTAATGTTGTGTTTTGAAGGTCTGTAGTACATCAAAAGATTTATAAATCTTAACTCAAAATAATGAGCATTAATTGTCACTTTTAGAGACTACCTTTAGCATCTAATCGAATTCAAAACATGCTTTCAATATATGGAAATATTTTCAGTCTTTCATTAGTAATCCTTCAATGTACTAATTTATTAATGATTTAGTTGTCTAATGGACTTTAATATTGTGTGAGAACATCATTACTAAAAAACAAGATTTCTAGCACTCTGTCGTGTGGAAATGACTTCAGAACCAGAAATAAGCCAAAGGCAAAGACTATTCACAAAAAATAGACCCTGAGGACTTAACAGCAAAGACAAACTCAAGAAATGTAGTAGAGCTTTGTATAATTAGACAAATATGTTTTAAATAGTTTGTAGACAAGAAATAAAGGAGATTCTTGATTGAATAGTGGTCAGCATTTTCTTTCTTGTTGTTCAGTATGTATGTCTGACTTTGAGATACCATTTGGGGTTTTCTTGGAAAAAAACAGTAAAGTGGTTTGGCGTTTCCTTCTCTAGCTCATTTTACATATGAGGAAAGTGAGGCAAACAGGTATAAGTGGCATGCCCAGTGTCCCAAAACTAGTAAGTGTCTGAAGCAATATATGAACTCATGAAGATGAGTCTTCCTGATTCCAGGCCCAATATTTTCTCCTGAAAGCAAAGATAATAGCAGAAGAAACTAATACAATGACATAGCTAGTCTGGATTTGAACTCAGGTCTTCCTGACTCCAGGTCCAGTGTTCTAGCCACTGGTCCACCTACTTCCCTCTTATTTGCATGTATTCCTCCACTGTACAAGAGGTTAGATGCCTGTGTGTTAATATTGGACCTCTTCTTGCTCTGATGCCCAGTTTTGGTGTTCCATATTTGTTGAATGGAATACTTTGCATGACCATTCCTGGATAAATACTCTCTCCTAGTGCCTGAAAATTTATCTGTTGTTTTCCTTATACACCCCTGGACTACAAAAATAGCTCGCTGTGATTTTTTTTCTTTAATTTCCCAATCAGGATTCATTCTGGTATTTTCTACATCTGTGTGGAAGAGTGGTATTACAGATTGGGGGCAGGGAGTTGTACTTCTTGCTACTTAGCAGTGTTGATTTTTCCTTCCTCTGCATCTTGGCTCCACCCTATATTTTGTACACTCTCAGAATACAAGAAAATATGTAGAAAGTTTTTGTAAACATTATATAAAGAAAAAATAATCCTTTTTGGTATGAGACTCCCAGATTAAAAAAAATTCATTCATAATGATTACAATGCAATTCTGAATAAGGGAAATTTCATTGTAATAGGTTCAGACCCCATCCACCAGTCTTCATCACAGAATTAGTCTCTTCTCAGCACCAATTTTAACCCTAAACATTCCTTTTTCTATGTCATAAAAATCTTGTGAGGCTTACATTTAGTAAAACATTAATTTTATGCTAACACCAGATATATATGCCTTTCAACTTATATTTTAGAGCACAGAGCATATGAGAAAGGAAGTTGATGGATTTGATTCCTAAGTGCATTATTTAGTTTTTTCTTGTTTCAGACATGCTTTATATGGGGGAATAAATGAGATAAGGAGTTGTGGTATCAGTATAATTCTATCACAACTGCTATAATGAGTATTTCAAAGTAAATTGCAAAAATATTATGCACACAGTGAGTAATATGTAGTCCATAGAAACAAAAAAGTTACCTGGCACATTTGGATCCTAGTAAAGAAAATAACCATTGAAATTTAAAATTTCAATTTAATTTAAATTGAATAATATTTATTTATTAGTAAATACTAATTTATTAATAAACTTATTAATAAATGACTAATACATAATAGGATTTAAAATAAAGTAATTGTTACTCAACTAAAATTAATATATGTTAGATAATCATTCATTGAATTTTTTAAAAAAGTTAACTAAAATGATGAATATTAGGGAAGCAAAAAATGGAGATATATATATATATAACATTAATTGTTATATATATATATACATAATAACAAATTGGAAGTCTGCTACAAATATTTGCAAGTGGTGCCTCTTAAAATGTAGATAATATTGACAAATGCTATGTAAATTTATTAGTAGTTTTGCATTGGTTGTAATTAAATCTCATGTAAATTATTATATGTTATTAATGAACATTGACTAAATTGGTCTGCTTTCCAAGCAGGTTGTACTTTTTCTTCAAATTTAATTTTTCTTGCCCATTCTATTTGAATCAATAGGACATTGGAGGTGCTGGACGTAACTTGTAATATCTTCCAGAGGACTAAATGGAAGAAAATATTACATTGGTGAAGCAATCTTAGTAATAGATCAATAATACATGAAGAGTATGTTATTCTTTGAAACTGGGCTATCTTAGGCACAAAAATACAACAGAAAACCTTTGCTATGAGTTACATTTCTCTTGTATTTCCATTTTTTAAGATGGGAAAAAAATGAGGATTATATCATTTTGCCAAATTGTGTTAAAAGGGTAAAGGAGAAATGCAGATCTTTGTAGTATTAATGATAGAAGGGCTATGCCTCTCCCAGCCTGACAGGCTCTACTGGACTGAGTCTGCCAAGCTGTCTCCATATAACAGCTGCCCAAGCAAGTAACCAGTGAGGAGTTGTGTGTGTCTTCAACTTCTCTAGTTCCTTAGCCTGGGGTTGGTACTGTTGTTGATAAGGGCTAATGCTAGTACACTGGTTCGATAATGGTATGGGTCTGACTGTGATTAAATCCCTCTTCCTAATGGCTTTAGATGTTTCACCAATCAGGAGGGTACCCTAAACGTTGACTTGAACTTAAACAACTGTATTTAATTCTTGCTCAACAAGGGGTTAGGAACAAGGGAAAGGAAAGAGGTTTGGGGTATGCTATTGCTAACTAATTCAAGGAGATGATCAGAAACTATAGACATTGTTGGGTCAAATATAGGCTGGAGATTCTTCACTCTCTCACTAACTCTGGCTTGACTTGGCCAGAGCCAAGCCAAAGAATTGGGAAGGCTATTGATTTTTTTCCTTGATGTCAATAATACTGCTCTCTCACAGCTCTATTGATTGTAGGTATGATAGTTTCCTAAAGCTCTCAACAAGGATGCTAGATTGCAGGTATGGGCCTACCCACACTCCCAGATCCACCCTCCACCCAGCAATACTCAAAATTGAGTTCCTTTTGTGCTGTGCATCCTGAGTATTTATAGGGGTGGGTCCAACTGCCTTTTGACCCTGGCTCATGCCACCTGGGTCCATTCCGAGGTCTCAACTGATGATCTTGTCACTCAAGATGATTTCCATCTTGTCCCAGAAATTCCTTTTAACATAAATACCATTTTGGTTTTTGAAAATTTCAACCTGCAATTTTTCTTATTGATCATGTTTGTTGATTGATTCTTAACACGATGCTAAACTAACTTATATATTCCTATCCCTCTGTCTACAATCCCCAAACAATAAATTCCTGTCTATGCTATTCCCTAAAGCTGTCTATGCTTACCTATGCTAAGGACAGAGGATGGGAAAATGTTTAACTGAGAATGGTTGGGTTTGAATCCAAGTGTTGAACAAATTTGAATATGAATGTATAACAATCAAGTAAACTGTAGCAAAATAGCAGGATCTATCTTGGTAATTTGTTCTTACTTACTCTAAGGCAAATGTATTTCTGCAACAAACTATCTATAAATTCTGGTACTGAATTTTAAGTCAACATTCATAACGTAACATTTTTAACATTCCAAATTTCTAATCCCTAATCTATTAGGAAATAGTGCGTGAGTAAATTCTTAACCTACATTAGCGTATTAGTGTATTAGTAACATCTCTAGCTAACCTACACTATGCAATGTCTGTCTGACATTCCCTTATGGATAACTCTATTTAAAACATTCATAACTATAATACACTGTCCCTATGCTAGCTAAATATAAAATTTTCCCTAGCTATGCTCTCCCTAATGGTTAGTAGCTATCCATTTATTATGGGTTAGTACCAAATATAATACATATGTACAAGGTTTTGTATGCGATGTTTTAACTAAAAAGAGTAAGGTAAGTACTGTTTGACCTATCAAGGAACACAGGTTCTCTTGTTTAACATGGCCAAAGTACTTTGTACTCATAACTATATACATTATTTACACTATGTACATGTGAAGGATTTTAATGTGTCTATGTGTTGGCCCTATGACCTATCATGTTCTTTTTGGTTCATACTCACCCTCTTCTTTAGAATCCTTCTTGTCCATCAGCTAGTGTTATGATGCATGCATTCTAATGTGTGATTGTGCTAACTTATGCCTTTGATTTGTGTCTGAATGTGTAAACCTTGTACAATTCAAACCTAAATCTTGCACAGTTGGTCTTGTTGCCATTGTGATTCTTCTCATGAAGTTGTCCAAGTCACATAGGTGTTGCAATATTTCAGGTTGTTGTGTAGTCCTTGTGCAATGTCTCTTGTGTTGTCCTGATGTCCTTATGTTCTTTGGGATCTCATCTAGCCTTCATCTGTGCTGGATACCCATCTTGACAGATGTCAACTTGATTGTAGAGTTGCCTTGTATCAGGAACCAGTGTGTGATTGTGTAACATTGTGTTGTAAAATTTTTGTGTTCCCACAAAATTTTCTCTGTTTTCCTCTTTTTTCTTTATGAAAGTCTTTCGAGTTTGGTATTTTCATTGATGTTATCTGGCTTTGTGTTTATTCATCACTGTCACTGCTAAGGTCTTGTATGGATAGGTTTTCAGACTCCTGGTGTTCATGTATGCTTTAAGTTTCTAACTGGTCTTTGGCTATGATCTAGCTGTCTGTCTGCTGCTTTATGTTTATACTTTGGCTTCTTGGCTGCTGTTTGTCTATGTTTAGGTCTTCTCCTAAGGCTTTTCTTTTGAGAACTTTATGTGTGTGAAGTGGTACCATGCTTCTTTGCTCTTAACTTTTGCTGCTGTGGAAGTTACTAGAATTATATCATGAGGTCCAAACCATTTTGGTTCTAGTGCTGACTTTCTTGTAAAGTTTCTGATGTGTATGGTGTCTCCAGGTTTGAAATTGTGCAAACCATAGTCTAATGGGATTCTCTGTTGGATTAAGGCTAATCAGTGTAGCTCATCTAGGCTTTCCTTTAATAGAGTGATGTATTCATAGATCTTGCATTCTATACCAAGGTGCAACAGATAACTGGTATCTTGTGGAGCTTTTCCATGCGTTGGTAGTTGCCCATATAGTAATTTGAATGGAGATAGGCAAGTTGAACTATTTGGTTGGCTACGGATATGGAAAAGTGCCATCTGCAGTGTATCTGGCCATTTGAGATGACTTTCTGATCACAGCTTCCCCAGCATTGTTTTATGATGTTTCATGGTCCTTTCAATGTGCCCAGAAGACTGAGGCCTGTATATAGAGCATAAATGTCTTTTGATCCCTAGCACCTAGTAGACTTGGTATAGAATGGAATTACCAAAATGACTACCAGAATCAGATGAAATTATTGCAGGTATAGAGAATCTGGGTATTATTTCTCTTAGTAGAAACTTGGCTACAAATGCTGCATTGTTCCACCTGGCTGGGAATGCTTCTGGCCATTTTGTTTTTCTGTCCACTATGTCTAATATGTACTTATACCCTTGGCATCTGGGCATTGTGACATAATCAATCTGCAAGCATTCAAAGGGAGTGTATGCTAATTGTTTTCCTCCCATAGCTTTGACTTTGGTGATGGATTGGTTATATTGCATGCAGACTTTGCAATTGTCACACACTCTTTTGGCTTCTCTTGTGATGCCCAATGTGATCCAGTGTTTTCTTATAACATCCACTAGAGCTAATATCCCATAATGACCCTTTCTGTGAATTGCTGTGTACAAGGTGTGATGGAGTAATTTTGGCAAAAATGGTTTACCACAGCTGGAGGTCCATACTCCATTTACTAGATCTGCTCCAGAGGATCTTCCCAATATTCAATTCCTTTTGAGAGTATGCTTCTAGTAGTTGGTCTTTCCCTACTAAGGATAAGTGTAATATTTGCAAAGGTCCAAATCTAGCACCAAACGTCACAGTGACGTGCACCCAGCAACTGCCTAACTATACTAGCCCGACAAGTCTTTGATGTGCTCGACAGTGCATCACAGAAACTTTGGATGGTAACTGGATAGCTTGCAACAATTCATTGATCAGTTTCCCATAGGCTATTGCTTTCCTGTTTGATATTTTGAATATTCTATGTTTCCAGATTTCCCCTAATGCATGAACTACCCCAAAAGCATATTTCGAGTCTGTGTATATGTTAACAGATTTTTCCCATGCAATTTGTAGAGCTCATGTCAACCTAGGATTTCTGCCCCTTGAGTGGAGATCTTTGGCTCAAGTGCTATGAAACATAGAGTTTCTTTTTGAGTGGTAACTGCAGCCCCTGTAAAATGTTTGCCATCAACCCTGTAACTAGAACCATCACAGAACAAAGTCAGATCTGCATTGATCAGGGGTATATCTTATAAGGCATCTCTGGTCTTCTGCAGGATCTCTAAACTATCACTGCAACTGTGAAGGCTATCCCCTTCCAATGGTAAATCAAGGATAAGTGTTGTAGGATTGAAGTTCTTGCAATGATGGAAAGTCAAGTTCTCATTGGTTAGTAATATCGCTTGGTACTGGAAAAGACACTGTGAGGTAAATGCTTGGAGATTTAATTTCTGCAGTGTGGTTTCTATTTGGTGTGGAGAACACAATTTCAGCTCCCCTCCCAGAACTAGCTTTGAACTCTTCCTAACCATCAGAGCTGCAGTTGCAATTATCTTCAAACAGGAAACCATGCCTTGGATTACTGTAGAAGGCTATGGATCTGAGGTTGTTACCAAGATATTGCATGAGAACACCACAGGCCATTCCCTTGTCTTCATGAATGAATAGGTAGAATGGCTTATTATGATCCAGCCTAAAGGTGGAGATGGTAGTATAGCAGCTTTTAATTTTTCTATTGCATGTATGTGTTCTCTGTTGAGCTTCAGTGGATCTGTGACAGTGTTCCTGGTCAATTCTGTCAACGGTTTTTTACTATGAGTGAATAACCTGGTATCCACTTCCTACAGAAACTAGTCATGCCTATTATTGCCCATAGTTGTTTCTTTGTCTTGGGCAAGCTCAACTTTTGTATGTCTGCAACTCTTCTTTGGAATATACTTCTGGTGCCATTCACTAGTATGAATCCCAAATACTCGACCTTGGTCTTAACCCACTGTACTTTATTTCTTGCAATTTTATGCCCTTTATTACACAGCTCTTCTAACAAATCAATACTATTCCTTTGGCAAATATCTCCTGTTGGAGACATTAGTAGTATGTCATCTACATAATGTACCATCTTGCCTATGGATTTGTATTTAAGAGATATAAACAGCCATTTTCTCCTTTGGAGTGAGTAGATATCATAGACTGAGAAAAAATTTCTGTAGAGCTAGATGAGCCCAGGAGAGTTAAAGAAAAGAGCCTGGGGATACATTAGGGTCCAGGGTATCATAATGATCCTGAATAATCCATAAAAGAACAATCCAACAGATAGGAAGAAAATACTGACAAAATGGTATCAGGAAAATCTAGGGAATAGAGATTATCTAGAAGGATGAGGTTGAGGGTGTCAAATAATGTAGAGAAAATAGAAAGGAAGGACTTCAAAAAGCCATGAATTAAACAATAAAGAGATATTTAGTGATCTTAAAAATAGCAGTTTCAGTGGCAGGAAAGGAAGTCTGATATTAAGGAGTTCAGAAGTGAGAAGTCAGTAAAAATAAGAGATAATTAGTATAGACAGCCTTTCCTAGGAGTTTAAATTTTACTTATAAGGAGGAAAAGATAAATAGATAGGTAGATAGCTAGATAGATATGTGTATTTAGATATGCACATGTATATGTACATACATATACACATACATGTATGTATGCAAAAGAATATTATGGGGGCAGCTGGGTAGCTCAGTGGAGTGAGAGTCAGACCTAGAGACAGGAGGTCCTAGGTTCAAACCCAGCCTCAGCCACTTCCCAGCTGTGTGACCCTGGGCAAGTCACTTGACCCCCATTGCCCACCCTTACCAATCTTCCACCTATGAGACAATACACCAAAGTACAAGGGTTAAAAAAAAAGAATATTATGTATGCATATATGGTCAAACATGCCTGTATTTACACATATATATGTTTGTATACAAACTTGAGGGGAAGGTAAGGTCAAATGAAAGTTTTTAAGAATGAGGAAAATTTGAACATGTCAGAAAAGATGAGAAGCTAGTGGATGAAGAAAAGTTCAAAATAAGGGAGAAAAGAAATTATCAAAAGGGCCAATTTCTAGAGGAGCTTGAAAGATTTGGAATTATGGGTAAAAGCACACAAGTAGAAAGAATAAAGGAATATCACATTGTTTGACAATGGAGTAAAGGAGAAGTCTAGGGCTGATGAAGCAATCTGAAATGTCAAACTGGGAAGAAAAAAAGATTGAGAGAGATAACCTCAATGTTTCTAAGCTAAGAGATAGAGGGTGGTATAGAAAATTTGAAAGAGAAGAGAAGGGAAAGAAGATAACAAAATATAACATGAAATGTAGTAAGAAATTTCATCAACTTTTATAAGATAATATGGAATACAATATCATAACTAAATCTGAATCAGTTTAATACCTCAAAATGAGAAAATTAAAAAATGTATTAAATAAAAATTCAATTATGTGCTACATATAAAATTACCCAAACATTTGTACAAGTACATAATTAAAAGATACAGGTCATATAATTACCAGAAACTGCTTCAGTATATATTAACAAATCTAAGATTTCAAAGGAAGTCTATGAATACCAAAAACATGTAAAACACTCAAACTGAAAACCAGAAACACAGAAATCTTAAGCAAAATAATCTCTGAAAAAAAATAGAGTAAACCTTAAAAACTTTAAAACTACAAATGAGAAAGCAAAAAAAAAATAAAAAAAAATAAAACAAAGCAAAATCCTGGACTGGATGATGTATTTACAAGTTCTATTTAAAATTTTAAGCATAAGTAATACTTATGCTATAAATTCATTAATAAAAATAGAGGGGAAAACAATGGTAATTTCATTTTAACTAATATATTTCTGCTATGCAAAAATGGAGAAACAGCCAGTCATTCAACTATGCATGCAGTATGTACCAGGCAATATGGATACACAGCATGGTAGAAAGAAATATGCTATGTGATAGTCCATATTTAAAGGAGTTCATGATTTTATCAATTATAAAACAACAGACTAGAAAGATGTATAACAATATCATTGATAAATATTGATGTAAAATCATAGGAAAATTTCTGTAGGAAAGTAAAACTATAGTAATGGGAGAACTCAATTTTCCACTCTCAGAATGAGACAAATCTAATGTTTTTTTGTTTTTTTGTTTTTTTAAAGGAAAAAATTAAGGTGATGAAATAAAAAAAAATGTAACGTTAGGTGGATTTGCTAGATACTTAAATGGTATAGTCCTTAGGGCCATTTATCAGAAATCCTTAGGCTTGGGAAGGCTTCCAGAGAGAAACTTACAAGTTACCACATTGATATAACACAGGGTTTATTTAAACTAGGACAGGTATGGGAAGGGGATTGGGATTATCTAACTGGGTATGAAAACTAATTTCTCCCACCAAAATCCAATAGGTTTGAATAGATGTTAACTACACTGAATTTCAACCTACAGATCCCAGGTACCTGTACTATCTCCTTAACCAAAATCCTCCCCCCCCACCCCTTTGCTAGTAATCAGAGTAAGGGAAGGCTGGAAGATATACAAGTCCACTGGGTCAAAAAGGGAGATATCTCATAGACAGTTGTCCTCTGGGGTTTGGCAGGAGTCCAGTAGAATCACAGCAGTAGCAGGTATAGATCCAATAAGAAGGGGAGTAATGGTTTAACTCACACAGTCCACCTGTGAAGTTTAAAACCAATCTCAACCACTTCCACAGTAGGTAAAAGGCTTGTAAGGAAAGTTCACACACATAGTGTCTTCCTCCAGAGAGCAAAGTCCAACCAACTGTCCCAACAGTCAATGTCTCCAGGGTTCTGGTATTCTATCTCTGCCTCTGCTTTGGTACTTCCTGCTTTCCCTATGATTTTCCTATAACAGGAGATGAATAAAAGTTTAGAAAAGTTAGATATTATAAACCTTTGGAGAAAGTTAAATGGAAATGTATTCCTTTTTGCTCAGCAGCACATGGCATCTATACAAAAATTGACCACGTTTTAGAGTATAAAAAATTCACAACCAAATTCAAAAAAAATAAAACTATTAAATGATTCCTTTTCAAAATACAATAAAAATTATATTTAACAAATGACCACAGAAAATTGTTTGTTTTTTTATTTTTTATTTATCAGAAATACAATAATTTAAATCAAAAGAATAATTGGGTAAAAAATAAATCAAAGAAACAATAATTTCATTAAAGTGAATGTCAACAATAAGACAACATACCAAAACTTTGTGGATACTGTTAAAGCAATATTTTAAAAAATTATGTCTAAATGCTTTTATCTGTAAAAGAAAGAAAAGAACAAATCAACAAAGATGGCTTACTACAAAAAATTAAAAAGAACAAATTAAAAATCACTAATTAATAAATTAGAAATCCTGAAAAATCAAAAGTGAGATTAATTAAACTAAAAGTAAAAAAATGAGCTAACAAATGAAATTACAAACAGGTTTAGGAAAAAAATCAATAAAATAGATAAACCATTCACTAATTTGATTTTTAAAAAGGAAAGAAGAAAACCAAACTACCAAAAAAGGAAAGGATGAATTCATTGCTAATGGAGAGGAAATTAAAGTAATTATTAGGAGCTATTTTACCCACCTATAAGCTAACAAATCTGATAATCTAAGTGAAATGGATGAATATTTACAAAGATGTAAATTGCCGAGATTGACAGCAGAGGAAATAGTATATACTTAAGTAATTGCATCTCAAAAAAAAACAAATTGAATAAGCCATTAGTGTACTCTTTTTTTAGTGAACTCTTTTTTTTTTAAACCCTTGTACTTCGGTGTATTGTCTCATAGGTGGAAGATTGGTAAGGGTGGGCAATGGGGGTCAAGTGACTTGCCCAGGGTCACACAGCTGGGAAGTGGCGGAGGCCGGGTTTGAACCTAGGACCTCCTGTCTCTAGGCCTGACTCTCACTCCACTGAGCTACCCAGCTGCCCCTAGTGAACTCTTAAAAAAAAAAAAAAAAACTCCAATGCCTGATGGACGTGCAAATGAATTCTACCAAAATTAAAAGAATAATTAATCCCGAAGGAACTTTACCAAACTCATTTTATACCACCAATATGTTACTGATAACTAAACCAAGAAAAGCAAAAACCAAAAGAAAACTATTGACCAATTTCACTAATGAATATTGGTAAAAAATAATTTAAGCAAAATATTAGAAAAGATATTACAATAATATATCACAAGGATTATTCACTGTGACCAGGTAGGACTTATGCCAGAAATGGAAGGTTAGTTCAATATTAGGGAAATCATCAGCATAACTGACAACATAAGAAAACCAACAGAAATTACATGATTATCTCCACAGATGCAGAGAATGCCTTTAACAAAGTACAACATCTATTTGTATTAAAAACACTAGAGACAGTAAGAATTACTGAAACTTTCCTTAAAATGATAAATAATATCTATCTAAACTATCAGCACGCTTTATCTGCACTAGGGATAAACTAAATGCCTTCCTAATAAGGTCAGAGGTGAAACAACATTATCACTATCACTAGAAATGTTAGCTATCAATTTAACCACTATTACTATAAGAGAAGAAAAAAAATTACTATAACTAGAATAGGCAATTAGGAAACAAATCACTCTGCAGATGATATGATGGCATACTTAGAGAATTTTAAAGATTTAATTAAAAAACTAATTATTGATAACTTTGACAAAACTATAGTATATAAAAATAAACCCATATAAATCCTAAGCAGTCCTTTGTATTACCAACGAAATCCAGCTCCAAGATAGAAAAAGAAATTCTGCCAAAATTAATTCTTAATATCATAACATGCTTGGGTGGTTACCTGCCAAGACAAACCCAGAAAATATGTAAACAAAATTACAAAACATTTTTCACACAAATAAAGTCAGATATAAACAATTAGAAAAATATTAATTGCTCATGGGTTTAATGGAGAAAATATCACAAAAATAACAATGCTACTTAAATTAATCTAATTATCAAAATATTTTTATAAATAAATAAAATAAATCCTCTACAGGAGACAGAGACAGAGACAGAGACAGAGAGAGAGAAAGATAATAATTCATTAAAATTATTTTAGATCAAGTTGAAAACATCTCACTGAGCCAAATTTCATTATTAGTAAAAAAAATTAGCTTAATCATATAAAAATCACAAAAATATATAATAATTATTTTGATAGATATCACAATAACCAATAAAAAACACTAATTTAAGTGAGGTGCCTTAAAATATAATCCTGAATATCTCTTTAGTTAGAAAGTTTAAAACATATGAAAACCAATAACTCTTCGAATAACAGATAAACACTAAATGACATCTAACAGAATTAGAAGATGACCTTTTTCTGACTATTATTTGATATGGCTTTTTAAAAATAAATTCTATCAATATTAATGACAGTATAAAGAAATTAGAAATATAAATACTAGCAAGGAGTAAGTAAAACCTCCAATATATGAAGGATATTATTGATATTATTGTATACCTTGAAAACTCAAACGAATTAGAAAAAAGTCCTAAAAATTCTGTGTAATACTAACAGACATTATGGAAAAATCCTTTCAAAATATATAAAATAGGGGCAGCTGGGTAGCTCAGTGGAGTGAGAGTCAGGCCTAGAGACGGGAGGTCCTGGGTTCAAACCCGGCCTCAGCCACTTCCCAGCTGTGTGACCCTGGGCAAGTCACTTGACCCCCATTGCCCACCCTTACCACTCTTCCACCTATGAGACAATACACCAAAGTACAAGGGTTTAAAAAAATATACAAAATATTTGGTATTTAATTTCTCAAAAAAAAAAACAAACAATTCTAAAACACTTAGAAACTCTGATCAACAAAATGGTGATTCATGACAGAACCAAGATGGCAGATTAGGGCAGCCACCCAGCTGAACTTTCCCAACATTAACCTCCAAGTAACTAAAATATCACATCAAATCAACATTTCATATATCAGAGACAATAAAAAATTGAATTAGAACATCATCCTAAGCCCAAGATTCAAGGGTGAAAAAAGAATGAAGGAAAAGAATCTGAATTGTGCAATGTCAGAAAACAATTGCCAAAATTGTTTCACAAGTAATTTTTAAAAATTAAAAAAATTAAATAAAGAAGCAAAACTTGAGGGCTTGGCAGAAGTTTGAAAAACTTGAGTGGAGCCCTGTCTGGATTCTACATATACCAGATGTCTTTGTAGCAGAAGCTGCTTTGGGAGCTTTCAATCCAGAGTCAGACAAGTGATCCAAAAGAGCTTACTGACTTGGGAAATAGATTAATAAGAGAAAATTTGATAATTATTGGATTATCTGGAAGTCATTATCAAAGAATAGTTTAGATATTATATTTCAGTAGATTATCAAGGAAAACTACCCTGGTATTCAAAAACCATAGGATAAAATAAAAGGTATAATCCACCAACCATCTCCTGAGATTCCAAAATGAGTTGGAAAAAGAATATTATAGTAAATTCTAGAGCTCTCAGGTCAAAGAGAAAAATACTTTAAGCAGCCAGAAAGAAACAATTCAGTATTATAGACCACAGTCCGTATCACACAAGATTTAGAAGTCTCCATGTTAAAGAAGCAGAGGGCATGGGAATATTCTGTAAGGTAATGGAGCTAGAATTAGAACTGAGAATAATATCCTCAGCAAAACTGAGTATAATCCTTAAGAAGAAAATGGATATTTAATGAAATTGAGGACTCTCAAGAATTCCTGATGAAAAGACCAGTCAAATAGAAAATTTCCTTGAATATATAAGATTGAAGAGAAGCATGAAATGGGAAATATGAAAGAAAAAACATAAGTGACTCAGTAGATAAGCCATTTATATTTCTCTAAAGAAAGATTATACATGCAACTCCTAAAAAGTTTCTAATTATTGAGGCAGTTAAATAGAATTTATATAGATAAAAGGCAAAGGATTGATTCCATTAGATTGAAATGATCTCTAAAAAGAATTAAGGGATGAGAAAGAGGGAAGCACTATGAGAAAGGGAATGAAGAAGTAAAATGTGGAAAATTCTCTCACATAAAAGAGGTGCACAAGGAAGAACTTTTATACTGAATAAAAAAAAAGGCAGGGAGAGCAATCATGATCTGGAACAGAGTAGAAACAAAAAAATTAATTAAAAGAAATAATCAGGGAAACTGAATTATATGAAAAGACACCACAATTAATGAAATAATTTTTTAAAATAAATTTCTATTATAATCTCAAATATATACTGAGTATAGAACAGAGTCAAATTTATAAAAAAAATAGTAATTTCCCAGTTGATAAATGATGAAAGGATATAATCAGGCAGTTTCAAAAGAGGAAATTGAAACTATCTATTATCATATGAAAAGTTTTGTAAATCACTATTGATTAGAGAAACATCATTAAAAACAAGTCTGAGATTCTATCTCATACATATCAAAAATGAAAATGTTGGAGGCAGTTGGAGAAACATAGGTACACTTGGTTTTTTTATTTTTGTCACATTACATGTCATAATAACCATTCTGACATTTTGCAATCTTTGTTCTCTCTTTTAATTCCCAGATAGAAGGTAATATGATATATATTGTATATGGGTTATCATTAAAATACATATTTTGATTGTTCATAATGTGAAAAAAAGGCACATATCACGTAAAACAGAGAAAAGTTCTTGGAGGAATAAAGTGAAAAATAATGTGTTTCAATCTGCATTTAGTTTCCATCAGTAATTTATATGATGGTGGATACGATTTTTCATCATAAGTCCCATGTAAATTGTTGCTATTGCTAA
This sequence comes from Gracilinanus agilis, assembly GCF_016433145.1. Classification (NCBI taxonomy): domain Eukaryota; kingdom Metazoa; phylum Chordata; class Mammalia; order Didelphimorphia; family Didelphidae; genus Gracilinanus; species Gracilinanus agilis. The sequence goes on along the minus strand of NC_058134.1, from coordinate 133,843,664 downwards.
TTCTGCTCACTTTGCTTTGTATCTCTTCATATAAGTCTTTCCAGGTATGTTTTATGATCTTCTTGTCTGTCATTCCTTATAGCACAATAGTATTCTACTGTTATCATATACACACACCTTATTAAGCCACTCCACAGTTGATGGAAATCCCTTCAGTTTCCAATACTTTGCCTCCACAAAATTGTTGGTATAAATAATATTGTACAAGTATATAATTTTCCCTTCTCTTTTCGCCTTTGGGAAATGGACCTACCAGTGCTATATGCTGGGTACAAGGGTAGGCACAGGTTTGTTTTATTTTTAGGGTTTTTTTTGCTTGTTTTTTTTAAATAACCATTCCCTTCCATCTTAGAATCAAGATTGATTCTTTTTTAAATTTTATTAAATTTTATTTTTTTAACATTTATTAATATTCGTTTTTAACATGGTTACATGATTCATGCTCCTACTTTCCCCTTCACCCCCCGTTCCCCCTCCCC
>NC_058134.1:133825475-133838606 GCF_016433145.1 Gracilinanus agilis | reverse complement strand
GTGGTTGAAGGCCCAGCTCTCTTGCCTTTCTGAATATCATATTTCAAGCCTTGCGGTCTTTTAGCGTGGAGGCTGCCAGATCCTGTGTGATCCTGATTGGTGCTCCTTGATATTTGAATTGTCTCTTTCTGGCTTCTTGTAAGATTTTTTCTTTTATTTGAAAGCTCTTGAATTTGGCTATTATATTCCTGCGTGTTGCCCTTTCTGGGTCTAGTGTAGAGGGTGATTTATGAATCCTTTCAATGTCTATATTGCCCTCTAGTTATAGAATGTCAGGACAATTTTGCTGAATAATTTCTTTTAGTATGGAGTCCAAGTTTCTATTAATTTATGCTTTTTCTGGAAGACTAATGATTCACAAATTGTCTCTTCTAGACCAGTTTTCTTGGTCTGTCACTTTCTCATTGAAATATTTCATGTTTCCTTCTATTTTATCCGTCCCTTGACTTTGTTTTATTTATTCTTGTTGTCTTGAGAGATCATTAGCTTCTAATTGCTCAATTCTATCCTTTAGGGACTGGTTTTGGCTATAATCCTTTGGTTTTCGGCTATGATCTTGTGGTTTTCCTTTCCAATCTGGTCATTTCTGGTGTTCAATTTGGTTATCAGTTCATTTGATTTCTTAGCCTCACTTTCCAATTGCAAAATTCTGCCTTTTAAACTGTTATTTTTTTGCCTGATTTCCTTTTGAGCTTTTTCACATTTATCTAGCCAAATCTTTTCCAACTTTTTCTTCATCTCATATTTGAACTCTTCAAGAGCTTGTGACCAGTTTTCATTATTTTGGGAGGGTCCGGATGCTTGTTTGTTCTCCTCTTCTGTTTGCTCCGTTGTCTGGATTTTCTCTTCCACACTGCGCCCTGTTGTGGGGTCCGTCTGATCATCTGGATTTGTTTTTATGTCCCCTTGTGGAGTCCTGTATGTTTTTGTTAGGAGAGGTTAAGCGCTGCTTTTTACTCTGCTACCATCTTAACCAGGAAGTCCAATCAAGATTGATTCCAAGGCAAAAAAGCAGTAAGGGCTAAGCAGTAGAGGTTAGATGAATTGCTTGGGGTCACATAGCTAGGAAGGGTCTGAGGGACCTCTGCTCTCTAGGACTGAGTCTGAATCCACTGAGTCATTTAGTTCACAGTTTTATGCCTCTTTGTGCATGGTTTCAAATTGCTGTCCTCATTGGTTGTATCAGTTCACAATTTCACCAATAGTGTATTGGTATCCCAGGTTTCTCACATCCCCTCCAACATTTATTATTTTCCTTTTCTGTCTTATTTGATGGTCTGATAGGTGTGAAGTTGTACCTTAGAGTTATTTTAATTTGCATTTCTCTAATTAATAATAATTTGGAGCATTTTTCAAGTGACTAAAATAGTTTTAATTTCTTCATCTGAGAATTGTCTATTCATATTCTTTGAATATTTTTCAGTTTGGGAATACTTTGTCTTTTTATTATTTTCATGCAGTTTTCTAAATATTTGAGAAATGAGGCTTTTGCCAAAGACACTTGCTATAGAATTTACCCCCATTTTATTGTTTCCCTTCTAATATTGGCTGAATTGGCTTTGTTTGTGCAAAAGATTTTTAACCTAATGTAGTGAAAGTTATCTATATTATATCTCTGTTTTTTATGTCTTTTTGGATATAAATTCTTTTTTTTTTAATCTATAGAGCTTACTGGTAAGTGGTTCAATGATATTCTAATTTGTTAATGGTATCACCTTTTATTTTAAATCATGTATCCATTTTGATTTTACCATGTTATATTTCATAAAGTGTTGGTCTATAGCTAGTTTCTGCTTTACTGTTTTATACTTTTCCCAGTAGTTTTTATCAAATGTTGAGTTCCCCTTCCAAAAACTTGGATTTCTGCATGTGTCAAATACTGTGTAATGATTGGCTAATCTTTTCCATTGATTCACTACTCTACTTCTTAGCTAGTACAAGATTGTTTTGATGGTTGCTGCATCATAATACAGTTTGAGATCTATTATAGCTTCGTCACTTTCCTTCATATGTTTCCCCTCTCATCAATCCTCTTTATATTCTTGGCCTTTTGTTCTTCTAGATAATTTTGTGTTTTTTTCTCTCTATGAAATAAGTTTTGGGTAGTTTGATTAAAATAAGTGCAGTTATAAGTTCCTGTTGAAATAGGGGAACTAGTTCAAACACTCTGGAAAATAATCTGGACTCATGCAAAAGGGGCTGTAAAACTGAGCTTACATTTTGATCTAGAAATAGTACTTCTAGGAATGTATCCAAAAGAGAACAAAGACAAAGGAAAAGTACCAATAGGCTAAATTTTTAAAGCTTTTATTAATTGTTTAAAAATGAAAATTACCAGATACTTTCCTTTTCATCCCTTCCCTACAACATAGAAGTTATCACCCAATTTAGAAAACAAACAACAAATCAAAACTATTTCTAAATCTACCTATCTATATATCATCTATCTATCTATCTATAATATATTTCATGTTTGAATTTATCAGTTCTTTCTCTGGAGAAAAGCTATTCTTCAAATATTAATTCTGTAACTGTATAGAATATTCTTTTCATTCTACTTGCATAAATATTTATTCTTAGTACCTACCTTTCCCTATTCCCTCACCTATCTGTTTCTCTGTAAATTAAGAGTTTTGCCCTTTTAAGTATATGTGTAGGTATTTCTCTCCAATCTTTGACCCTCCATCCCTTGAATTCCTGTTTTGTGACAGTTCTTTCATTCATACTTCTCTTGTACGCAATAATTGTTTCATTTGAAGTCTTCCAACCCTATTTTATTATTATTTTTGGTTCATTCAATGAAATATTCAACTCAGCCATAAGCATCCTATCTATATATGTTCTTTCAAAATACTCAAGTAGTGCTATAATTCATAATGGTTACAAATAATCTTTTCCCAAAAAATAAATAAACATTTGACCTTATAGAATCTCTTATAATTGGTCTTTTGTGTTTATCTTATTATGATTCTTGTATATCAAATTTTCTACCTGGCTCTGTTTTTTTACCGCCAAATAGCTGTAAATTCCTTATTTCATTAAATTTTCATTTTTTTCATATATAATTATAATCAGCTTTTATAGTTATGTTATTCTGGTCTGTATACCCAACTTCTTTGCTATTCAAAATATTATGTTCCATGCCCTTTGCCCTTCTAATTTTGAAGTCTCTAAGTCTTGTGTTATTGACTATTGGTCCACAGTATTTAAATTGCTTTTGTTTGTTTGTAACAGGTAAAATATTAAGGTACTCATTAAATTCCATCCCTCCTTTCTCTTTACCTTCCCCCTATTAGAGGAGGAATGATTTCACAAAAAAAAGTAAATATTAAAAATTGTTTTTTTTCTTATTTTTTGTGGTATTTTCTCCTTAACCTGAGAGCTATGGAACTTAGCAATAATATTCCATTGAGTTTTTATCTTAGGATCTCTTTATGGTGGTGATAATTAGATTCTTTCATTTTCTATTTTATTTTCTAATCTCTTTTTTAAGCTCTCCCAAAAATTATTTTGGGGCTTTTGACCATTTGTCATTTTTCTTTGAAGATTTTGAAGCAGATGTTTTGACTTCACTGTTCTCTGAATTTGAACCCTGGTCTTCTCTGCCCCCATATAAGTTATCTATCCTTTGGTTATTTCTCTTTTGCTTATTCATTTAAAAATAATTTTAGAGGCCATTACACTCAATTGTTTGCTTTATGGTAGAGTCAAGCTCTGTTCCCAGGTTGAGGGATGATGTCTCGGGTTTCAGTTGTTTTGTGCTGTCATTTCTTGAGCCCTACTTAACTCTTCTAATTTATGTAATCTAGGACCAGGAGTGGTCTGGCTCCCACACCAATCTATGATTCTCCTCCAGTGCTCTGACCAAGGACCCTGGCAGTTCTGCCACTGACATAGTTTTACTTCTTGAATTCATCATCTGTCTGCAAACTCCAGCTTGCCTCCTTTCCCTTAAATCATAGCCAGGAACTTCACTCTCCTGGGAGTTGCTCCAGTCTGCAGGGACCTCATCCCTCAGCAACCACACTTAGCAAGGCAGGCCCTCTCCTCACTCTTCTCTTGAAGATATAGCCTAGACAGAGTGGTGTACAGTCAGCAAAATTGGGCCCCTAAAATCTTTCCTAAATCATCCCTTCAGCACCCCCAAATGTGGATAGGAATTTCTGATGTTGAGGTTGCAGCCCTTTATAGTTACTCCTTCATAGTTATTGGACCTGTTGTTTGTTGTCTCTCTAGGGCCATTGAGTTCTAAACTCCCAAATTAAGCTGCCAAAATGAGGCCTACCTGCCTCCAGAACTTATTCTTTGTTGATTATGCAATATTTTCTTTGGGGTGTTTGTGCTTCAACAAAATGAGAACAAAATCTGAGAATTCAGAGACCCTCCTCCCAAATTGTCTTCCATGGCAGGCTCATCTATTTCTGTTGCTTATTTAGTCAACTTTATAGGGGCATTTTTCATTTTTTTGTGGGAGATTTTGGAAAGCAATGAAATCTCATGCCCTATTCTGCCATATTCACACATTTCTTCTCCATGGCAAAGTTCTGTACAAAAATATTGATAAAATCATTTTTGTGGTGGCAAAGAATTGGAAATCAATAGAATTCTCATTATTTGGGGAATGGCTGAACAAGTTGTGGTATTTGATTGTGATGGGACACTATTGTGCTATAAGAAATGATCATGAAAGTGATTTCAGAAAAAAACATGGCAAAAACTACATTAACTGATTCAAAATTATATGAGCAAAACCAAGGGATCTTATGCATAATACCAATGCTGTAACTATCAACTGCAAAAGACTACTTTGCTACTTTGTTTAATACAGTGATCTAAGATAATTAAAAAGAACTCATGGCAAAAAAAAGATGACTGATAAATATGGAGTGAAAATTGAAGTTTCATTTTATCACTTTTTTCTTGCTTTTCTTGAAATGTAGTTGATATAGAGATATTTTTGCATAATTTCACAAGTATAATTTATGTTTGCCTTTTCAGTGGATTTGGGAGGGAAAGAGAGGAAGGTAAAAAGCATAACTAAAATCTAAAAAGAAAAGAATGTTAAATGATAACTTAAATGGTTTAAATAAAATTAAATTATAATTCTAGAAAAAATAATGTTTTGACATTATTCCAAATTGTTCTCTACAATAGTTAGACCATATTCCCATCTTGGACAGCAGTATATCCATCTAACTTTCTTAATCCCTTAATCAAAATGCTCTAAAATTTGTTTATTCATTTTAAGTAATATATTTCATCTTACATAATAACTGGTCTGCTCTTCCTCATTCTTGATATTCCACTTTACATTTTAGTGCTTTATTATAAGCTGTCCCCATGCCTGGAATGCATTCACTTCTCTACTTGGTATCTTAAAACTGTTTTAAAAAATTAAAATTAGCGTCAGGGTCTATCTCTTAGGTAAAGTCTTTCTGGAATCCCCAGACTTTCCTCCCATTATATATAGTAATTGTCCATTAGTATATTAAGTTGTAAGCTCTTTAAGGGTAGGGACTGTGTTTTGTCTATTTTTGTTCATGGCACAGGATAAGTGCTTAATAAATGTTTATTAATTGATTGATTATTTACATATTATCTGTATATCTATATATTGTTTCTCCTAATATATTGAGCTTCTTATTGTCAGACAGTTATCCTTCTTTTATCTTCGTATTTCAAAAAGATAGTGTAATGGCTAGGACATTGAAGGCAATTAATAAACATCTTTTAATTGATTATCTACATAGTCAAAAATACTCTCTGGATCTCTACCACAGAAATTTCAAAATATGCTTAAAATAATATCTCTACAAGTTGAAATCCATTGATTGCATTAGTCCTGAAAGCATATTTAAAAAGGTTTTCATTCTGCAATATTATACAGAGAATACCATTTGTCTTTCCTTAGAAGATTAAGTTAATTCTTTGTAAACCAGTTTGGAATTTCTCAAGTCTCACACTTGTTTTCAAATTGAATAGGCTGATTTCATCTTTACCACTGAGGAAATGTATGTATTTGATTCCCTTTAATTCTTATATCTACAAAACATGTGCCCGTTGCTTTACTCAAAACAACTATTAAACTGTATATTTTTAAATGAATGGCATAATCAGCACATTGAAACTCATTAAAACACTCATGTATTCCACAGTGTAATAACCAATCTAATTTTCATCTTGCCTTTCTCAAATACTTGTATAAAAAGAATGAAAGTAAGCAACTGTTAAATAGTCTCCATCTACATATCATTTCCTCACAATTTAAAGGAGTTAGTAGAAATGAAAGTGAAAGGGAAAGTGCAGGTAAAACACAATCCTATGAAATTTGTTCCCCAGTCCATTTGATTACTTTTAATTCTTATTGCTATCTCCAAAAAAAAGAGCAATTTTTCATTTGTGTTAAGCCCAATAAATCTATTTAATAAGTATTCCCTAAACGTTCACTATATTTAAAACATAGTTCTAGATACCAAGAATACAAAGGCAAAACAAAAAAATTCCTGCTGTCAGTGGGCTTCCATTCTACTGAGAACAAAATCCAAATGCATATGTAAATATCATGTATTTTTACTAAAATAATTACGTGATTTTATGATATATAGAGATGACAGAGAAAAGATTTATTAGGTATTTAATATGTTCTAGTAACTATGCTAAATTCTGGAGACATAAAATCAAGAAAACAAGATTCTTCCTAGTCTTAAGAATGAAACAGAAATACAGAGTCAGGGTATTCTTAGGACATGGAGATTTCCACAACAAGGACTCATTGATTTGACCTCAATATGGAGTAATACTCAGGGGAATAGGAATCTGGTTTGAAGGAGAAATAAAGAGCTTTGGGTAGTGAGGAGGCAGGGAAGTGAGTCTGGGTCATCTTTTTCACGTCAGTGCCATTCTAGTTAGAAACTCAGCAATCATCAGGTTGTTCCCAGAGAACCAGACGATCGACGTAAAGCCAGAAAGGATCCGTGTGCCAGAAGTGGAGATGGAGAGCAGCATCCCTGGGCCTTCTTGTGATATGATGGTTCTAAGTAGTAACTTACCGAGCTCTGAGTCAGATTCATGGTTGTGTAGTCTTCAGAGGCAAGTCAACCAGTGTTAAAATGGGAATGACCAAACTGTGAACAAAAAGATGAAAATGCCCATTACTAGGCCACAAGAAAAAGCCTTTTGTCTGAGAGGACACATGATCTTTCCTTTAATGGAAGCTAGAGAATTTTAAGAGATTGTGTACAGAAGGGAGAACACATTCGAGTCAAGGTATGCTCTCTTTCTAAAGGCAAAGGTACAATGTAAGTTAATGGAATTGTACATATGCAGCTGTACATTCATGAGAGTATACTTCCAGGTTAAGTGAACTGACAACATTTAACATTTCTCTATTTTATAGTTACAACTTTAGATGGTGTGGTGCTGGCTTTTGAAGGAAGAATCTTTGTTGTTTGATTGTTAAATGTCAGCCAAAATTAGAAAAAGAGGCAAAGAATCAATCTATACTCTCATATCTCAGCCTCAGAGGGAGCATCTAGTATACAATTACCTGCAAAAAATAAAGAGTCCATCCTTCCTTCCTCAAATTTAGTCTTGGCTTATAGCCTTTTCAAGTTAAATAATTTACCATCAATATGGTGGCTGCCCATGATGTCATTATTCCTCTCAAAAATACTTTATTAAAGAATGCAATCTACCTCCAGAGAAAGAACTCTTAGAGCTGAAATGCAGATGAAAATATATGATTTATCACTTATTCATTTGGGTATATATTGGGGGTTTTGGTTTTATAAGATTATTCACTTACAAAAATGAATAATATGGAAATACGTTTTGCATGATAATATATGTAAAACACAGTTTGAAATTGTTGTCAGTTTTGGGAGGGATAAGGGAAGAAGGGAGGGAAACAATATAGATAACTTTGGAAAACTTTTGAGGAAATTTGTTTTTAAATAAAAATAATTTTTAAAAATATTCTTGTAGTAAATTTTTATTTTCCAGATTATATATATATATGTCAAAATGATTTTTCCGTATCTGTTTCCTGATAGTTTACAATCCATGTTCTCTGCCACCTTTCCAACCCTTGCCTTCCCCAAAATGGCAAGTAATATAATTAAGATTATATATACATCTTAATATAATACATATTTCTATGTTCTTCATGATGTAAAAGACATGATTCTCATCCTCCTTGAAGGCCTATCAACATCACAAAAACATAATTTTAAAAGAATGGCAGCAAGCACAACAGTCCTACTTCATTCCCTTGGTTACTAGGAAGATGCAAAGGCATTGCCGAAGCATGCCATCATGAACTTGGCTTACGATATTAACTTTGGGGATTCAAATTTCACCATGATCTTCAACAAGAACTCAGCACTATCAGTATCATAGGCATTGTATATATTGTTCATTGTCCTCTATTCTGCCCCTGCCATTTGTCCTATTTATTTATTCAGTACCATATCAATCAAATTACCAAATAATTATCTTATAGAACTAGAGAAAAATAATAACAAAATTCATCTGGAAGAACAAAAGGTTTAGAATATCAAGTGAATTAATGAAAATAAATGCAAAGGAAATACCACTGTGGTACTGTACTATAAACTATACTATAAAGCAGTATTCATCAGAATAGTCTGGTACTGGCTAAGAAATAGAATAGAATAGATTAAATACATAATGTACAGATTTATGTGACCTTAGCAATCTAATGTTTGATAAATCCAGAGATTCCAGCTTTTTTAATAATAACTTACTATTTCACAAAAACTGATGGGAAAATTGAAAAATTATATGGCAGAAACTAGATATAGATGTATACCTCACACTGTCTATTAAGTCAAATGGGGCATATGATATAGATATAAAGAGTGATACCATAAATAAATAGTGGGAATATAGAATAGGTTAGCTGGCTGATCTATGGAGACAAGAAGAATTTATGAACAAGAGATAGAGAGCATTATAAGATGTAAAATGGTTATTCTAATAAATAAATTTTTGTACAAATAAAACTAATATAAGAAAGATTAGAAGGAAAACAACAAACAGAAAAAATTTTGACACATTTCTCTGCTAAAGGTCTAATTTCTCAAATCTATAAGGAACTAGGTCAAATTTTAAGAATACAAGCCATTCCACAATTGACAAATTATCAACAGATATGAACAAGCAGTTTTAAAATGTTCTAAATAATTCTTGATTAGAGAAATGCAAATTAAAACTACTCTGAGGTACCATCTCACACCTATCCAGTTGGCCAATATGACAGTAGGGAAAATGATAAATGTTGGAAGAAATGTGGGAAAATTGGGACACTAATGCATTCTTGGTGTAGTTGTGAACTGATCCAACCCTTCTGGAAGGCTACCTGAAACTATCCCCAAAGGGCCACAAAACTTTATATCCTTTAATACTACTCCTGGCTCTGTATCCCAAAGCAATAAAAAAGGGGAGGGAAGAAAATACCAACTTGTACAAAAATATTTATAGCATCTCTTTTTGTAGTGGCAAATAATTGGAAATTGAGGGAATATCCATCAAATTAGAAGTGGCTAAGCAAATTTTGGTACATGTTGGTGATGGAATATTATTGGGCTATAAGAATGATAGGCAAGATGATTTCAGAAAAAGCTGGAAAGATCTGCATGAACCAATGCAAAGCAATATAAACAGAACTATGAGAACATTGTACAAATATCAGCAATATTGTACAATGATCAACTGTGAAAACTTGACTACAACAATATAATGATCTGGAATAATTCTGAAAGTCTTATGATAGGAAATGCTATTCATTTAGAGAGAAAGAACTGTTGAGTGAAATGGATACAGATCAAAGCATACCATCTTTCACAACAATGTATTTATAGTTTTATTTTGGTGTTTTGGTTTTATATGAATGTGCTCTTACAACTCATTGTAGAGCACATTGTAGAAGACATTGTAGACAACTGATTTTCAGGCTAAAGATTGTGGATTTTTTATTTTTCCTTCCATGATGTCAGATGCTTCTATTGTAGCTATAAGAATTTAATTTTACATTTTGTTTCCATTATTTTGAAGACAAACTCTTTTGCTAATAAAAATAGAGATTCTCCATATTGCTAGAATATGAACGTAGGATCTCACAGAAATGAAGTAGACACTACTGATATTCCTAGTTGGACACGACTTTTGAGTTGCTTTTAGAAATGTTAATTAATTTGTTCATCCATTCTTAATATCTTACCTGTCATCTCTGTTACATACTGCAACCATTTCTGAGATGGCTGTCATAAAAATAAAAAAAAAAGTGATGCTTAAATGGACAAAATGAGGTCTAAGAGGTTTTTAGGCTTGTTAACACTAAGCCTGGAAGAACTGAAATAAATGAAGGGCACTATTTTTTCAAGGATGAGGACAAATAACTTTAACTCATTTTTAGCATATGGACTCTTATTTAAGTCTTTATTATTTCTTAGGGTTTATTTTCCTCTTTCAAATTACCCACCGTGAATTGAAAGGGTTAATTAAAGTCTACTCCCTTCTTAAGGAGCCCAATTGGGTTTCATATTAGTATTTTCTCTATTCTACAATTCATTCATTTTCAAATTTGGAATAATGATGTATTTTCTTTTAAGGCTATTGTATTACTTAATTAATGTTTGCTAAATACTTGGAGATCCTTGGCTGAAGGATGATGCACTGGTGCCAAGTACATTATTATTTGATTAAAATTAATGCCAAGATGAAACATAATGTTGAAGGTGATGGCCTGGAAACTGTTTTCTATTATAGGTTGTAATGAGTATATTTGCTTGGCAGCTTTAAAATAAAATGTAAGCCAGGTGTCCCCTGGCAAAGCATTATATCCAACTAGGAAAATTTATCCAAGATCATTTAAGTTTTCTGCTGAATTCTCTGGATGATTGCATCAGTTCCAAGTTTCTTTCAGCTAATGAATACTGACAGCAAGTGTGTATAAAAGAATAAGTAATAGAGTTTAAAATAATTAGGGTGCTTAAAATTTAGTCTTACTCTGCACTTCAGTATTTGAAGAGTCCTTTGGTATTGACCCTTGTCACTAAAAGAGCCAACTACCCAAAGAGATTGAAGCAAGTGATAAAGGCCCCAGATATAGAAACTTATTTAGCAACAATTTTTGATGTAGCAAATAACTGGAAGCAAAAATGATGTCCATCAGATAGGCTGTATTCTGGCTTCACAAATTATGACCTATGAATGTCATTGAATATTATGTGCTACAAGACCTAGAAGAACAGAATTAATTCAGTGAAACTTGAGAAGACTTGTATGACACAAAGCAATAAAGCAAAACATTTGTAGTCACAAAAGTTCTGATAATTTTCTAGTTAATCACATAAGCATTCATCCTTTGTTTTCCTTTTTCATTCTGAATAAATGTTTATTTTTTCCAGTTTTAGTTTTTTTCAAAAAGATGTAGAAACAATATTTAACAATTGTTATCTGACATCTTGATATATAGATTCTCTCCCTTCTTTCTTCCTCTTCCCTTCTCTGAGACAATAAATAGACTGATATAGGTTTTACCAGTACTGCATATGCCTTCAGACTCTTGGTAGTTCCTTCTATGATTGTGGGTAGCACTTTTTTTTATCATGAATCCTTTGATGTTACCTTAGAATCTTGCATGATAATAGTTTATTTCTTCACAGTTGAACATCATACAATATTTCTGATGCTTTATACACTGTTCTCCTTGTTCTGTTCACTTTGCTTTGAATCATTTCCTTTAAGTCTTTCCAGGTTATTTCCGAACTCCCCCTGTTCATCATTTCTTATGGCCCAATAGTATTCCATTACAATCATATGCCATGACTCTTTTAGCCATTCTCCAATTGATGGACATCCTCTCAGTTTCCAATTCTTTGCCACTAAAATAAGTGCTACTACAAATAATATATAGACATACATCCTTTTCCTTTTTCTCTGATCTCTTTTGCAACAAAGGTCTAGTAGAGATATTGCTATATCAGAGGGTATTCTCAGTTTTATACCCCTTTAGGCATGCATGGATTGCTTTCCAGAGTGGTTGTATCAATTCACAACCTCACCAACTGTGTATTAGTGGCCTTATTTTCCCACATTCCCTTTAATATGAATAATTTTTCTTTTTGGTTATATTAGCCAATTTGATAGCTCAAGCTGGTATCTCAGATTTGTTTTTATTTGCATTCTTTCTAGTCAATAGTTACTTGGAGCATTTTTTTCATATAATTATAGATAATTTTAATTTCTTTATCTGAGTACTATTTGTTCATAACATTTGGCCATGTTTCAATTGTGGAATGAACTGCATCTTAAAATTTTGATTCAGTTCTCTATTTGCATGAGAAATGATTCCTTTTTCAGAGCTACTTACTATTAAAAAATGTCCAGCTTTTTGTTTTCCTTCTAATTGTGATTGAATTGGATTTATTTGTAAATACCCTTTTTAGTTTAATGTAATCAAAATCATTCATTGTACTTCTCACCATGTTCTTTATGTCTTCTTGGGTCATAAATTCTTCTCTTATCTAATAGATAAGTCTGACAGATAAACCATTCTGTGCTCTAGTTTATGGTATCACCTTTTATTTCTAGATCAAGTATTCATTTTGACTTTATCTTGGTATGGTGTGAGATATATTCATATATATCTTCCAACAAAAATTATGAACCTGATTGGGACTTAAGTTTTTGCAAACTCTTCATTGTCACGATAGGATGGACAGAAAGAGAGAAACTGAAATGATATGGTGTAACTGTGGACTGCTAGAAAGCCAGTGAGAACCACTCAGATAAAGAGGAAGTAGTGTTTTTTCTTTAAGTATTGGAATTTGACTATGATATTGGAAGAAAGTCTCAAAGTATCATTTTGTTTTTTCAAATCAAAGACATTTTTAGAGAAGGAGGAGAAGGAAGACGGGAAGGATAAACAGAAGAAGAAAGAGGTAGAGGAGGAGGAAAAAAGGAGGAGGTGGAAGAGGAGAAAGACTAGAAAGAGCTAGAAAAAGAAAGAAGAAAGAATGAAAGAAAGAAAGAAAGAAAGAAAGAAAGAAAGAAAGAAAGAAAGAAAGAAAGAAAGAAAGAAAGAAAGAAAGAAAGGAAGGAAGGAAG
>NC_058134.1:133758123-133825342 GCF_016433145.1 Gracilinanus agilis | reverse complement strand
AGAAGGAAGGAAGGAAGGAAGGAAAAAGAAAGAAAGAAGAAAGAGAGAAAGAGGAAAGGAAGAAAGGAAGAAATGAATGAAAGAAAGAAAGAAAGAAAGAGAGAGAGAGAAAGAAAGGAAGGAAGGAAGAAAGAAAGGAAGGAAGGAAGGAAGGAAGGAAGGAAGGAAGGAAAAGAAATAAAGAAAAAAGAGATAAAAGGAAAGAAAGGAAGGAAGAAAAAGGAAGGAAAAAAGAAAGATAAAAGGAAAGAAAGGAAGAAAGGAAAGAAAGAAAAAGAATATTTTTGTTTATATTCCTTCATTCAATTGTTTGATTTAAAATAGTGGTCTATAGGGGGCAGCTGGGTGGTTCAGTGGATTGAGAAGCAGGCCTAGAGACATGAGGTCCTGGTTTCAAATCCAGCCTCAGACACTTCCTAGCTGTGTGACCCTGGGCAAATCACTTAACCCCCATTGCCTAGCCCTTACCACTCCTCTGCCTTGGAATCAATACAGGGTATAGATTCTAAGACAGAAGGTAAGAGTTATAAATAAAATAAAATAGTGGTCTCTTATAGAATGTTGTTCAGTCTTTTCAGTTTGTCTGACTATATGAACCCATTTGGAATTATTTTGATGAAGATACTGGCTTGGTTGCCATTTTCTTCTCCAGCTTATTTTATAGATGATAGAATCGAGCCAAACAGGATTAAATAACTTGCCCATGGTCACACAATTATTATGTGTTCAAGGCCAGATTTGAACTCATGAAGATGAAATTTCCTGATTACTTTGGAGTTCGGTGGTGCTTTTTTAAAATCATATTTTTTTTTTACTCTTTGAAATACTTTTATATTGGTTCTCTCTCCTCAAAATTTTATTGCCTACAGCACATGATGCCACTATATGTATTTGGTTTAGTCCAGCTATTCTTTCTATTATCTTGTTTTCTGTAGTGCAATTTTTACCTTCCTTTTGAAGTATAACAAGTATTATGATGAGGGTCCAAATATGTTGGCTCCAGTGTTCATGATAGTGAAAGGAAAGTTCTTTTTGAAATCTTCATAAGATTTTTTTTCATTTTTGTCTCTTTGTCAACCTCCTTGCAATTTCATCCTTTAATACTCACACCTTAATATTGCTTAGTTGGGTATCTCAGCAAACTTTCTGTAAATTTTTTTCCTTTTCTAAATTAAAAGTGTTTTTATTAATTGTTTCCAAATATAATCTATTTCCCTCAATAAAAATAATTAAATAAATCATCTAACTTAATGACCTAAAAATACCTGAAAATATATGGAAATTCCAGAATGCTTCAATGTATATGTTTGTATATGTATGTATATAAACACATGTATATATGTATGCATATATTTATATAGAACAGTATATATAAAAATATACAACATATATATGATTATTAACCCCTTGGTAGTTTGGTTGGTATAATAATAGCAAGAATTTTTTAAAAATTATATTTTAGGAATTTAAAACACTTTCCATATAGTATTTCATTTGAACCTTATGACAACCTCATGAGGTAGATGTCATTGTTATATTCTGTATGAATTTAATATAAATTGTACCTGATCTTTGATCAGTATCAGCCCAACCCTTTGACTACTTGTGGCGTGGGGGTCCTGGCATATGAAAGCAACAGATAATCTGGCAAAAAAGCAAGACTCAGACACAGAGTGAGGTTATTAAGTCTGTGCAACCTGAAAGTCCCAGAAGGAGTAGCAAAAACTGGCTTTATAAGAGAAGAGACAGAGGAAGTTCTTTCTCTTGCTGGACATTTGCTTATCTCATAATCAGCCACTTGGAGGTCAAGGGAATGCATCACAGAGAGGATGTGACTTTTAATTAAGCATAGCCAGATGACCATGGGACCTTTCTTTCTCTCTAACTCTTACTAATAATTATAAATTAATATACAGTCTCCAGAGAATTTTAAATCATACCAATTAATTTTATATAGTAGGAAACTGAGGCTGAGTGAAGTGACTATGTCCAGAGACACGGTTAGTGAGCATGTGGGTCATTTAAATCCTTTCTTCTTTCAATTTCAACACTAACCATTGTGCCAACTAGAATCCTAGTTATATCACAAAACCCATTCATTTAGGTAGTTTTATAATGGAACGACCCTATCATGAGTAATAAATTTCTCTCGACATATGAAAATTTTCATTTTATAAATAATGTTGCAATTATACTAGTGTGTCTTGAGTGTCTCTTAATTGATTAACTCCTAGAACCTCAACTTCTGGCTATTTTATGAGGCAAAGTTTCTCGTAAACTACCATTCTTCTCTTTAAGATTTTGTAAATTTGACTGCCATATCTCTCTGACTGGCAAGGGGATCATTCTTTTTGCTGGCTGAAGATATTCTAGGTCCTTTTACCCTCTTCTCTGTAGTCATTAATTTACATGCACTGCTTTGGAAATGGTTGTAGTCTGTGATAATACATGTTTTCTTGTACATTTGTTATATTTCCCACCCCAAAATCATTAAATTGCTTAAATGTCAGGAAGCAGTTGCCTCAAATTCATTTAATATCTACTCTTTTCTCTTAATTTGTTATTGATTTTGATCTTTGCTCTAACAAGTAAGTTGTAAGATTATATATAGATTGCTTGGTCAGAAATGGTTCCCATATCAGTGAACTTGTTTTTCCCTTCTGTTAAAATAGAATCAATTCTTCATGATGTTATACTGTGCTTGTCATGTATAGAACCTCTTGAATTTCTTTGTAAAAAAAAAGTATTCATCTCTGTTTATGTGTGTATTTGTGAATGTATGTATATGAGTAATACTTTTTTCTACATAGCATATCAGTCTCAGTCTTTCATTTTTTGCTCTTAACCATGTTTCATAACATTTTCATTTTATTTCCATATATCTACCTTTGCATTCAAGTAACCAACTAAAATATACCTTTATTTCATTCAAAAGTCCTTATAAAAATTTGGAACTATTCCTGTAACTCTTTATCCCTGCAACAAATTTTGGTGCATTAAATCCAATTATTTTCATGGAGTCTTTTTAATCTTTTCCTTTACAAGCACTCATCTCAAGTAAATATTAATAAACTATGGAAATTAAGGACTAGAGTTTAATTTACCTTTAACAATGAGTATTGCAATACAAGATGGCCAATTATTCCATTAAATTACCCAAACAGACATACATTTATGCATTTACAGAGAGAAAGGGAGAAAGAGACAGAGAGAGAAAGGAAGACAGGGAGGGAATGAGGAAGGTAGAGATGTCCCTATTACTTTGAACAATGAATTCCGTGGAATCATCTACCAAATTTTACATAATTAAAACTTTGAATAGTAAAATTTGAATGAATTTATGCAAATATGCATAGTACATATTTATATGCCTCTCCAAGAAACTATGAGCCCTATTTCAATTTAGGTATAACTTCCTTTTGTCTTCTGACTATATTCAGAGAAATAATGCTAACTCATTTTCTCTTCCTATAGTAATATACTCCCTTGTTGGTCAATTGATGAGTTCTCCTATTGAGAGGACTAAGTAGTTAAGATGATTTTTACTTTAAAAGCTCTATAATTCTTACCCACTCTGAAATAAGAATGAAAGATAACCAATGAACAGACCAGCTCTTTTACTGATATTCATATAATATGAAGAGTTCTAGAAGAAGTCCTCCATCACAAGGACTCCATATGTAATATTAAGAGCAGGAGAAGAGTTGCATGGGTGGAGAAATTTCAATTTGGTTATGATATCTACCATTGAAGGGGATAAGCACATTGTTGAATTCATAAATAAATTAAAGGATCCAAGTACGGTGCAATTATAAGTAAAAAATCATTGAACAGTAATAAACACTGAAAATGGCTACAATCTCAAGTTAAAGGAGAATATTTGCATATATACAAACAGTGTAGGTGACATTGTTGACTTGGTAACCATCTTTTTAGCTTACCACACCCCAGAAAAAGCCCTACAGATATAAAGAAGGCTTTTCTTCAAACTTGGGCAATTTTCCTCATATCTGAGCATAGCCCAGGTGTGATGGGTCAGGAAATGGTATCCTCAGAGTTTGGGGGATGAAAAGAAGTGATTCTGATTACTTTTTTCTACTAATGACACTCAGTTTCATTTTTGGATATGAAGAAGGGAAATCTATAACTCCACATGGAAAATGCAAAGTGACAATACAAGTAGCAAAAAACTGAACACCTTAGTACATTTTTCTTTTCCAACTGTAAAGCACTAGATCCCTGTAGAGAGAAGAAATGTTAAGATGATCTATTCTAACTCCCTGATTTTACAATTAAAAACATCTAAAACCCAGGCAAGTTATGATTTGCCCAAGTTCCCATAGCTCTGAGGAGACAGAACTGGGATCAGAAACCAGGCCCCCTTTATAGTCTACCATGCTTTCCCTCTACAATGAATACAGTATGCATGTTATTTTTTTTAAGTCATTTCCTGAATCAAGATTCTGGGATACAGGGATAAATGCATTAACAGAAATGGCAAGTCTCTTTTGTCTTGATTTCAGAAGACTTTGTCCATTAGTTCAGATACTGGGATGAGGGAAAAGAATCAGAATGATTTACTTATACAACTTATCATGGCCATCCTACCCTCTACCTAACCCCTGATTTAGATTTCAGGGAGATGAATAATTCCATAATTTCTTTAGAAAAGAATCAGAAAAGGAAGAAGACTAAAAGGGATAAATTAACAAAAAAGAAAAGAAAAGAGTAGAAACAAAGAAATGGCTGGGCCACAGAGGAAAAGAAAGGATAAAGAGAAGAAAATTCAATTCATTTCAATCTTTTTTCCTCTCATTCCCTTGATGTCAAGAACCAACTACAGTACTTGTTTACTTTTCATATAAATCAATTTCTTTCTTTACTAATACTCTTTATTCATGAATGTTTATTTTCTTTTCTCATATGGATTATAAATGTCCAGAGGGCAGGGACCATGAATTGAATCTCTTTATATATTTTTTCACCTCTAACAACAGTGCCTTGCTCATACCTAACAAGGACTCAGTAAATGCAAATTCAGCCCAAACAAAATCCTATCAAATTTTGAACTTTGACAATATTTATTGATCACCTCCATTCTAAGTCCCAATTTATTTACCTATGGATATATCCTAATTAATAAGTAAAGTAACAAATACCTTGTAATGACACCATAACTAGGATTACTTCTAATATTAGTTGAATACTAAATACAGTGACCCAAAAGTCTTAGTTTATCAATCATCTTCTATTTCTTATTTGCAAACCACTCAGATTTAGTTTTTCTATTCACTCCTATTTGGCTCACTGATTTCTAGATATTAAATCAGTTAAAGCTTAAAAGTGAACAATGACATTTGGGACATCCTGTATATTAAGACCTTTTGTTTTGGAGAATACTTCCATGATTAGAAACAAACAGTTGTTTTTTTTTTCATTTTCTCAGTGGGATTACTCAGTTTTCACAAGCTTTCCAAATCAGTTGCTCTACTTATAAAAATTTTAAAAGAAGCTAAAGTTACATAACATAAAACTGATCATTTGTGGGGCATCATTTGCGTCTTTATTCTGAACTTTTATTTTAGAAATTTGAGAGGGAATCAGTATTTTATCACAAAAAAAGCAATACTCAGAGCCTTGTCATTAAAAACAAATCTACAAAAAAGATTCAGCTAAAGGCATACTCAACTTACTAACAGGAAATACTTCCAACATCAACCTAAGTGCTAGAGGAGATTAAGGAAATCAAGATAATTTCTGATTAGCCATTACTTCCCTAGGCTAATGTATAATAATGCACATACATAGATAAGACTCACAGACAGGGAGATCAAAATTTTATGCAAATTGAAAAATTCAGCTTGGCAAGAGCTTTTTGCAAAATGATATGGCTTGTCTAATAGAAACTGGCTTTGGAAAGTAGCTGTGATTTTCTTAGTTAGAGCAGTACTAGGGAAGGCCTGGATGACTCGCTTGTTTTAAGCTTCTCCCAGGAATAATAGTGTAATTTTGATGTTAAATTCTAAATAATTTATTTGAAAGTACCAAATTATGATGGCTTTCCTCCCCCTTCCATCAGCAACTGCAGCATCTAACCAGGACTTCTGCGTCCTGTAATTTGGCAATCTGGAGAATTGATATGGAATGACTGAAGCTTTAGCACTGCTCTATTAGGTACCTTATGGGAGTTTTACAATGTTACTTGGAAGCAATCAGCACCATATATTGCTTAGAAGAAGATTCCAGACAAGAGAAGCAGTTTGGCACTCACAGTGTTCTATTACTTTATTAAAGCTATGTCTGGGGATGGGGGAAAGGGGACAAAACCTTTGCCCATTGAATATTGTCAAACACCTTGCAGCAGAGATGGAGCTCTTCCTTGTGACTGTTTGCTTTAAAAAAGAAAAAGAAATGAATAAGACAAAGCTTCCCCAACAAGGAAGAAGAAAGAAAACTAGTTTTCATTCCCAGAAAAATTCTTTATGCTGATATGCAAAAGGTTAGGCTTCCTTTAGAGCATTTCAGACATTAAAGATTTTGATTTTTTTATAACCAGAAATCCATCATTGATTTAATATTAGAACAAAAATCTACATTGTACACCTTAATTAGAAATATATATATGATATACATATATATTCCTGTGTATATATGTGCATATAAACCTCTCTCTTCAAAGTGACCCAGATAACTATATAAATCTGAGTCTATTAGTTAGAGATGAGACACTAATATGCATGAGGGAAATATATATATATATATATATATATATATATATATATATACTTATCTTTGTCATCATCATAGTAGTCAAAATTTATATAGCATTTAACTATGTGCCAGGCACTATGGAAAGCATTTTACCATTATTATCTCATTTGATCCTTAGGATAATCCTGGGAAGGAAGATGCTACTATGATTCCCATTTTGCAGATAAGAAACTTAGACAACAAAGGTTGTGATTGGTTCAAGTCTTCCTGACTGCAGGAAGTCCTCAGAGAGTAGGACTGAGCCCTGACATATTTATTAAATGCCTTGCCCATAGTCACACAGATAGTATTCAACACTTGAATGGACCCCAAGGCTCATGGTACTATATATCTACTATTTCTAAGCTGTTTCCCACAAGAGCCTTTACTGCAGAGAGGAAGCATGTGGCATGTCAAAATACTTAGACCTTATACAGACTGCATTTTTGAGCAAGAAGAAATTCCTTAAATCTTAAGCATTATTTGAAGATTAAATACTACATTATAGAAACCATGAAACCTGCATTTATGAAGGCAGTTTTTTAAAGAAATCAGACATCCTCGAACAATTTGAAATTGTCATTTCATAGCCATCTAACTAGAATAATTAAATAATTAAAATTGTAATATACCTTTAGATATTAGAAAATACAAAAAATTCCTATAATAATTTGAAAATTCTCTTCTTGACAAAGACAAACAAAAACACAGCAACTCTATTCCAGGATATGCAATTTGTATATTATTATGATGTAATATTATTTATGCAATGTTTACTACATAGTTATTGAATACTTATTATATAATGTTATATGTAATTATAACATAAGTATTCTTTAATTCAGAAATATAATATGAAGCCCCACAGATTTAAATGAGGCAAAGAAAATCAAGCTAAAGAAAATTCATCAAGACACTGACGATTATAAAAAACATTCTCCTTGAATGGAAGAAACAGAATAGAAAGTTAGAGCATTTTAAAATCACAGAATGGAAAAAGCAATTTAGAAATTATCTACTCCAATCTCACAAATAATGCAGGAACTCATTCAATAATATCCTTGAAAGAAATCTATCTAGTCTCTACTTTAATTATGTTCAGTGATGACCAGCTCTATATTTTACAAAATGGTCAATTATATTCTTTGGTGGATCTGATTATTAAATGTAAAAAAAAAATAATCTCCAAAGCACAAAGCTCTTTCCCTGTGCTTCTCAACAAATGTAATAGGTGCTTTGTGGAATGGTATGGATAAATCATTTTTATTAAAAATGATCTTTCCCACCTTAAGAAACAACATCAAAAGAGTGTTGAAGATTTACTTTTGGACTTTTTGTTTTATTACTGATGCCTTATACTTTGAACTTTATTAATAACTGAAATATATTCAGGTTAATGAAAAAATTGCATCATTTTATATTCTCCAAGTTGTTGGGGCTGGAAGAAAAAAAGGGCCAAATTAATTTATGTTATCAGGGCTGTCCTTTTAAAAATAATTTAATCTGTTTGGTCAATAAATCATTCTTAGGAGTATGTGTCAAGTCATTAAATGAAGGATAAAGTAATGCATACATTCAAATAAACCAAAGAACTATTTGTTCTCTGTAAAAGCCTGATCAAAGTCTAATTTGTTCCAAGTAATAATAATAAAGCATAACAATATCTTTATCTATATTCGTCGTGCAATTCCAGTAATGTTGATTCTCTTTGGAAAGTATGCTGCCAAGAGATCTCCTGGACCTAAAATTGAGAATAGAATCCTTATTATCCTTAACAGTGTATCTGTCCTTTCACATTTAGCCTGCTTCCATTATCAACACACTAAGGCCTCAGGATTTAAATAATGATTATGTTTGTAATAAAAAGCTATTTTCTCTGATTATGGGTCAAAAGCAGTGCCCAGAAAAAGAAACCAGAGAAATTGATCCAAAGAGTATTTATTCTTAAGTGCATTAAAAGATTTTCCATTTTATAGTCATCTGTTCAAACCTATAATTTTTAAAATGAGGTTAGAAAATAATTTTATTTAAATTTAAAAAATTTTAATGTCAAATATTTAAAATGATACAAGGTTGTTTTTGTATGCCCTCACCATGGATCTTCCTTAATTAAATGACCAAAGAGAAGTATTCTTTATAATGCAGTTGTAAAATGATGAAACTGGTTTTTCCTCCTGAGAAGAGACCAGAACCAGTCTGAACAATCTGAACTTCTTGATCATTGTAGATGAACTTGGAAGAAAAGAGAAGAAAGAATGTAGGGGAAATTTTTTTTTCAAACAGGAACAGAGTTGTTGGTCTAAATGCTTCCCCCAGTGAGTATTATTCAATTAATGTGAAATGATTTGTTATATTGTCCCCCCTTGAGGGCAGGAAACATATTTTATTCATCTTTCTAGCTCACTCAACCAAAGTGCCTGTTCTGTAGAAGTTACTAAGTGCCAAAGTGCCTGTTGAGTAGTAGGAAATAAATCATTAGATAAATAAATATCTATAGCAAGTTATATAGCTTTTTAATTTGTAAAGCACTTCCACAAAAGTTACCTTTTTGATCCTTCCTATCATCCTATTGATTAAGAAGAAAAAGTGCCATTATTTCCAGTTTCCAAGAAGAATCAAACAATAAATTTATCAGTAAGCATTTGGATGGCAATTTTATGCCAGGCTATGCTAGTGGGCAGTGGAGACACCCATACAAACAACAAAAAAGTTGTTGGGTTTTTTTTTCTTTCAGGATTAAATTTATTTGGAAGTGGGAAAGAAATATATGTTTTGTAAAGAAAAGTACTGATTGCTGGGATATTCAAAAGCCTTATTGCAGAGATAGTATTTCATCTAAATTTTGAAGGGAAATGGAGATTCCAAGAGGAAGAGGTGAATGCAGAAGAAAGTATTCCAGAGATTGGGTAGAATTGGTGTTGTGGGCAGAGAGCCGTTGTAAAAGCAGAAAAGAAAACTATTGGTGATTATTTTGTTTTTGTTTTTGTTTTGTGAGGAATAGCATGAAAGTCAATTTGAATTGATCACAGAGTGTGAAAAGAAGTCATGTTTATAATAAATATGGAATGGTACATTAGGCCAAGATAGATGCTATCAAAATAAGGAACGTCTGAAGTTTAGGTTTATTTTGTTTGTTTATTTTTAAGACAGGGAATAACATGATCAAGAATATTTAAATACTCCAGGTAGGAGATGGTAAAAGCCTAAATCAGGATGATGGCAATGAGTAGAAAGAAAGGCAAGGCGAGAGAGATTAAGAGATTTAAGTGATCTAGAGTCACTTGCTAGTAAGTAACCAAGTTAGTCATAAACTCAGTCTTCATCAGTCCACAAAATGGACAGAGCATGATATGTGTATTAATGTTCAGAAAACTCTTTTATATATAAAAGCTTGGATGATCAAGAACCTTATATGTAATAATTCTATCTATCTATCTATCTATCTATCTATCTATCTGTCTGTCTGTCTGTCTATCATAACCTTAAAAGGTAGACAGAGATGGGGTGTTTATTTTTTATTTGGTTTGTTGATTGATTAATTTTTAATCATCATTTCATAGGAAACAGAAGTCCAGAGAGTTGAACTGATTTGCCTGAGGACCATAGTTATTAAGTTGTAAAGCTAGGATTCAAACACAACTCATGTGATTGCATAGGAGTTACAATTGAAAGAAAACATACAGGTCATTTACTCAAATCTCATTTTGTATATTAAGGAAAAGAGGTTAATTGTCCTAAGTCACACAAGTATTAAGAAGTTGCTAACTATAAATCCAGGTGATTAAAAAACTATAGCCAGTGCTCTTTTTTATCCCAGTTTTTCAATATTTGATCAAGACTTAATTTTAAAAAGAAATGTTCCTCAGACCTAGAGTGGCTCCACCCACAGTTTCCTGGCTTTTTTTCACATTGCAACACATCATGTACTTTAATTTCCAGTCATAATAGACTCCTCGATATTTCTGAAACACAACATCCCATTTCATGCTTAAGTACCTTTGGACATGCCTATAACATCCTTTTTACAAAGAATGTTCTGCAATTTATATTCTCCATTAATGTTCATTTCATATATTTGTTCTTTAGGCTTTGCCTCCTAATTTTTAGTCTTAGTCTAATATTACTTTTATTTACTTAATATATAATTTTTAAAAATAGATAACAAAACTATAATAGTGGGGTACTTAAGACTTCCCCTCTCAGAATGAGACAAATCCAGTAAAAATAAATAGGAAAGATCTAGGACCTCAATCAAGACTCACCCAGCAAAACTCAACATAATCCTTTAGGAAGAAAAATAGGTATTCAATGAAATAGAAGACTGTTAAACATTCCTGATGAAAAGACCAAAGCTGAATGGAAAATTTGACTCTCAAATACAAGACTGAAAAGAAGCATAAAAAGATAAATAGGAAAAAAATATCAAAAGATATTCAGTATGGTTAAACTGTGTACATACCTGCACGAGGAGATATGATTGTTATAATCCCAAAGAACTTTATAGTTATTAGGGCAATTAGAAGGAGTAAACATAGACAGAAAGCAATGATGAGAGTTGAATATGATGGGATGATTAAAAAAAAGAAAAAAGAAAGAAAGGAATGCCTTGAGAAGAGGGTAAAGGGGAAAATAAAATGGGGTAAATTATCTCATGTAAAACGAAGAATAAAAGAACTTTTACAGTGGAGGAAAAGATGTGGGAGATTGGGAGGGGAATATATGAATCTTACTCTCATTGGACTTGGATCAAAGAGGGTTGAACATACACAATCAATTGGGTGCAGAAAACTATCTTACCCTAAAGGTAATAGGAGGTGATGAGGATAAGAGAATGGGGGGAATGGATATGATTAGAAAAGAGGACAAATTGGGGGATGTAGTGGCCAGAAACTAAACAGGGATAAATTGGATGGAGTGTAAAGAAGTTGAAATTTTTTTTTTATGTCTCACCAACGAAGACCTCATTTCTTAAATTCATGGAGAAATGAGTTGAATATATGAGAATAAAAGTCATTCCCCAATTGATAAATGATCAGAAATATGGAGAGGCAATTTTTAGACAAAGTAATTAAAGCTCAATAAAGAAATACAAAAAACTCTAACCATTAATTAGAGAAGTGCAAATTAAAACAACTTTGAGCTACCACCCCACACCTATCAGATTGGCTGTTATGACAGAAAAGAAATATGACAATTCTAGGCCAATATAAGTTTTTCCCTATAAACAAAATTATAAAGTCCCGCAAAGTAATATCTTACCATGCAATAATAAGTCTTGAAAAGGGTCATGCCATATCTTACTTATCCCCATATCAGAACCAAGATGAAACTACAATAAAAAAACAAAAAATAGACAATATGTAAGACTGATTTTTCCCTATGCCAGGAGGAAAGAATATAGTTTTCCAAAATGAAGGGAAGAATCAGGACAGATGATTTCAAAATTACACACACACACACACACACACACACACACACACATATATATATAATATACATATATTTTAACATGTGTATACATATATATTTATTTATATTCAAATGATAGCATTTCACTTCTTCAGAAAATAAATGGCCAAAGCACAGAGGCAATAATTGGACAGTTTACAATACTGGAAGGAATTCCAT
The DNA here is from genome assembly GCF_016433145.1 of Gracilinanus agilis. Classification (NCBI taxonomy): domain Eukaryota; kingdom Metazoa; phylum Chordata; class Mammalia; order Didelphimorphia; family Didelphidae; genus Gracilinanus; species Gracilinanus agilis. The sequence goes on along the minus strand of NC_058134.1, from coordinate 133,812,964 downwards.
TTTGAGTTAGATTAGATATGTTTAAGTTCAGGGTTTTAATTTTGGAATTTCCACTTATCGATTATGTGACCTTGACCAAGTCATTGAACTTTCCTGAGTTTTAACTTTCTCATCTCTAAATTTTGTATAATGGTACTTACATGATCCATCTTAAAGGATTATGGTGAGGACTAAATGAAATCATGTGTAAGAAAGTAAGCAATTTTTAACCTAAAGTACTATAGAAATATAAGTTGAAACATTACATAAAAATGATTTATTGAAGGGATGTTTCAAGACTAAATATCTTTTATAGTCAGTGTCTACATGCTTGACAGAAGTACCATTTCAAAATCATTCTGGCCATAATTTTTGGTCAAACTCTGTGGAAGTACAAATCGTTATGCCTGAGACCCCATTAGGCCACCCTTCAGGAAGGTTGAGCAGCCTTAGAGCATGTAATAGGGTATGCAGCTAGACGATGAATCTGAATTACAGACTTATCACAGCCTCATTCCTGCAGTTTGATCTCTCCTAATACGTACTAAGAAAGGTCACAGTGCATAAGGCATTTAAAAGAAGGAAACACAAGTGTAGCAATCATTTTGGTAAGTACTTCCCTTGGGAATAAGCTAAAGACATTATCCAAAGAGGTATTTTTGGGGCAGGGGTAGTGGGGTGAGAAAAGAGGGAATATCTATATTATAATAATCATATTAACTATGGCCATACTTACCCAAAACCCCAGCCTTGCTCTTCCACCTCTCTCCTTCTCTCCCCTTCCCTCTCTGTCTCTGTCTCTCTCTGTCTCTCTCTGTCTCTCTCTGTCTCTCTCTGTCTCTCTCTCTCTCTCTCTCTCTCTCTCTCTCTCTCTCTCTCTCTGTCTCTGTCTCTCTCTGTCTCTCTGTCTCTCTCTCTCCTGTCTCTGTCTCATTATTTGGGGGAGCAGAAAGGGCCATGGATCTGACACTTAGTCAGTATAGTAACTTCCTTTACTAATGCAAACAGGAAACTAACCTATATCTTGATGAAGAGAGTTTTCTGGAGCTCTGAAAAGTTAAGTGTCTTAGCCATAATATACATGTAGTATGTATGCCAGAAACAGGACTTGAACTCAGATCTTCCTGACTCCAAGATTATTCCTCTAACCTCTGTCATGCATTCTCTCTTCCCCTTTATAGAAACTATATATGAGAGATCTAAAACATCTTTTAGGGGGAAAATGGGAAAGATCATAAAAGAGAAACAATTTTGAAAACATAGACATAAAACAAGTCTAAGTCAATCCAATGAACTTCAGTCAGTTTTGCTTTTGTGAAATGTTTAGATACAGTGATTTTCTTAATAGAGTCAACAAATTGTAAGGACATGAAACAAAACAATAGCATTTATCCAGGTTATTCAGCTCCCCTGGCTGCTGTAACATCATTAGCATAGTCATCTCTCTGATTTTCTTTTGGCTGTTTCTTTCCTAATAGCTCACATCCATTAATGACCACATTTGCTTTTATAAAAAGAATAATTGCAGGGAAATTAATTTATATGGCCAACTTCTTGCAGAAAATCAAGGTAATGGGGTTATTTGCATATGGCAAGGCTTATGCTTTATAATCAGCCATTTAGTTTTTAAATGTTTCAAGGCTGGATCTCAGATATATGCTAAATACATCACAGCAGAACAACATTCGCTTAAGTCGCCTGCATTCTCTACTATGTGTCCTATCACTGGTTCTTATAGAAAACACATCTATAGGAAATATAAAAGTGTTGCCTCTACTTAAGTCCTATGATAGCATTTTATTAGGGTGTTCAGGTTCTCAAAGTACATTTCAGAAAGTTTTGGAAATCCCTTCCATGTAAAAAGGTCAATCAGCATTGATCAATGACCTCCATGTCTTAACCATCCTTGCATCAGCCTACTTAGGCATAAGGGAGCTCATCATCAAAAAGTCTGGCATGAGATGATGGATAGTTTTTTTGTTTTTGTTTTTTACATGTAATTCCTGAAATCAAAGTGTTGGTTTTTTTTTTAATTTTGTCTTTTTGTCCATAGCATCTAGCACAGTACTGAAATACTTTAATGAATGCGTGGTATCACCCACTTGAGATTTTCCTCAAAAGATAAAGCCATGCATGCCTTTCCATCTGGGATGATTTCTATCTCTATCCTCCCACAAGTTCCCCACAGGAGTCCTTTTCAATGGGATGAGTGCTTGCCTTACTTTCTCTAGACCTAGGAAAGGTATAAATGGACATTCTTGGGGGTATTCATTGGGCTATTAAAACCCCCATGTCAACATCTATTTTAAATCTAGATTTCTTTGTAAGCATCATTTCCTCTGCATTATCTTTGTCATTTCTGGTTTATAATAGGTCACAGCCTACTCACATTGGTTTTAGGTGATAGAAGGCACTTAATAAGCAATTGTTTAGTTAAATCAAATCAGAATGAATTGAAATAGAATGAAATGTGCCTCAGTGGAGAGATGCTTGTGCTGATAAAAACAGAGAAATTTAAAGGAAACAATTAAAGTATTGAATTTGGTGGAAAATTTTAAAAATATGAAATAATTTACAACATAGACATAGTTTTAGACTGGTCACAAATCTTTCCAAATACATCCTAAATTTTGTTTATAGTTATTCTTAGATAAGATACTTTAAAAGAGGAAACATTTATTCAAAAAGAAAGCTGGCAAATGCCATTCATGAAAAATTTTTAACTGAGTAAAAAAAAATTTCCAATATGCTAGAGCATCCAGACATTTTCAGAGGCATGTATAGAGATATGCAGATAAATTAGTTAATTATTTAAAATGACAAAGATTATAGGATTCTATTTGGGTTTTCTTTCCCTTGAAGAGATATTGCATCTTAAAAGACTTGGAAATTCTCTGTGAACAAAAGGAACATCGACTTCATATTTGGGAGTTTAGATAGAAACTCCTGAAAGTGATTCATTCACCTTAACAGACTCAGGTCATATTGTGATGCTCTGCAGTCAATTCTGCCCTTGGATAATTGCCTGTTGCTCTATTTATTCAATGCAAGATACCCCAAAATATGAATGACTGAACAAAAGGCTTTAGCTGAATATTAACTTTAGAGTCAAGATGGTGGCACAAGAAAGTCAAGGGTTAAATCAGGAATTTAGACCATGGAAAAATTTTGGCATCTTTTTATACCATTCTTTTTGTGAGCTCTTGGCCACCTATGCAAAGTATAGTTTATTTTATTTTATATTATATTATATACATATATATGCATATGTATACTGGAAAAACCACTAAACTTTCACATAAAGAAATTAATAGTTAACGAGTAATGCAGAATATAAACTTAGGTCCTGTGTTACTTCAATTTCAATATTCTTTCCAATTTAGTACCACTACCCCCTATGAAGTCTAATCAAATCCAAGAGCAGGTCCTTGATCACTTGAAAATAACCTCAAATTTGTCCATGGCATAAACATTATAGTGCTAAAGAATCCCAATATAGAGACCTGAAAATAGAGACAATATCATGTACTTATTTCCCCACTACCTAGAGTCATCAAAAGTACATGAACAGGGGGGCAGCTGGGTGGCTCAGTGGATTGAAAGCCAGGCCTAGAGATAGGAGGTCCTAGGTTCAAATCTGACCTCAGACACTTCCTAGCTGTGTGACCCTGGGCAAGTCATTTGACCCCTATTGCCTAGCCCTTACCACTCTTCTGCCTTGGAGCCGATACACGGTATTGACTCCAAGATGGAAGATAAGGGTTTTAAGGGGAAAAAAAAGTACATGAACATTCTTGACAATTGTCAAAATTAGGAGTTCTTACACCAATTGGAGAAAGTTGGGAAGATAACTCTGGAGTTGGAATGTCAATAATTGCACAGACTTTACTTCTAGAGCATCATTTCCTTTGAACACTGACTATAAAGAATATCCTTTCATTGATTTCATATGAACACTTAAGTTTTGTACATTGATTATCTTTCCTTTAGCCTCTAGTTCATGAGAATTCTGGCTCATAAGGTAATTAATTACTCAGCTTTTACCATCACTGGTAGAATGTAAATGAGTAGGAAAATGGTTGCGTTCTATTTGAAAATTTCTGGAATTCACAAAACTACCCATCATTTATGTCATAGATAAATTGCTCTGATGCAGACAGATAAGAACTCAAAAATGTTCAGCTTGACAATATGAACAGGAAGAAAATAGTTGGAGGAAGGTCGACTTTTATCCAGATGATAATATACAGTTGTATGAAAAGCCCACTGAGTTAGTCCATCAGTACATAATATATCTCAGCCAGACATTGCTCATAGACAACAAACTGGGTACAAAAATGAGCAAGATGGGAAGATCACATTATATTACCATTAGAAAAATAAATAACATTGTCAAACATAAATTTTTTCCTAAATAAAAACACAGCTTTTAACATAGTATTCTTCTGGCAATATTAGATAGCAAAAATCACAAAATATTCAAATTTCCAAAGATCAATTATTAAATGATGCAAATAATAATGAAGAGATATAGGAAAAGGAAGGTTAGAATATGTTACCAATGACTCATAGACAAAAGATAACATTTAAGAGAGATATGACTGGAAAAGGTGGTGGACATAACAGCAAAAGTTGAGTTAACACATAGATCATCTGAATGTCAAAGTTTTCTCTAAGTCACATAAAAGTTAATTCCTCTTACACTATGGGGAATATATATTAGGACAAAGATAATCTATCAATCAGTAAACATTTATTAAATGCATATTATGTATCAGGCTCTATTCTTGAAGATCTTACTACCAATTGGAGGAGACAACATAAACACAGGCACTCATACACACAAAAGCAAAATACGTTCAAGATAAATATCAATTCATTAATTGAAAAAAGAAATAGGAGAGGTTCAGGGAGGCTTCTAATAAAAGATGGGATTTTAAGTGTGATTTAAAAGATACAAGTTACAAAATCAAAATAAATATTCATGGTTTACAATACACAGCATTGGAAAGAAGTAACATAGATGAAATCATGAGTCCATCTAATTTGAATAAGTAGTGCACTAAAATGAAAAGAGTAACAGGTTTTTAAAGTCATAGGATAGGGTTTCCATTTTAGCTCTTTCACTTAAAGCTCATGTGACTTCATATAGAAGTCCTATTTTAAAAAGTTTAAAATCCGTGAAGAAACAAATATATAATAATATCCTCATTTAAGTCTCACAACACATACAAACACATAAACACATAAAACAAAAACAGAAAATCTCCTTAAGGAAAATGTTTTGCCTGCCAATATTGAAGTGACTACAGGCAAATGAATCATAACATTATCCACAAATTCAACAGATTTTCTGAAGTTTATAATGTTAAAAATAACAACTCTAGAATGCTGATTGTAGCAGTTCATTGAATCTTTTTTGTTTTCAGTTCAAAGTTTCTAATAGCCATCTCTATCTCCCTTTAACAGATGTATATAGTATGGTGAAAATAATTTTGGTTTTGCTAATTTCCTAAATCACGAGGTTATATATTGTTCGATCTTTTCTACATTGGGGACTAGAGAAGAAACGGAACTAGAACCGTGACTTGATTTGCTTTAAAATCTTCCAGGTGATGAAACCATTGGCTTGTACCGATATATGCTGGCACCTTCTCTGAAACTTTTAGTCTTAGAAAGTTGTTTAGAGTTCTGAAAGTTTAAGTGATTTCCTAAGGATCACACAGTATTTGTCAGAAGTAGAACTTGACCTAGACTATTTAGCAACAGATGTTCTTGATGTCCTACAGTTATAAGAGTTACAAGGTTTTATATTTGCCTCATAATATTCTCTAATTCAATTTTAACCCATTTTTTATTTTATATTTTTAACATTTAATAATTTTTATTTTTAATCCATTTTTTAAACATCTCTCCCTCTGCTTCCCATTTTCCTCCACTGGACTAAAGGATCTGGTCTAGCTCTCCTAGTTCTCCTCCTGAATTTCCTCCTCCTTTTTCCTGTTATCTTCATCATAGATTTTTTAAAAGTTAGAACATTTTGCCTCAGGGACCCTTTTGTTTCATTTTCTCCTAGAGGAATCCATTGCATGATGATCCTTACAAGTAGTCTTTTAAGCTGTTTAAAGAACCTGCAAAAGGAAGGACTCATCAATAAGGAAGGACTTATCATCTCAAAATGAATTAATCTTTTTTTCTGGGTTATACATGTATTATCATGCAAAATACATTTCCATTTTATTCATTTTTGTAGGTGAATGATCATATAAAACCAAAACGACAAAAGACATACCCAAATAAACATGTGATAAATAATATGTTTTCATCTGCATTCCTACTCTAACAGAGTTCTTTCTCTGTAGATAGCATTCTTTCTCTTAAGTCCCTCAGAATTGGCCTGGATCACTGTATTGCTGTTAGTAGCAAAGTCTACTGCATCTGATCATTCCACAATATTGCAGTTACTATGTATAAGGTTCTCCTAGTTTTGCTTATTGCATCATTTCACACAGATCTTTCCAGCACTGTCTGAAATCATCTTGTTCATCATTCCTTATAGCACAATAGTATTCCAAAACTATCATATACCCCAATTTGATCAACCACTCCCTAATTGAGGGACATTGCTTTAGTTTCCAAATCTTTGCCACACAAAAAGAGCAACTATAAATATTTTTGTACAAACAGAACCTTTCCCATTTTTAAAAATCTCTTTGGAGTACAGATCTAGTAGTGTTATTACTAAAGCAAAAGGTATGCATTCTTTAATAACCCTATGGGATAATTCCAAGTTGTCCTCCAGAAGAGGTGGATTAGTTTAAAACACTCCCAACAATATATTAGTGTCCCAATTTTGCCAAAGTGCTTCCGATATTTATTATTTTCTTCAGTGTTATGTTATCTAATTTGATAGGTGTGAAGTGGTACCTCAGACTTGTTTTGATGTGCATTTCTCTAATCAAGAGGTATTTAGAGCATTTTTCATATGATTATTAATACCTTTGAATTATTCATATGCAAACAGCCTATTCATTTCCTTTGACCATTTATCAATTGGGGAATGACTTGGATTCTTATAAATTTGACTAAGTTCTTTTAAAATATATTCGAGAAATGATATCTTTATAAGAGAAATTTGTTACAAAATGTTTTCCCACGTTGTTGCTTCCCTTCTAATCTTGGTTACATTGTTTTTTTTTATTTTACAAAAACTTTTAAATTAATATGATCCAAATTATTCATTTTCCATCTTAAATATTCATGATCTTTTGTTTGGTCATAAATTCTTTCCTTCTCCATAGCTATGACAGGTAAACTACACTATATCCCCCTAATTTACTTATAATATTTATCTTTAGGTTTAAATCATATATCCATTTTGACCTTATCTTGGTACAGGGGCTGAGATATTGATCTAAACCTAGTTTTTGCCATACTGTTTTCCAATTTTCCTAGCAATTTTTTGTCAAACATTGAGTTATTATCCCAAAATCTGGGATCTTTGGGTTTAATCAAAGACTAGATTGCAAGGTCATTTACTCCTAATGTATTCCATTAACCCACCCTTTTCTTCGTTATCCAGTACCAGTTTGTTCTGATGATCACCGCTTTATAGTGCAGTTTAAGATCTGCTACTGCTAGGCTATTGTCCTTCATATTTTTTTTCTTTAGTTCCTTTTATATTACTTACCTTTTAGTCTTCTGGATTAATTTTGTTATTTTTTTTACTTATATAAAATAATTGTTTGTAGTTTGATTGTTATGGCACTGAAAAAATAAATTAATTTAGATTGGATTGCCATTTTTACTTTATTAGCTTCACCTACTCATAAGCAATTAATATTTTTCCAATTTTTTATATCTAACTTTATTTGTGTAAAAAGTGTTTTGCAATTCTGTTCATATAATTCCTGTGTTTGTTTTGGCAAATAGATTCCCCAATATTTTATATTGTCTAATGTGATTTTAAATGGAGTTCCTCTTCCTGAATCATGATGCTGAGTTTTGTTGGAAATGTATAGAAAGGCTGATGATTTATGAAGGTTTATTTTGTATCCTATAACCTTACTAAAGTTATTTATTTCAAATAGCATTTTAGTTGATTTTCTAGGATTCTCTGAGTATATCATCATATCATCTGCAAAGACTGGTAGTTTGGTTTCCTCATTGCCTACTATAATTCTGTCAATTTCTTTTTCTTTTCTAATTGCTAAAGCTATGGTTTCTAGTACAATATTTGATTATGGTGTTGATAATGGGCATTCTTGTTTCACTACTAATTTTATTGGGAAGGCTTTTAACTTATCTCCATTGCAGATGATACTTACAGATGGTTTTAAATGAATACTACTTATTATTTAAGTAAAGGCCATTGGATTCCTATGCTTTTTAATGTTTTCAATAGGAATTTTTGGTAATTTTTCATATTTTGTTATTTTTGTATTTTGTTAAAAGCTTTTTCTGCATCTTTTGAGATAATCATGTGAATTCTGTTAGTTCAATGAATGAAATGGTCATTTATTCTGAATGTTTTCCTAATATTAAACCAGTCTAACATTTCTTATATAAATCTCACCTGGACATAGTGAATAATCTTTGTGATATGTTACTGTAATCACATTGCTAGCATTTTATTTAAGATTTTTCCATCAATGTTCATTAACGAAATTGGTCTGTAATTTTCCTTCTCTATTTTTGGTCTTCTTGGATTAGGTATCATCACCACATATGTATCATAAGAAGAATTTGTTAGGATTCCTTTTATTATTTTGTTGGAGTTGCCAGATTGTTTGTATAGAATTGGGATTAATTGTTCTTTAAATGTTTGATAGAATTCACTTGCGAATCCATCTTGCCTTGAGGTTTTTTCTTGGAGAGTTCATTTATTGTTCAGTTTCTTTTTCTAAAATGGGATTATTTAAGTATTATTTTCCCTCTATTGTTAATGCAGGCAATATTTATTTTTGTAAGTATACATCAATTTTAACTAGATTAGCAAAAGAATGCAAAATACCTCCTAATGATTGCCTTAATTTCCTCTCCATTAGAGATGAAATCATCCTTTTCTTTTTTTGTTATTGGTTATTTGATTCTCTTCTTTCTCTCTCTCTTTTATCAAATTAACCTATGGTTTGGCTATTTTTTTCACAGAACCAGCTCCAAATCTTATTTATTAGTTAAGTCATTCTTTTACCTTCTATTTTATTAATTTCTCCTTAGATTTTTAAAATTAACAAATTTAGAATTCAAATTTCAAATTTTTAATATGTTCTTTTTCTAGTTTATTTTTAGTTGCTTGCTATAAGTACTCAGAGATATAAAATTTTCCCCTTAGTACTTCTTTGGCTATAGACCATGAATTTTAATATGTTGTCTCCTCCTTGCCCTTCTCTTCAATGAAATCAGTAAGAGTTTCTATGATTTGTTCTTTGACCCACCCTTTTTGAAGAATTAGATTATTTAGTTTCCAATTAATTTTAATACGTCTTTCAATGAATCTTTAGTGCTTATAATTGTTATTGCATCATAATCTTGAAAAGTTGCATTTATTGCTTCTACATGCCTGCATTTGGTTGTAAAATTTTTAATGCCCTAGTACATGATCAATTTTTATATATGTACCATACATTGCTGAAAAGAAAATATATTTCTTTTTATCTATATTCAATTTTCTCCAGACATCTATTACATCTAACTTTTCTAAAAATTTATTCACTGCCTTTACTTCTTTTTTATGGTTAGATTTATCAAATTCTGATGGAGGAAGGTTGAGGTTCCCCACCAGTATATAGTTTTGCTGTCTACTTCCTCATTAGCCTCCTTTAGTTTCTACTTTAGAAATTTGGCCATTTGATGAACATAAGTTAAGAATTGATATTACTTCATTGGCTATACTGCCTTTTATCAAGATGTAATTCTTTTCCTTATCTCTTTTAATCATATCTATTTTTTCTTGAGCTTCATCTAAGATTATGATTATTACTCCTGCTTTTTTTGGCTCAATTGAAGCCTAATAGATTTTGCTCCAGCCTCTTATCTTTATACTGTGTGTTTCTACCTGCCTGCCTCAAATGTTTTTTCTTGTAAACAACATATGATCTGTAAGAATTGGATTTGTGCAAGGAGGATGGGGGCAAAGGAACCAGAGAGAAGGCAGTTGCTGACATTTGCTGACAGTTGAGAGGAAAGAGAATTCTGGGAATTTCTCTGAGGAAGAAGAGAGAAGAGAGGTCTTCTGGAGGAGGTCTGGGAGGAGGGAGGAGGAGGACATCCCAGCTCAGATCTAGTCCTGAGGGCTTCCTGAGGATCTTTCTTTGGAAATTGAAAACACGATTCCCTGATCAAAGCTATTCCATCGCACCTCACCCACCAAGACTTCAACCATCGAGCCAGCTAAGTTTTTGAACTCCATTTTGGGAGCAATCTCTTAGTCTCATCCCATTACCCACCCTTGCTGAGAGACCCCCCTTTCAGCCAAAACTTATAATTATAGAAAAGGATAAAAACTGAAAAGGATAGAAATAGAAATAGAAGGAGAAGGGGTGGGGGAAGAAGCTTAGGAGTAGAAACCCCAAAGGTTCCCTCCTAAGTGACAGACCCCATAGAAATAGAGATGAGGGCACCCCAAAATCCCTCTGCCCTTTACACTTTCCCCAATCTCTGAATTGCAAATAATAAAAGCCATTCATCAGCGAAATAGAGTACCATAGTACCTGTGAGACAACAAGAAAGAGAGGAACTGCAGCTTGGTCTGACTGCTTCCATCTTGAAGCCAGATCACCCACTGTGAAATTAACTGATTGGGGGGAGTTTTGTGTGAACCACATCTTTATTCAGAATCAGATTGGTGTACCACGTAACTCATCTTATAGGGAAGCCTCACTTCCAACTCCCGTGGGGGGGCAAAACCATCCAGGTCACCCAGTTTCAGGATGACATCCCCTAAAAGTCTCCCAGTGTATATTTGGCCCCAGGGGAGTGCTGGAGGAGACAGTCACCACATAGACTGTCTCTGCCTCCATTCTATCAAACATCAGTTACTGGCTCTTTTTTATTCTTACAGATCTTTCCTGGATCTATTTCCCAATTCAGACTTTTTAATGAAATATTTACTATTTTCTTCTATTTTTCCATTCTTTTGCTTTTGTTTTATTGTTTCTTGATGTCTCATGAAGTCATTAGCTTCTTTTTGCCCAAATCTCATTTTTAAAGACTGAATTTCTTCCATGACCTTTTAACCCTCCTTTTCCATTTGATCCATTCCACTTTTCCTTTCTTCATTTTTTTTTTGCCTCTTTTTCCTGTAGGTCAATTCTGTTTTACAAGAAACTCCTTCCTTCATTGGATTTTTGTACCTCTTCTTCCAGTTGACCAATTTTGCTTTTTAAGCTATTTTTGCATTACTTTCATTTCTTTTCCCCATTTTCTTCAACCTGTCTTATTTGATTTTTAATTGCTTTTTGAGTTCTTACAGAACCTAAGATTAATTCCCATTCATCTTTTAAGCTTTGTATGTGGTTGTTTGGATCTTATAGCCCCCTTTTGATTCTGTGCTTTGTTCTTTGACTCCATGGGAATTTTTTATGGTTAACTGTTTCTTTTGCTGTTTGCTCATTTCCCAAGTCTTTTTTCCCTGTGGACTAGGAGTTTTGAAAGCTGATGATTCTGTCTCCTCTGCTTATGGCTTGCAGGTGTCAGCACTCAGAGCTACCACAGTGCAGGCCTGAAAGGGCCAAGAGCAATGGACTTCTGGATTTCAGGGCAGGCTACTGCCAGGATCTGGGACATTAAGAAGTGGGTCTGTGGTACAGAGTACTCTATTTTTGGTGATGTATGGAGGATCCCAGGATCCCAGAGTTGACCTATACCCAGATGTGGAATCTGGCACAGTTGGGAGTTGGAGGATGTGGGGTGATTGACCAGCACTCCTCTGTGTGCAATATTGCTTCTGGTTCTCACTTATCCCATGAAAATCCTGTGAAATTGAAATCCCTCTGCGTACCTTTCAAGTTGTATTCAGGAGAAGAGACCCTTCACTCCATCATGTTGTTCGTTTTTGACTACTGTCATTTTGAGGAGCTTTTTAAAAATTGGTTTAGAAAGACTCTCAGAGTGGTTTCAGCTTTCACTGTTACTAAGCCACCATCTTGACCCCATTCCTATAGATTTGGAATTTAAGATGAATGTTACCCTGAGGATTATTAATTTGTCCCCCTTCTCTTCCTTCTTTTCACATTACCCTTCAATTGCATATTTAACTTCCAGAGCTTCAAATCTTTCCTCTAATCAAATGACCTATAAACCTTTATTTTGATCCCAGACTTCTTTGATGATATCTAGATCCTAATCTACAAATGCCAATAGGAAAGCTCCAGTCACAAGTCACAACACAATTTAAATTTCAATATGTCTAAAAAAGTATCTTTTCTTCCCCCCTAAATCTAATATTCCTTGTGATATCAGTTTTAAAGAATAATTCTATCATTCACTCACATTTCCCAAAGTTAAAACTATGATGTAATATTTCTCTTCACTCCCTTCTATTCCACATACAATTAACAATTCCTCCATAGCATCATTCATGAACATCCCTTTTACTCTATTCCTGCTGCCTCTAATAAAATTATATCCTTCCCTGAAGAAATGAATAATTATCTTTGTTATCAAAATGTAAGATAACTCAATAATTTATTCATGTTCTTCCCTGGTGCTAAAATTTATTTGCATTCTATCTTCAGACTTGATTCAAATAAAAATACTATAAAAATAAATCAAAAGAAACTTTGAAGTGCAGTAGAAAGAAAATTAGATTGGGATTCAGAAATCCTCCCTCCCTTCCCCACTCTGAATTAATTTGTTTAATCCTGGATAAGTCACAACCTTTCTAGGAATATTTTCTCAAGCATAAAATGTGAAGGTACATTTCTATGGTTTCTTCTAGCCTCTAAAGCTCTGTGAAATGTACAAAGTCTGAATTCTTAACTCTATAAGAAAGGAAACCATAATGAGTGCTATGAAAAATATCACTAGAAAGTAAAAAAAAATGAACTTGTTCTGTGATAGGGGAAGCATAAACATTTTGTTTCATTTTATTTCAAAAAAGTATTTCCAAGACATTATAGAAATATCAAGTGTTCATTAATTTAACACAAAGTATGCAGAATGACAAACTGTGAGAAAAGTAACTTGAGAACTTTTAAAACAACAAATAGATCATAAGGATGTTTGCATCAAACGAGAGAAAAATCCAAGAGCAATGTCATTGTTTATAAGTAGTTCCATATCCATTTATTGTGGTTGTGGAGAGATTTCTATATTCACACATTATATTCTTCTTCCTTGATATAAAAATGACAAAAGCTCAGAAAGCTAAACCAATTTGTTATCAATCAGCTAATTGCTCCTGAGAATATAGTGGTGAGATAGTAGGCACATCTGTATCAAGAAGTCACCCAAAGACCGTCATGTCAACAGTACCATTTTATACATAACCTCAGTAATGAAAACAGCAATGAAACATTAGGAACACAATAAAGTATCAATTAAAGGACAGTCAGGAGGTCATTAATTACAAATGTGAAGGATAAAGAGCAAAATTCAAAAGAGGCTCTGTAAGCTGAAAGTACAGAAAAGAAGCTTAAAAATGAGTTTCAAGAATATGGATTTTACTAAAACCCAAGAAAGAGAGGGGAAAATTCTCAAGGAAGGAAGGTTAAAAGGGTAATGAGTCTAGGAAAGTATAATATTGCATAATGAAATTATTCAAGCTATTCTCACAAAATCCTAATAGAAAAGGAAGCAAATATAGAGCAACATAATAAAATAATATCATATGCCTAAAATCATTGAAATAATTCATTTCTTCTGACAAGAAACTATGAAATCCATATTTTGTGCAAAGGCTAAATTTTAAACACCTGTAAATAGATGTTTTAGAAATTAAAGACAAAAATAAAATAATGCCTCCTCTTAAGGTACTTGTTTTCTAAATGATGTTAACAATATGAAAACTACAGTTAAAGCCAGCATAAAGTAGAATAAAGAAAGAACGCATTTTTTTTATAAAAATATTGCAGTTGAATGTGTTTTGCTTTCAATATTCTGGGTTTGCTTATGGCAAGTACTTCCTAAGAAGAGGCAATTCATTTTCTGATCTTTTAATCTAAGTATTTTAAAGAATGTTCATTTTTTTCATTTCCTACTTTAGAGTGATTTTCAGGTTTATTCATTTAATGTGTTAAGGGGAAAATGGCAAACCAAGGAAAGCACTGGCTTTCATTAGAGGGAAAGTAAAAAACTAATGTTATATGACAATGAGAATAAAGAAGCAGAAGCTTCTAATGCTTTTAAACTCAGGCTTTAGAGAAAAGGTCACTTACAGTTAGATATCCAGAAAATGTGGCCTCTGTAATGGAACTGGAGAAAGTCAACAAGAAGAAAAAAGTATCTCATAAATGATTACTTTAAAAATCTGAGAAAAAAATGTTTACTTTTGGGATCCCTAATAGATTAATTCAGTTATTCAAATTACAAACTTATTTTAATAAATTTAAGATGGTGATTCCAGACCTAACTACTGACAAATTGATTGTGTACCTTAAGAAAGAAAAATAATTGAAAGAAATTATATCCTTATTAGTTAGGCTTCTATGTCTGAAAATATACTGAAATTGAATTATAAGTTTTAGATAGAGAATTAAAAATAACCTCAAGAATTTAGAATTAAAAAGAAATTCATTAGTAAACAATAGAAAATATACCACTGGAAAATAATATACAACTTGATAACAGAAAACTTGAACGACACAGGGAATGGATGGTAGAGGAAAAGTGTCCTATTTTAATTAAATTTTGTTTCTTTTCGTTAACAAATCTTAATTTGTCTTCCTTCTACTTCTACACTCCAGAATTGAAAAATAAAGAAAAACTAAACCTTATTTTTAAAAAAATGAATAGTTGCGCAAAAAAATTCCCACTTAGACATGTCACATATAAAAAAAAGTTTTACAATCTTTAGTGTGCCATATAAATACTCTTATTTGGTATTATTATGTAGGCAATAGTACAACTGTATAGATTTGGAACTGGATGAATGGCATTTAAAAAGTAATTGCTACAGGGGGCAGCTGGGTAGCTCAGTGGATTGAGAATCAGGCCTAGAGATGGGAGGTCCTAGGTTCAAATCTGGCCTCAGACACTTCTCAGCTGTGTGACCCTGGGCAAGTCACTTGATCCTCACTGCCCACCTTTACCACCCTTCCACCTATGAACCAATGCACAGAAGTTAAGGGTTTAAAAAAAAGATTTAAAAAAAAAGTAATTACTAATGGTTCAAAATTATTATTGAGTAAAGTGGTCTCTAGTAGAATAATTCCTGGAATCTTTCCTTCAATTTGTGCTGCTCAACATTTTTTCTACGATTTGTAGTAAGTCCTAGTTCACTAATAAAATCTACAGATAACTCAAAATGGAGAATAATATACAATATATCAGAAGAGTAAGTATGTCAAACTTGATAGTACAATGGGTTATATTTAGTAAGATTAACATGAATAAAGATAAAAGTAAACTACATTTGGTTTTAAAAATCAACTTCAATTCTCCAAGGTAGGGTAGGTATGAGTATGACTAGACAGAATTTTATTTGAAAAATTCTGGAAGGTTCCATACACCATAAAATAAAATATTCATAAAATTAGAAGTGACAAATCCTCTACATTCTGTTTTGGTCATTTGGGGATTTATGTTATGGCTCCTACATTTTATTAAGGATATTGGCAATTATAGGACATCAATAGGAGAACATTCAGGATGGTAATGAGATGGAAGATTATGCCATGGTAAGGTTGGTCAAAGGATCTAGGATACTTAGTATGACAGAAAATCCTTGGAAAAGATGGATGTGGAAACTATCTTTATTTAAAAAGTTGATATGTAGAAGCCATTTGCTATATGTGTTTGTTTAGACAAATGATATGACTTTACCCAATCCTATGACAATTATATTAGATAATATGCATAAAGTACTTTAAGTAAAGTACCATATTAAAAGTTGATAATATCATAATCATTATTAATAAAATCAGGACTATCGTCTATAAAACAGGCATGATAATGTGTCACCTGCCAAACTCATCATTTATTATGAGGATTGATCAAAAAGTACTTATATTAAAGTACTTTATAGCAATAATGTACTATTAAAATGTATATAATTATAGACTTAAAATGAAATATAACATTTAATTTTATTAATTCCTAAAACTTATTTATTAAATGTGTATTGAAAACAAAGAAAAAAGATAGATGCAATGGGATTTTGTTGGGAAAGATAAAATTTTGTTGCAAAATTTCAAATGCAATAAGCAAAAAAAATTATTTGTCAAGAAATTTAAGCAGAAGTTTAATTTTAGCCTAGTAATCACATTAATAATTTTTTGAAAACACCTACTTACAGGGCTTTATTATAAGTTACTTGAATAGAAGAGGAGTCTGCTAAAAAATGTAACTTAATTGTTCTCAACATCTTTTTCTCTATTAGGCAATGCATTTGCTTAAGATCATTTATAATTTGCAACTAATAAGCTGCTTGAAGAACAACCAAAACACTCCTAAATGAAAAAAAATGAAAGAAACTGAGAATATCCAGGTAAGAAAAATTGCATTCCCTTTCAGTATGTCCATAAACTCTTGGCACTTAATTGCATATTGTTTAAGAATGAGTGATATTTACTTAATAATCTATAGTGAATCCTCTGAACTCTCCTTGAGTTCTCTCATGCCAAGGCCTATTAGGGAATTTGAAGTGAATTATTGGGCTGTTAGACTATAAAACTTACAAACGAGCTATTACTGTCTATTAGGTCAGTACAGAAGCTATCTATGCATTATCTGTTTTTGAAAAGTGCTCATAATATTTTAAAGATAAACATTACAGTTATGCAGCACAATTTTCAGGGATAATATAATTCATTGACTTCTTTCAAAAATCCAAAGCATTTTTGTTTTCCAACAGAAAGACTTGAAAAATAAACTTATTTCTTTTAAAATGTTATTTCAAATCTAGCCTCAGACCCTTCCTAGCTGTGTGACCTTGGACAAGTCACTTAACTCCCATTACCTACTCCTTATCACTCTTCTTTGGAACCAATATACAGTATTGATTCCCAGATGGAAGGTAAATGTTTAAAAATTAAAATAAACACTATTTTAGAAAGAATAAACATTACCCAAAGTTGACATATTATTAACATTTAGTGGAAAGATGTCTTTCTGATTGTATTCTCCTGAGTAGAATGTAATCTCTTTAATTTGTAGAGGAAAGTAAGACCTTTTTTCTTTTTTTTAACTTTACCTGTCCCATAGCATGGTGTCTTGTACATACCATGTGTTAAATAAGTGCTTCTGTTTGTTTTATTAGATGATTTCCTATTTAAATAAATATTTCATCTCTTCTAATAGGGAGTATATTTTAAAATAACTTTACTTCCTACTTCATTTTAAAATCAAGGCAGAGTGGCCCAAAGTCATCGGTCTCCCTCTCTTCTGTTTAACTTTGAACTTGGTTTTAATCAATAACCCAGTAGTATAACTATTACTTCTCCCTCTTGCCCAGACAATCTATTGAAAATCAGTTGCCTGGGACAAAAGAGTAGTTGTCATTTCCTCTCCTAGTGATTGACCTCTTAACAAGTTTTACAAATGCTTGCATTTTTGTGAGGCAAATGCTTTCACTTTATAATTCCTTTATCAAAGTATTCTGTCATGATCCCCCATGTAAAATATTCTTGAACACAGTCTGATGATTTTTTTTGTTCCTGCATCTAGTTATATTTGGTCATTATTTTTCTAATTTGTCCATGGATTCTCCCTGTGAGGGAAATTCAGAGATGTCATTACCCTCACCTGTACAGGTGAGGAAACTGAGTCTATGAGAATCTTACTAACTTGACCACTATCATTAGGCAGATGATCAGTATCAGAGGAAGATTGAAAATCCAGTCTTTGTGACTCCAAGGCCAATACTCTTTCTTTTAGACTACAATTATCCTTCAATAAGGAAAGGGAGGTCTCATGAGGCAAAATGAAAGAGGACTGAAACTCAGTTTCTGTGAGTCCTATTCAGTAGTATTTCTACTGTACAAGGCTTTCTGTAGCCACCACATGAAGTAAATTAAAGAACCAGGCCACTCAATTTAAGAACTAAATCCACTTGGTTCTGAAACAATTAAAACAACAGATATTAAAGTTTTCTTTAATATATTAATTTAGAATTTATTTCATTTTTATATTCTTCTTTTGAAAGTTTGAGTTTTAAATTCTCTCCTTTCCCCACTGAGTCCTCCCACTTCCACTGAGAAGGGAAGTAATAAAATATCAATTAAAATGTGAGATTATGGAAAACATTTCCATTTAACCATATTTTTAAAAGCTACACTAAAGTTTTCTTACATAAATTATTCAGTTTCCTTCATATTTAATTTCAATTTGCATGTAATGATACAGTTAAGCATGTGCTGGAGCTAGGCTTACATAGGCTCGTGAGAGCCAGATGTTCAAATTTTAGTATTAAATTTCCAGTGTGGGCATTTACACCTTGAAAATAGGCAATTATAATAAACCAGTACTTAATTTATTGATTCATTGATTCATTATTTCTTTATACTTAAGAATATGACAGAGAAAATACTAATAATGAAGATTAAACTTAACACACACACACATACACACACACACACAGACCCCAGATCTGGTTGTTAAATTTTTATGAGAATATACTTGGATACAGCCTTTGTGACCTTGCCTTCAACAATCAGTGTGTTAGTAGTTAGGTCTGAAATCATCAGTTAAATTGTATTAAAATAATGTTGTAATCTGAATAACTGAATTAATCCCACATGCTGAAAAGCATACAGAACTTTGACTCTGAGGGCAGTAATGGACATACAGGTGTCAATAACAGCCTTTGGGAAATCCAAAAGTAAACCCAAGTTCATCCTGAGAGCAAGAGGGTGTAAAATGGGATGATGTCATCAGTTCAATATAGATTTGGCTTATCCAGGGCAAAGCAATGTTCAAGGCAGAAAACTCTTGGTTTGCCCTGTGCCCTTTAGCACTGATAGTTCGTTTGGAGACTTCAGTAAATCTTTGCTTACACTCTAATATCTATCCATAAAGTATTTTGCCCTCAGTATTCACAGATTAGAGTTTGAAGGGACATGGAAGGTCATCTGGTCCAGGGGGGTCAAATTCAAATAGAAATAGAATTTCTAATCTGTAACTAAAGTTCCCTGTGGCCATACTGACAGTTTAAAAATGCAATGTTATCTGTTTAACTGTATTTTTGTTTAGTTGGTTAAATATTTCCCAATTACATTTTAATGTGATTCCAGCTGTTCTCAGGGGTATTAAGACCTGAAACCCACAGGCCATGTGTTTGACACCTCTGATCTAATCCAATCTGTTCATTTTATAGTTTAGAAAACTAAAACCACAAGCAGGAAAGTAGGGATCAAAGTACTACCTTTTTCTTTTTCCTGATCATGGATATTTTAGATGTATTGTTATCATTCAGTTATTTTAGTTGTGTCCAATTCTTTGTTACCCCATTTAGAATTTTCTTGGCAAGAATACTGCAGTGGTTTGCCATTTCTTTCTCCAACTCATGTTAGAGATGGAGAAACTAAAGCAAACAGAGTTAAATTACTTGTCCAGGGTCCCACAGCTAGTAAGTGTCTGAGGCCAGATTTGCACTCCTCTTCTTAACACTAGGACTTGTTCTCTATCTACTGTACTACCTTTTTTCCCCTTAAATTTTATTATACCTTATTTAAATTATGACATAGATAATTCCATAACCTGTTTCAATATATTCCGATAAGATGTCTCCAATGTCTAGAATCCTCATCATTTTCATTTTATAAATCCCAAATATGTTTTAATGCATAGCTCAGGTGCCACCTGCTAAGCCAATCCTGTCTTGATGAACCTCCCATTCCCACCTATTTGTAACCCTTTTTTGAAAAGTACTTTGTATTGTTTTTTTTTTGCATGGGGTTTTCAATTTTTAAATTTAGATACATTAATTTTTCTCCCAATCTACATAGAACATAAACTCCTTGTAGGCAGCAACTACTTTTTTTAATGTTTTATTCTAGAAAAGGAGTATTCCAAGAATAGCACATTGCCTTGAATATATAATAGACACTTGATAATTATTTAATTTAATCATTTAATTTTCTTCCTCACATTTCTTCTAAATTTTGATGTCACTTTGAATATAGTATTCTAATCATAGCCAGATGAATGGCAAGGATAATGGAAAGCTCTCTCTCTAGAGATGGCCTGTCAAATTCCAATAAATTTCTATTGTATGATAGGGAATTTCACTTGGCACCATTTCAATTCATGACCCCACCCCCCAAAAAAGACTTTGTACTTCATGGAGGACAAGTGAAAGAATGACATTATAGTTAATCATTTATGGAATGATATATGGAGCTTTTGTAGTCTACCAAGTAGCATTTAGAGAATTAACAAAGGAAAGGGAAACAAGGAATGAATGAATTAAATAGCATGTTGATTTTAAGAGTAGTATCTATAAGGTACTTCCTTAGTCCTCTCAGGTAGGGATGTGCTCATTGAAAGGCAGCTCAGACAACAAGTAATGTTCATGATGTAGAATAAGATTTCTGTACTGTGGATAGAAATAAGGAGATATGAATTAAAATTATAATACACACCACTTCAAATGGTTTTTTGCCTCTCTAATTTAAGATTCATATCCAAAGCCAGGCTATGATTTTGTTCTGACATTTCATCTGCTTAGCATAAGGAAGAGTCATTGTGACCTCAGAATCAGTGCCAGCTATAGTCATTCCACACTAGAATTTTATAAAGGGGATGGAGTGGGTAGGAGGAAGAGAGAGGTGAAACTGTGTGGCTGGTGTTCTTTCTGTCATCCTTTAAGTGTCCTGTTTTATTTAGGAAATACAAGATTCTTCATGTTTACCTTCTGAAATAGATTCCATTTTAGAAGAAATCATGTAGATTGAAATTAAGAGTATTTAATGTTCTAGAAAGCACAGAGTTTCTAAATCTTGTTAATGAAAATAATCTACTTTATGTATCTGGACAGCTGTTTGTAACAACTGTTTTCTAGAGAACTTTGTATTGCAATTTCTGTGATTGAGCTGAATTACACTATTTAATATGCAATTTAGCCTGCTCCTAGTTCTAGAGTAGTAAAAAAATTATTGAACTTAAAGAACAACCTTAATCACTCAATTTGCTCTGATTGCTCATAGTCAAAATTCTCCCTCGTAGGACATTAGGTATTCATATAGAGAGAAGGCAATAAATGTTTATTAAGCACTTACTGTGTATTAGGCACTGTGCTAAGTAAGATCTGTGTGGACAAACAGAATCAATAAGAAACAATTTCCACTGACCTCAAAAAGCTTACATTCTAAAAGAGGAAGACATCCCTTAAAAGAAAGCTGAAGGTGTAGAAAGAAGGTGGACATACCCAAATGGAAGGATGTTGGAGAAGTCAGGAGCAAAGTCCAGAAAACAATATGAATTTGGATGATTTTAGGATTCCTTCCTTCAAATAAAGGTTATGAGAGGAAACTACCAATCAGAGAAAAGTGCTGCAAGTGGAAGGGAAGATCTTCCAGTGTGAGAAAGCTGCAGAAGACAGATTTCAGGACAAAAAGTCTGTTAGAAAATGGTGGAGGAATATGGAGATTCAGGATTGGAGCCCCAAGAGGAATAAAACAGTGAATGATCCATGATGAAAGGGAAAGAATTCTGAATTTGGAAATAGAGGACCAGGGCTCCAATCCCTCCTTGAGAAAATCACTTTCCTCATTGACAAAATGTGGTTGTTGAACTGAAAGCTTTACCCACTATGTCACCTAGCTGCCTCTATTTTTCATATCTTTTCTCACTTAACACTTATAATGACCCTGTGAGGTACATGCCATTTTTATCCATGCTTTAGAGATAATGAAACTGAAACTGAAAGAGAGTGACATGCCTGAGAAAACCCAGTACATAAATGTTTAGGAAAGGATTTGAACTTGGATCTTCCCGACTTCATATTCAACATTATCTATTTTACTACCTGGCAGATTAAGGAGAAGTATATCTTGAACAAAGTCCTACTGTATCTTGTCTTGGTCAGATGACTTCAGCAATATATTTTCACTTCTGCACAGTGTACTTTAGAAAGGACATTAATAAGTTGGAGAATGACCAGAGAGTGCAGGGAATGAGTCACAAAGTGTGTTGAGTTTATCTCATAGTTCATTGTTTGAAGTAACCATGTCTATTTAACTTAGAAAAGAGACAATTTATAGGGAACATTACAATTACCTTCTAGCATCTGAAGGCCAGCCATGTGGAAGAGGGCTTGCGTTTTCTCTGTTTGATCATAGATGATGCAACTTAGAAACAACAGGGATGTAGTAAATGGGCAAATTTAGGCTGGAGAAAAGAGGAAAATTTTCCAACACTTACAATAATCCAGAAATAGAATGGGCTACTTTGGAAAGTGATGTATTCTACTCCATCAGAAGTCTTTAAGCAAAAACTAGATGACCATTTTAATGCTAAGGGACAGCTAGGTGGCACACTGGATGGAGCACCAGACCTAGAGTCAAAGCCATCTTCCTGAATTCAAATCTGGCTCCACACATTTACTATTTGTCTGAACTTTGGACAAGTCATGTAATGCTATTTGTCTCAGCTCCTCATCCATAAAATGAACTGGAAAAGGAAATGGCAAACTATTTCAGAATCCCAAATGGGGTCATGAAGAATCAGACACAAGGGAAAAAAAACAAAACTAAACAACAAATGACTTCTTATCATGTAAAAGACAGAATTCCTTTTCATGAATGGGTTGAACTAGATATTCACTGACTTTTTCCTCCAAATCCGACATTCTGTGATTCTTTCATAGTCCATATGAAGATGGATATATCTATTTTGAGTAGATTAATTATTTCTGCTCAAATGTAAATTCCAAAAGAATGAGATGAAATTTAGCTCTGATATTGGTGTTTTTGCTCATCTTAACATGAAAAGAACAATTAAGAGTAGGTTAATAATTACATGGCTGTACTAGAACAGAGCACTTTAGCTGCAACAAATACTCCTGCATTTTTAGAACTTCCTTCACCAGTGGGGAATCCACAAATTATTTGTTATCTTTGTATGATTGTATTACTTAGAGGGGCACTGAAAAATGTCAAAGGCAAGGCTTGAACCCAGATCTTCTTGACTTTAAGATAAACCCTCTTTCCTCTAAGTCAACTGCTTTTGACACAGAAGGGGTTTTCTTTTCAGAGTCCCAAATCTATTTGATTTATTCCATTCTATACTTTAAAGTTTTCTCTGATTCTTATAAGGGTGTCACTAATTTTTACCAATTTTTTGTCTTTGAGATAAGTAAATAATATTTGTGAAAGCATTCATTCAATCAAAGAGCATTCATAAATTCGTGAGGTATATAGTGTGTGTAAGGGAGGACTAGCATTTCTGAGGAAGCCCTTTTCAGAGCTGCTTATCCACCTTCAATGTCTACCTGTCACCCACGTGTGACTCCAAGAAGCTGTAGCATAGGCAGTGGTTACTCCTTGGTAAAACTGACTGAGCAGTCAGGCTACACCATTAGGTAGAGGGGTAACTGACAGGTCTCAAACCCTCTGGTAAGCCTAATTTTACAGGTGAGGAAACTGAGAGATTAAACCCAGGAAGGTTACATGATTTTTCCAATAGGTATAGTTTTATACCTAGGATCTCTGACTTATTTTTCACTGACTATACATATTTCAGGTGAGAAGGCTCCATCTCTTAGTTTGATTTTAAACTCTATGATGATGGCTTTGTCTTCAATGTATTTGGTCTACTCTGCGACATGCTGGCAGATTTGGAGAGTTCATCCTCTTCATTGGAAAATGTGTTCATTAGAAGTCCCATTTGTACCATGTCAGAGGCTGAAACTTTCTCCATAGTCTTGCTTATGGCTTGCACCACTCCACCATCCCAGCAACTACCCTTCAGCTTCTTTAATCCTCCCCATCCTCCAAGGCCCTCTCAAATCTGCATTCATTTGGCATTTATGTGCAGTCCTTTTGTTGTTCAAGATGCTTTTATTACCTCAGTTAAGTGGTAAGCTACCTACAAAAAGGCCTCTTTTTATTATTTTTAGATCCCTTATATCATGTACAACAGTGCTTTGTAGGTAGTAGTTCATTGATATTTTTGACAGATGGACTTTAAATGTCAGCAAAATTTTGTTATGTAGATTTGGCACAACCTGGAATGCTTTGGACTTTTGACATAGTTAACTTATGTACAAATAAAATTCTTCAAAATGACTGAAAATGGCCTCTATCATGAAAATACATAATTTTGTAAGAATATTCAATATATAGAACCTGGTGGTTTCTCCTCTTTAGAATAAATGAATTTCTTATTCCATTTCCCCCCTTCAACATATTTTATTTCTTTTTTTTTTAAATCCTTACCTTCTCTCTTTGAATTAATACTAAGTCTTGGCTCCAAGGCAGAAGAACAATAAGGACTAGACAACTGGGGTCAAGTGATTTGCCCAGGCCACAGAGCTAGGAAATGTATAAGGTCAGATTTGAACCAAAACCTCCCATCTCTACATCTATCCACTGAGCCACCTAGCTGCCCCAGCGTGCTCTATTTCAATGCGCCTATATCATTTTGCCAGTTTTTTCTCCTCACTAATCTTCTTGATTCAGATTGTCAAGATAATAGGATGTGAGGTTTATTACCATTACTTTAATTTATTTTTCATTTGGAAGGAATGAAACAAGAATGTATTAAATGTCTACTATGTGCCTAGCAGTGTAATTGCTAAGTGATTTACAAACATTACCTCATTTCACCCTCACAACTCTGGAAGGTAAATGCTAGTATGATCCCTATATTGTCATTAGGGAAACTGAGGCAGAGAGTCAATAAGCGAATTGTTCAGGGTCACATAACTAGTAACTGTGTGAAGCCATATTTGAAGTCAGGCCCTTCCTAACCCCTGGCCCGGCCCTCTATCTGCCGTGCCACCAGCTATCTCTGACAGGTAGAGGAATAAATTATATTGACAGATCCTATTATCTGAAACACGCAAAGTACCCCAAAGTTAATCTAAACAAAAATATCTGATTTGCCCAGTTTCTTTTCCAGTTGTCTTCATGCTATATTTAAATGTTATTGGATTTATTATTTGACAGCATCTCAAAACATGCTGTCTACCCGTCTGCCTCTTTCCAGCATACTGCTCGTTGCTCTAGGCCATAATTTGGTATAGTACTCACTTTCTTGTCTTTCTATGGAACTAGTTTTGCAGCAAAAAAGTTCCTTCTCTGTATTATACCTCTCAGTAGAGCTCTCAAAAGTGTCATCTTAAAGATGATGAGGTCAAAGACCACTATGGCATTTATTAACGTTGCTTAAAAGGTCAAAACCATCCAGCACGTGAAGCATGAAATAAAATGGAATTCTAAGGGTAGAACTAATAATAGCCTGAGGCACAAAGCAGGATTAAATTGAGACCTATTTTATAGAACTGAAAATGGAGAGAAAAGTACAGAACCACACAAACCTTCATCGAACTAGATAGTCCATCTTAAAAGGTAATCTAAAGTAGTAAGAGAGTCCCTAAAAGTCATTTAAGTTGTTCTACCACCTAGATTTCTTGTATCTTTATTTTATGTAAGACCACATCACCTAATATAATGCATATAATGTTTAAATGAACATGCTTGATATGGTTATATTATTGGGTTTTAATCAATTTATGAGAGTTGTGTGTATAGAAGGATAGATAGATGGATGATTGGATAAATCGATGATTGATGGCATTTATGGATGGATGGATAGTTCCTCTGTCAGGGATTATCTTTGGAACCCACACTGAGCTTGAAATTTGGCTCCATACGGTGACTTCTGGTACTATTCTAAAGGTTCTAGGTGGTAATAGTGTGAGAGGCTATATTCCTAACGTTATATCATGAGCCCCTGCAAGTACGCTTTCCCATGATTAGCTAGAAAATCCATTTCTTCAGCGAAGGAATGTAGTCAAATGGCTTAATAAAAACAATTATTACAAACCCTTTCCCTCTTAGTCAGGGATGTACTCTGCCATCCCCCAATACACACTAAGACCATGAAGGAGGAGAAGAATAGGTACCAACTTAAAGAATAATGGTAGTAGCACACACATGTGGGGAAGACAAATGACCAAGGCAAGTCATAACTGGAAGATACACTCCTCAATATCTACTTTTTTCTCTAGATAGTATTCTCAAAGTCCATTGTAATGCACAGCATCAATAAGTGATAGACAAGTCACTTGTCTACTGGCTGGCTTATCTCTTTGTAGGTCATAGCATCTATCCTGGGCAAGTGCATTATCTGAATTTGCTCCTCACAGAGCGCAGTATCTCCACTGAGCAGATCAGTCTGTTGCTGCTTTGAAAAACACAGATTGCTTGGGCACTGAGCTTGGACTCTTTTGAGTTTGGCTTCACAGGTCAGTTGGTTTCTGAACTTCTGACAGATCACCCCAGGAAAATTACTCAGCCAGTGAATTATTTTCAATTACTCATTAAACCAATCAAAATTTATTAAGCACCTATTATGTGCCAAGTCCTGTGCTAAGCAATCTCTGCCCTCAATCCAGTGAAGGAGACAACAAATATATACAAAGCAAATACATATCTATAGAGATAGAAATATGGAAATATATACAATAGGAGATATATACATATAATTGGAAATACATATAATAGTAATATAATGGGAAATAGTTAAGAAAGGGAAGGTACTACAATTAAGAACAGTTAGGGAAAATAAAGATACTAGGGTGCTTCTCTAACTGAAAGGAATGATGAACTGGAGGAATTCTATGTGAACTTGAAAGATTTCCAGGAATTGATACAGAGTGAAAGGAGCAGAACCAGGAGAACATTGTACACAGACACTGATACATTAAGGCACCATTGAATGTAAAGACTTTTCTACCAGCAGCAATGCAATGATCCAGGACACCACTGAGGAATTTATGAGAAAGAATGCTATCCACATCCAGAGAAAGAACTGTGGGAGCAGAAAAGCAGAAGAAAAACATATGATTGGTCACATAATGTAATGGAGACATTGATTAGGGTTTTGATGTTAAAAGATCACTGTATTGCAAATATGAATAACATGGAAATAGGTTTTGAACAATGATACATGTATAACCAAGTGGAATTCCTTGTCAACTCCAGGAGTGAGGAGGGAAGAGGGATGGGGAAAATCATGAATCATGTAACCATGGAAAAATATTTTAAATAAATTCAAAATAAATAAATTAATATTTTTGTCTCTGATGAATGCCTTCCCATATTTACCCCACCTATTCTCCACCACCCTTTTCTCATTCCCTCACTCCTTCCCATCTCCCTCCAGAGCAAGAAGGGTCTCTACATGGATGTCTCTTCTGCCTTGTGCCAATTTCAATGAGAGCAAGGCAAGGCTCAAACATTTTCCCACCTTCTCTTCCACTGTATTGACTCCTACATGCCTTCCCAAGTCAGACAATTCACCTCTAATTCTCTCTTTCTCCTTTCCCATCATATTCCTCCATCTTATCCTTTGATTTTTTGGCTATTATTTTGGTTACATCTCATCATACTCAATGTACGTTCCATACTCTGTTCATACATGCTCTAGTCTCTGTCCCAGTAGTGAGAAAGTTCCAAATCTCCCATTCCCTAAGTATCCTAAGAAACCCATGTACCCCAGCTACCTCAAATACTAGACATATAACAAGTATTGAAATTTTCACCTTATATAAATGTAATCAGTTTAACCCTTATTGTTTCTCTTGTTTTACCTTAAGTATTTTAAGGACCTTAAATATCTTTTATATCAAAAATATTTTAAGCATCAGTTATCACTTTATGTAATAATATAATAAAACTCCATTGCTTCCCTTGATTATCCTAAGCATCTTAAATAGTCTTCCATCATAGACATCTTATATATCCCAGTCAACATATAGGAATATAATCAGTTTAACCACACTATGACCCTTCAATTATGTTTTTATGATTCTTTTGAGTGTCAAAATTAATCATCACTTTGCCTTTTCAGCTCTGATATTTTGGTCAGGATCGCTTGGAAATCTTCCATTTAATCATATTTATATTTCTTTCCTTAGAGCTGTGATGGTGAAACTATGGCACTTGTGCCAAAGATGGCACATGGAAACCTTTCTGTCAGCAACTGGGCCCAGTCCTGGCACCATGCCCCTGGAACACAGCCATCTCTGCACCTACACTGCCCCTGCCTTCTGCACAGGGCTTTGGCAGCAGCTTGCTTTCTCTGCCCAACCATGAGGTGCAGGGACCTGAATACCATGGACAGAGGAGACAACTGCCCCAGCCCCAGAACCTGGCTTGGAACCAGGCCCTGCCTCCTCAACACTGGGGGATGGGACAATGCACTCCGTCTGGGAGGGCGGGGAAGGGGTAAATGTTAAACTGTTCTAAAAGATTCTCCATCACTTCCTTGGAGTATAATGCTCAGTTTTTCTGAAATATTGATTCTTGTTTTAGTCCTAGATCCTTTATCTTGTTGACTATCATATTCACATTTTCCTATCCTTTAATGTAGAAGTTCCTAGGTCCTATATAATCCTGACTGTGGCTCTATAATATTTGAATTTTTTTTCTTGCTGCTTGCAGTATTTTCTCTTTGTTAAATTTTGGATCTCTTTCAGGAGGTGATTGGTGTATTCTTTCAATTTCTATTTTTCTCTATTCAAGAATATCAGAGTAGTTCTCATTGATAATTTTTGTAACATGGTCTCTTGGGTCCTTTTTTGTTGGAAATATATAAAATTGTTGATGATTTATGTGAGTTTATTTTGTATCCTGCAACCTGGAATATTATTGCCAAAATCCAGAGCTCTCAGTTGAAGAAGAAAATAAATTAACAAATCAAAAAGAAACTATTTAAAAATCCTGCAACTATAATCAGGATCACACAAGATTTAGCGGTTTTCATTTTAAAAGAATAGGGGGCTTGGAATATGATATTCTAGAAGACAAAAGATCTGCGATTACAATAAAGAGTAATCTATCCATCAAAACTAAGTGTAACTCTTCAAAAGGAGAAATTGAATATTTAATAAAATAGAGGACTTTCCAGCATTCCTGATGGAAAGACCAGAGTTCAACAGAAAATTTAACATATAAAGACAAGATTCGGGGGAAGTATAAAAAAGTAAATATGAAAGAAGGATTACAAGGGATTTAATATTGATAAGTTATAAGAGATCTACAGATGATAAATATAGTGGTTAAAATGGGATTTTGAATGAATAAGAAAGTTATAAAAAAGTGATCACCAATTATTATCCCTTAAGTCAGGAAAACTATTAGCAGCTTTTAAAATTTTTGTTTAATTGGAATATTGATAAAAAGAGGAAATGTGGAAGGGAAAGAGGTAAGGAGACCGTGTACCCTACTCTAAATGCTGATTTGGTGAATTGAAGCTTGCTCCCCAACAGAGTTTCAGTCTCCATGTGTGAATCCTAGTCACTTGCCAGCAAGCCAGACAGGATCAAGGCAAGGTCCCATTGCAGAAGAACCCTTGTGAGCAGCAGTGAACCCAACAAGAAAATCCCTGACTCCAAGAAGCTCCAAAGCCTAATGTTAAAGTTGAATTCTAAAAGCCCCAAGGAGCCATCCTCCAAAGAAGAAGACCAAAGAAGAAGATCCAAGGAGCAGAGACTCCAAAGAAGAATTCCAAAGGAGAAGATTCAAGGAGAAATCCCTTGGACAGGAAGTTCAGGACTTTTAATAGTCCTTTTTCCACATCACTTCCTGTCCCTTCCTCACTTTATGGAAGCCAATCTCAGTCTTTTAATTTGCCTAGCACTATCCAGGGGAGCTGCAGTGACCTCTGGAGTTGTCATCAACTCTAGCAAGTGACTTTTGAACTCTCATACTTAGTGACTGATAAGGTAGTAAGTATGGGGTACTTAAGTTTTCCAATTGATTAACTTAGAAGTCACTGGTTGATAGACATAGAGAGTTTGATTCACTCTTCTCATAAGTGATCAAGTGATCGGTGGATGGATGACTGGGTGTGTGAAAGCCTGGTAATCAGAGGTTAAACCCACTGTAACAACCAGGGAGAGTCAGCTTACTAAGGAGGCCAGCTCCTCATAAGCAAGTGAAAGTGAAAGAGAGAGAGAGAGAGAGAGAGGGGGGGGGGGGCGGGAATGAGAGAATAGAGATTAGAAATAGTGGACACGAGAGACTGGAGGGACGCTGAGCAAGTGAGACAGAGATCACTCAGAGATTGTGGCTAGGTCTACTGTTTATTATGACAAAGAACAAGACTTCTATTGAATATAGAGTTTTAAATATTATATCATTCTTAGGGGTATAACTTTCTCAAAGAAAATTGTTTGTGAAGAGACTTTAACCAAAACATTCCTACAAATCCAAGCAGTTAAGGAATAAGGAATATTGACAATAACTTACTAGGAGAAAAGAGGGTCTGGGTCATTTGGTCATGACATTCTAGAAGCTTCTTTGCTCATCAAAAGAATGAACAACTCAAGGATGATTATGAAGGAAATTTTCCAAGAGATGTCTATATTTTGGTTATAGTTAGACAATACTTTTTGAGCTGCTATTTTGAGATTCTGGCCCTGCCATGGAATCTCAGGCAAATTCATAAGTATGTCTTTTATAGCTGCTTTTCCTCAGTGGATCTAATTTCTCTTTAATTTCCTTCACATATCCTCACACAATATAGTTAAATTGTTTACATTCCTAAATAGGAAAATGATACTTATATCTCCTAAGAACTTCATTATTAGCATGGCAGTTAAATGGAGTGTGTGAGGGGGCAGTTGGGTGGCTCAGTGGATTGAGAGCCAGGCCTAGAGATGGGAGGTCCTAGCTTCAAATATGGCCTCAGACACTTCCCAGCTATGTGATCCTGGGCAAGTCACTATTCACCTGCATTGCCTAGCCTTTACCACTCTTCTGCCTTGGAACCAATACATAGTATTGATTCTAAGACCAGATATATATATATATATACATATATATATGTGTGTGTATACACATACATACATACATATATATTTGTTTGTTTGTTTATTTGTTTGTTTGTTTTAGAAGGAATATACATAGATAGAAGGCATATTTGTGATTCGACTATGATAGAATGACCTCCAAAAAAAAAAATAAGGGATGAGGAAAATGGATTCATTGGGATGAGGGGAAAAGGAGAGGAAAGATAGTAGAAATGTTTTCACATAAAAGTGGTGCACCAGGAAAGGTTTTATAGTGTGAGAGGGGAGGAATTGGGGGTGGTGGGAAATGCTTAAACCTCATTCTCACCAGAATTAGTTAAAAGAGAGAACATATATACACTGAGATGGGTATAGAAATCTATCTTATCTTACATAATACAGAAATAGGAGTAGAAGGTGATAAGAGATGAGAAGAGGGAAGATAAAAAGGTGAATGGCTTAAGGGAGGAAATGTTGTTGTTGTTGTTACCATTATTGTTGTTTTAATTGTGTTTAAGTCTTTTTGACATCATAGACTATAATATGATAATGCTTTTTCTGGAATTTTCTTGGAAAAGATACCTGAGTAGTTTGACATTTCCTTCTCCAGTAAATTGAGGTAAATAGTGATTTAGTGACTTGCTTTGATTCATACAACCAGTAAGTATCTGAGAACTGCCTCCAAGGGAAGTAGTGATCAGAAGTAAAACAGATTTTTTTATGAGGGACATGAGAAAGTAGGGAAAAGAAGGAAAGAGAGGGACGGGACAGGAAGAGAAAGAGAAAGAGAGAAAGTAATTACAATTGTGAATGTGAGAGTTATTCATCATAATTGAGAGTGGGAATGGGAAGAAATCTTCCATAATATAGAACTAAATAGCAGAATGGATTAGAAACCAAATCAAAAAATCCATCATTCATAAGAGACACACTACAAATAGAAACACAGAGAGTTAAAAAAAATAAAAGCCTGAAGTAGAATATATTATGCTTCAGCTGAAGTGTAAAAGGCAAGGGTTGCAATCATGATGCCATACAAAACAAAAACAAAATAAAAGACAACTTAAAAGAGATAAGCAGATAAACTCTAGTTTCCTAAAAGGGACCACATTTAATGAAGCAATATCAAGAATTTTTACAATAATTCTTTCTGATAAAGGCCTAACTTTTCAACTATATATAGAATTGAGTCAAATTTATGAAAATAAGAGCCATTCCCCAATTGATAAATGGTCATTGAATATGAACAGTTAATTTTCCAAAGAAGAAATCAGTTATCTATACTCATATGAAAAAATGCTATAAATCAATAGTGATTATAAATCAATATGCAAATTAAAACAATTCTGAAAGGTACCACTTTATACCTTATACATGCTAAAGGGAAGAAGAGAAAATAGGTTCACTAATAAAGTGATGGTGATTTGGGAACTGGAACAAACATTCTGGAGAACATTTTGAAGCCATACCCAAATGACAATAAAACTATGCATATATAACCTTTGACCCTCTACAAGTATAGAACATACTCCTTTGAACACTACAACGCATGTATTCCAAAAGAGATCAAAGAAAAAGGAAAAAAAAAACTTTTCTATACAAAATTATTTATAGCAGCTCTATTGTGATGGAAAAGAATTGGACATTGAAGAGATATTCATGAATTGGAAAATGACTGAACAAATTACAATATGTTATTGGGATGGAATGCTGTTGAGTTATGAAAAATTATTAAAGGTGTAGTTTCAGAAAAAAAAAGCAAAACTTTTATGGATTTATACATAATGAGAAGAACCAGGAATTCATTGTGCACATCAAATTTGTAATGATGATCAACTGTGAAAGAAAACTTTGATCATTTCAATAATCTAACACACTTCCAAAGGACTTGGGATTAAAAACAAAATACTATTTGCCAGGGAGAGAAGTGTTGAACTCTGAGTGCAAATTGAAATATCATTTTTGAACTTCCTTTTTTTAAAGGTATGATTTAGATAGATAGATAGATAGATAGATAGATAGATAGATAGATAGATAGATAGCTTGTTCATAATTATTTGCATTTTTCCCTCATTGTTTACTTCTTGAGGATGAAGACTGTTGATATTTTTTAATATCTCTAGTACTTAGTACAGTGCCTGGCACACAATAGACAACTAATATTGGTTAATTTGTTAATTCCCACAAATAATCCTGTTTTCTCTTTTTCCTATTCAATTTTTGTCTTTGTTAATTTACATTTGCATTGTCTATTCAATACATATTTATATCTCTCCCTACATGTGTATATATACATATGTGTATGTGCATATGAGTGTGTTGTTTTTGTTAGTCTTTTTTTTCTTTAGTTGGGTATAAATATTTATAACCATTTTTTAGATTTTCTTGACAAAGATCATAGAGTGATTTGCAATTTCCTTCTCCAGTTCATTTTACAGATAAGAAAACTAAGGCAAATAAGGTTAACTTGTAGAGTCACACAACTAATAAGTGTCTGGAGCCAGATTTGAACTCAGGTAGATGAGTCTTCCTGACTCCAGGCCTGGTTATACTCTATCTCTTGTAATACCTAGCTGCCCATGTAGGTGTGGAGATATATAAGCATATTTCAGTCAATAAGAATTTATTAAGCATCTACTATGTCCTAGGTACTATGTTAACATTGAGAATATGAGATTTTTGTGACTTCATTGATTTCAGAATCTGATGAGGGAGATAATATGCAATTAACTATGTAAAAACATGTTAAATATTATATAACTAGGAAAAACAGAGGAAAGGCACTTGTATTTAGAGGATTCAGGAAAGTTTCTCTTGAGAATGTAGGGTTTTAGTTGGAATGTGTAGGATGACAGGAGATAGAGATGAGGAAAGAGAACATGGGGAAGAGCCAGTAAAAATATCTAGAGCAGAGTTAGTGTTCTCTAAGTCAATGAAATTAGAGAGATGGACAAAAAAGATAAGGTATTATTCTGACCAAATCAAGATGCGAGTATTAATGAGTAAATAATCAAGGTATGCTTTTAAGAGTAGGAAAGATAGAATATGGGTGAGTTTTTGAGTAGAAAAGTAAGTAAAATTTCAAAGACAATTTCATGAAAAGAAATATCATAGCAATATATCATAAGTCACTTTACTGTGGTTTCTAAAATAATGGTAGCTCTGAATCTTGATGCAGACAGCACAAAAAACGTTATATACATGTCTGTGTCAGACAGTAACTCACCTTTTACAGAATTCATCTTGAAGGATACCAGTGGGAATTATCCTTAGACAAACTTCTGACAAGAAACCAGACACACAGGGCAGAATATAATAATATGGAAGCTCATCTCATTCAGGAGAAGTACAAGACAGCTTTGCTTAAAGGAAGTCTCATGGCACTGGCTACAGTCTGGAAACCACATTCCACAAGTGATAAACTAGGCAATTTAACATTGCCCTATGATCCACTTTGGATTAGCCTATATAGATTTAAAAATCATGATCTCTAGAAATTGAGCCAATCTGCAGGATGAAGCAATTTGTTCAGATATCTAATTGTGGAAATTTGTGTTTTCACACAAAGCAACCTATGAATTATCAGAAATAATAAAAGAATTGAAGTAGTCATCAAATGATAGAAATTTATTCCTTTCTGTTTTGTACCTGGGATAGATTTCTCAGGGCTCTGTTCACACTAGATACTTAGAAGATATTTGGTTAATTGAATTGGATATGTTTTTATAAAAGAGTTTTAAAGGGAATATTCCAGTTTTAAAGTATTTACTTCTGGTCATATGAAAATATATGCAGCAGTCATGGACATTGAGGGGTCTGACTGCTGCCTAAATGAGAATCTGAAACATGGTAAAAAATCTAAATGCAGTGGTGCTTTTTACAATTAAATTACAAAAATTCTTACAAAAAATACCTGGGTTTTAATGAGTCAAAACAAAGCTAAAAAATCAACAACAAAGTCAAGCTCTATATCCTTTTATATAGGTCTGCCACCTTGGGTTATGTTTTCTTTCTTTCTATTTTATGGTTTTTTTTCATCTTTTTATATAATTTTTATAATTTTGGTCAGTCACAAATAATAAATGGAATTCAAATCTAAATATCTCTGAGGTTTTACCATGTGGTTAAGTGACAAAATTGATAAAAAGTGGAAATGGTCAAGTTGGAGGACTGGGAGAAGACCAGCAAACAGATGCTATTGGTGGATTTACAAATTGATCCAACCTTTATGGAAAGTAATTTAGAATTTATTATTTTGTGTGTCAAAATGTTCATACTCTTTAACCCAGAGATTCCACTACTAGGCATACATCCTAAGGAGACCAACCACAGAAAGTGTCACATGATATATTCCAAAATATGCATAGCAACGCTTTCTTTTGTAGTAGCACAGAAATGGAAACAAAGTAGATGTCTGTTGGTGGAAGTATGGATAGATAATTTATGTTGCATAAATATAATGGAATATTACTGCATGGTATGAAATGATTCTTTGAAGAATTAAGAGAGGCACAGAGGAGACATATGAAATAGGACAGAGTAAATAAAACAGAACCAGGAAAACAATACAAAAATTACTTCAGCAATTTAAATGGAAAGAACAAATACAACAAAGACAAAGCTAAGTGAGATGTAATTATAAATAACTAAGCATGGTCCAATGAAGATTTTTTATTCCAGGGATGAGGAACTATATATGTTCAATATTGCATATAAAAACAAAAATCTCAATATGCTGTTCAGTTTTTTTTCTTTTTTTTTTAACCCTTAACTTCTGTGTATTGGCTCCTAGGTGGAAGAGTGGTAAGGGTGGGCAATGGGGGTCAAGTGACTTGCCCAGAGTCACACAGCTGGGAAGTGTCTGAGGCCAGATTTGAACCTAGGATCTCCCGTCTCTAGGCCTGGCTCTCAATCCACTGAGCTACCCAGCTGTCCCCTATGCTGTTCAGTTTTGAAGAACTGCTATTTTGTTCTTATTTTTAAAAGATCTTATAGGCAGGAAAAGTAGGAAATAAATGGAATCAGAAAGAGATGTGACCAAAAAAAAAAAAACAACCTATTAATAAATATACTTAAAAAAAAAAACAACTTGCGATTTTATTTGATGTTCAGAACCTCCTGACATCTAATTTTCTTTACTGCCAGAGAATGACAACTTCTTTGCAACTTAATTTTAAAGAGTGGAAAACACAAATCTAGTGAAAAATAAACATATAAATAAATAATTTGATAAGTGAATGGAATGGGTGAATGAGTAAAATGATGAATGAATGAGTGAATAAAAGGGTATGATTTTGTTTTTAGGTGTATTCCCAGACCTAGATTAGCCATTCCTAGAAATGCTTAGAGAAAAGAGACTAAATGATTTTTGGCTCAGGTTTAGGTTTTTGTACATAATTTTGTCCATAATGATTCTGAGCCCTGAATGGGCATTTTTCCAACAATTGTATAAAATAATGTGACTTCTTAGGTGTTCAATTCATTGTTTGTATAGCATTTCTTGTCCTTGTCTGTGGAGAATAAAATACATCAATCTTCATCCCAAATACAGATTCCCACTAGGATAGCACATCTATTTGTGTTTCCTTACTTGCCATAAAATATTTTTACCAAGAGCTCAATATTATGAAGCAACATTAAGTTGTCAGCAATTTAGAACAGATATAAACTGTACTTGTAAATTCACTGAACTTCATTAGATGCACTCAACAGTTCAAGAGGGTTTTTTGACAATTTAAATAAGGAGTACTAAGTACATGAAGTTTTTCATTCTTATCATGTCTTAACTGCCCATGTTATTTAAAAAATGAAGCCTAAGCTGTATCTAAACCATCCCGCAGATAATGTAATTAAGTGTAAATAATTGCTAGTGTACTATTAATCAGAAGTTCTTAATCACATCTTAAAGTTAATTTTCATTTGAGTAACTATCAATAATGTTCAAGGTTTTGAGAAACAAAGTCAGAGCCCCATATGCAATTGATCTAAATTTGGCCTTTATTGATGGTACATGTACTGAATAAGAGGAGAAATAATACTGAGGATAGAATATAGCCTCAAAATCTTGCTGCCATCTTTGAAAGAGTTAATCTGGTTCTAGTTCTTTCAGGTGAGAGAAGTAACATTCTAAGAATGTCCATCTGTGCCCAGAAATACCAGCTAGATCTTAGTGACCCATGGAAGTGAGGGTAAACATTCAATTCTTGACTCCTTTCCTTTTGATTGTATATCTTTTAGGGTCTAGAACTTAATACCTAGATGGAACTGTTTGAAACACTCACAATTGTTCTTTCTCTCATTATACATGAATAAGTAGCTCATACCAATGACCATGATTTATATGTTTTATTTTTTGACCAAATAAGACACATTTTCTAAGGGATTACTTATATTATTTATCATAAATAATATTACATATTATAATGAACAAATTTATTATTTATTTATTGATGTACATTCTTTTACAATGTTGAGCCCCAAATTCTTTAGCTCCCTTTCATCCCTCCTTGACTCATTGAAAGGACAAGAAATGTGACAGTGGAGAGAGCACCAGGCCTGGAGTCAGGAGTACCTGGGTTCTAATCTGGCTTCAAATACTTCTTAGCTGTGTGAAGCATAGCAAGCTGCTTAACCCCAATTGCAATCTTCTACCACTCTTGTGCATTAGAATCAATGAAAGTAAAGTGTGTTGTTTTTTTCATTTAAAAATGTATGCTTTTATCTTTATTCAGATTTCATCTGTCCTTTCTATGGAGTTGAATAGCATTTTCCCATCATAAGTAATTTGGAATTCTCTTAAGTCATCCTATTGCTGAGAATAGCTAAGTCATTTACAATTGATCACTGTACAAAATTGCTTTATTATGTACAATGTTCTCCTCATTCTGCTCACTTCCATTTGCATCAGCTCATGGAAGTCTTACCAATTTTCCTGAAAGCATTCTGTGCCTCATTACTTTTATAATATAATATTTTATCACAATCATATACCACAACTTGTTAAGTCATCCCCAGTTGAAGGGCATCTCCTCAGTTTCCAATTCTTTACCACCAGAAAAAGAGCAGGTTTAAATGTTTCATACAAATAGGTCTTTTCCTTGATCTCTTTGAGATAAAGGCTTAGAAGTGTCACTACTTGATTGAAAGGTGGGCACAAATAGCCTTTTGGACATAGTTGCATATTACTTTCCAGAATGTTTGAGTCCATTTACAACTACCAACAAGGAATTAATGTATTATGACTGAGAAGGAAAAACCAGCATAAAAATGGCAAGCAATGCCCAAGACCTAACCTAGAGAAAATAAAGAAGACAGCATTAAAATTTGATAAATTTTACACAGAAAAATCCAGACAACAGAGCAGACAGAAGAGGAGGACAAACAAGGAAATACATCCAAACTTTTCCAAAAAATGAAAATTGTTCACAAGTTCTTGAAGAGTTCAAATCTGAGATCATGAGAAAGATGGAAGAGATTTGTCAAGAAAAGTTGGAAATATCTCAAAAGGAAATTAACAAGTTAAAAGACAGAAACTCCCAATTAGAGAAAGATGCCCCAAAATCAAACAAAATGATAATCAAATTGGAAACCCAAATTAAACAGCATAACACCATGAATAACAAGATAGACAAATCAAAAAGGAAAATCAAAAGATTATAGCAGAAAACCAGTCTCTAAAGACCAGAATTAGGCAAGTAGAAGCCAATGATCTTGAACGACAGCAAGAACTAATAAAGCAAAGTCAAAAGAATGACAAAATAGAAGGAAACATGAAATATATCACTGAGAGAATGACAGATCAAGAAAACAGCTCTAGAAGAGACAAATTGAGAATCATTGGTCTTCCCGAAAAATCAGAAATCACTTGGACACCACATTACAAAAAATTATCCAAGAAAACTGTCTAGATGTTCTTCAAAAAGAGGGCAAAATAGACATTGAAAGCATCCATACTGATTTTGGTTTCATTGTTTTTGTTTGTACAAAAACTTTTTAATTTAATATAATCAAAATTATTCATTTTACATTTTGTATTTTTTCTAAATCTTGCTTGGTTCTAAAATTTTCCTTTCCCATAGATCTGACAAGTATACTATTCTGTGTTCACCTAATTTACTTAGAGTTTCCTTCTTTATATTCAAATCATTCACCTATTCCGAATTTATGTTGATGTAGGGTATGAGATGTTGATCTAAACCTAATCTCACCCATATTGTTTTCCAATTTTCCCAACAGTTTTTGTCAAATAGTAGATTTTTGTCCCCAAAGTTGAGCTCTTTGTTTTTATCATACACTGTCTTGCTGACGTCACTTATCCCAAGTCTATTCCAGTGATCCTCCCTTCTGTCTCTTAGCCAGTACCATATTGTTTTGGTGACCTCTGCTTTATAATATATTAATATCCGGTACTGCTAGGCCACCTTCCTTCACATTTTTTGTCATTATTTCCCTTGATATTCTTGATTTTTGCTCTTCCAAATGAACTTTGTTATAGTTTTTTCTAGTTCAGTAAAAAAGTTTTTGGTAGTTTGATAGGTATTGCACAAAATCAGAAGGGAAACAACAAACTGGGGAAAAATCTTTATAAGAAAAACTCTGACAGGGGTCTAATTACTCAAATATACAAGGAGCTAAATCAATTGTATGAAAAATCAAGCCATTCCCCAATTGATAAATGGGCAAGTGACATGAATAGGCAATTTTTAGATAAAGAAATAAAAACTATCAATAAGCACATGAGAAAGTGTTCTAAATCTCTAATAATTAGAGAAATGCAAATCAAAACAACTCTCAGGTACCACCTCACACATAGTAGATTGGCTAAAATGATAGGAGAGAGTAATGAATGTTGGAGGGGCTGTGGCAAAATTGGGACATTAATGCATTGCTGGTGGAGTTGTGAACTGATCCAACCATTCTGGATGGCAATTTGGAACTATGCCCAAAGAGTGATAAAAGACTGCCTGCCCTTCTATCCAGCCATAGCATTGCTGGGTTGGTACCTCAGAGAGATTATAGATAAAAAAGACTTGTACAAAACTATTTATAGCTCTGCTTTTCGTGGGGGCAAAAATCTGTGCATGCCCTTTAATTGAGGAATGGGTAAAGAAATTGTGGTATATGCTGGTGATGGAATTCTACTCTGCTCAAAGGAATAATAAACTGCTGGAATTCTATGTGAACTGGAAAGACCTCCAGGAATTGATGCAGAGTGAAAGGAGCAGAACCAGAAGAACATTGTACACAGAGACTGATACACTGTGGTAAAATCGAATGTAAAGGACTTCTGTGCTAGCAGCAAAGCAATGACCCAGGACAATTCTGAGGATTCATGGAAAAGAATGCTACCCACATCATTCAGAGGAAGAACTGCAAGAGTGGAAACACAAAAGAAAATCAACCACTTGAACAAATGGGTTGATGAGGACATGGTTGGGGAAGTGACACTAAAGGACCAGACAAATGCAACTATCAATAATATGTAAATAATTCTTGATTGATGACACATGTTAAAACCAGTGGAAATGTGCACTGGATATTGGAGGGAAGGTTTAATGGGGGGCTAAGGGGAAAGTAAAAACTTGAATCATGTAACCATGGAAATTTTTTCAAAAAAAAAGAAAGGATCTATAGATCACCCTCTACACTAAACCCTCAAAAGTCAACCCCCAGGAATATAATTGCTAAATCCAAGAGTTTCCAAGTTAAGGAGAAAATATTACAAGACAGAAAGAGACAATTCAGATATCAAGGAACACCAATCAGGATTACACAGAATCTGGCAGCCTCTACACTAAAAGACCTCAATGCATGGAATATGATATTCAGAAAGGCAAGAGATTTGGGTCTACAACCAAGGATCACTTACCCATCAAACTGACTATATACTTCCAGTGCAAGGTATGGGCATTCAATAAGATAGAAGATTTCCAAGTATTTGTAAAGAAGAGACCAGAATTAAGTGCAAAGTTTGATATCCAACCAGAAAAATCAAGAGAAACATGAAAAGGTACATAAGAAAGAGAGGGGAAAGAAAGAAATATCTTATCTTTAAATTTGCTTCTTTAACGGCTCCAATAATATCAAATTATTTGTACACCTATATGGAGAAATGTTATGTGGAATTCTCAAAAATTATATTCACTATTATAGTAATTAGAAGAATTTTTATAGGGAGAAGTTAGAGGACTAAATTATCTAAAATGATGAGGAAAAAAAGAGGGGGAAATAGAAGATGGCCCCAAGAGAAACTTGAAAGAATAAGAAAAATAGGATAATCTATACCACACAAAGAGGGCATGGGAAGGGGAGGGGATAAATACTATTATAAGAAGGAGAGGATGAGAGCTTTAATAGGAAATACTTAAACCTTACTCTCAGAGGAATTAATCCTGAGAGGGAAGAATAGCTATATCCATTGTGATATTGAGAAAGTCAGAAGGGATAAACCAAGGGGGGCAGTGGGGTGGGGAGTTCAAAAAGGGAGGGGAAGAGAGGGGAAGGGAATTCATTAGGTCTTAAAAATAATAAGAGGGGAACAAAAAGGGAGGGGGTGGAAAAGGAAGTAAACTAAGGGATGGGATAAAGGGGACTGATTTAAAACATACCACTGTTTTAAAAGGAAATAGCATTAGAAGAAGGGGTAGAACTAAGAGAGAATATCAAAATGTTTGGGTATACACAGTTATTAATTATAACTCTGAATGTGAATGGGATGAACTTGCCATAAAACATAAACAAATAGCAGAGTGGATTAGAAACTAAAATCCTACCATATGTTGTCTACAAGTAACACACGTGAGGTAGATAAATATACATAGCCTAAAAATAAAAGGCTGGAGCAAGATCTATTGGGCTTCTACAGAGAAAAAGAAGGCAGGAGTTACAATCATGATATCTGACAAAGGCAAGGTAAAAATACATCTAGTTAAAAGAGATAGGAAAGGTAATTACATTGTGATAAAAGGCAGTATCAACAATGAGGAAATAATTGTACTCAACATGTATGCACCAAATGCTATAGCAATCAAATTTCTAAAGGAGAAACTGGCAGAACTCAAGGAGGAAATAGATAGTAAAACTATACTAGTGGGAGACCTAAATCTTCCTCTATCAGATCTAAATAAATCAAAACAAAAAATAAATAAGAAAGAAATAAGAGGTGAATGAAATCCTAGAAAGATTAGAGTTAATTGCTATGTGGAAAAACATAAATAGGGACAAAAAGTAATACACCTTCTTTTCAGCTGCACATGGTACATTCACAAATATTGACCATATACTAGGGCATAGAAACATGGCAAACAAATGCAAAAGAGCAGAAGTTACAAATGTAGCCTTTTCAGATCACAATGCAATAAAAATAACAATTAGTAAGGGCACATGTATAGGCAAATTAAAAATTAATTGGAAATTAAATAATATGATCTCCAAAACCAGTTAATTAAAGAACAAATCCTAGAAACAATTGATAATTTCATTGAAGAGAATAACAATGATGGGACATTATACCAAAATCTGTGGGATACAGCTAAAGCAGTACTCAGGGGAAATTTTATTTCCTTGAGTGCAAATATTAACAAATTATGGAGGGCAAAGAAAAATGAACTGGACATGCAAATCAAAAAACTAGAAAAGGAACAAAATAAAAATTTCCAGTTAAAAACTAAATTAGAGATAATAAAAATTAAAGGAGAAATTAATAAATTTTAAAATAAAAGAAGTATAGAATTAATAAATAAG
Source organism: Gracilinanus agilis (assembly GCF_016433145.1). NCBI lineage: Eukaryota > Metazoa > Chordata > Mammalia > Didelphimorphia > Didelphidae > Gracilinanus > Gracilinanus agilis. The sequence continues at coordinate 133,770,123 of NC_058134.1, read as the reverse complement.
ACTAGTAGCTGGTACTTTGAATAAAGAAATAAAATTGACAAAGTACTAGTCAATCTAATTAAAAAAAAGAAAAGAAATAAATCAAATTATCAGTATCAAAGAGGAAAAGATACCTCACCTCTAATGAGGAAATCAAGGCAATCATTAAAAACTATTTTGCCCATTATATGGCAATAAATATAGCAATATAGGTGAGATGGATGAATGTTTTCAAAAATATAAATTGCCTAGATTAACAGTAGAAGAAATAGCATACTTAAATAATCTCATATCAGAAAAAGAAATTGAACAAGCCATCAAAGAACTCCCTAAGAAAAAAATTCCCAGGACCAGATGAATTCACAAGTGAATTCTATCAAACCTTCAAAGAACAACTAATCTCAATATTATACAAACTATTTGACATAATAAGCAAAGAAGGACTTCTCCCAAACTCCTTTTATGACACAAATATGGTACTCATCTCAAAGCCAGGTAGATCAAAAACAGAGAAAGAAAACCACAGACCAATCTCCTTAATGAACATAGATGCAAAAATCTTAAACAAAATACTAGCAAATTCTCCAGCAAATGATCATGTGGGTCATGATCATGAGAAAAAGAAAGAAAAAAGAAAGAAAAAAAGATAGATAGATGATAGATACATATATAGATATTAATATAGATCAATATAGATCTCATTCTATTTTACTTACTCCCTCCATTCTGTCTATGTGCACCCCTTTTCTCTGTCGTAATAAAAATAAAGTTCTTAAATATCTTAAGTACCATAAATAGCTTGGATTTAAAATACTCTAAGTATCCCTCATATCACAGATCCATTAAATACCTCAATGATCACTTTCTCATGAAAGAAGGTAATTAATTTTACTTTATGGAGTCCCTAAAATTTTTAATTTTCTGATTATCTTTGTATGCTTTTGAGTGTTGAATCTGTTCCTCAAATTTTCTTTGCAACTCTGATTTTTTACAGGAATATCTTCCCTTTAATTAAATATCAGTTTTCCCGTTGAAATTTTATGGGTATGCTTTTCAGGGTATCCTAGATCCTATATAATCCTGACTCTGGTTACACAATATTTAAATTATTTCCTTCTGGCTGGTTGTAATATTTTATCCTAGTTCTGAAAGTTCTGGAATTTGACTATAATACTCCTGAGATATTTAATTTGAGGGTCTCTTTCAAGTGATGATCAATGTATTCGTTCCATTTCTATTTCCCATCTTTTTAAAGGATGTCAGGACAGTTTGCCCTGATGATTTCTTGTAATCTGGTATCCAGTTTCTTTTTTTGATCATGGTTTTCAGATAATCTGATGTTTTTAGATTCTCTCTCCTGGATCTATTTTCCAAGTTACTTGTTTTTACAGTGAGTTATTTTTGATTTCCTTCTATTGTTTTAATTTTTTTTTTAATTTTTCAATTGTTTCCTGATTTCTTATGATGTCATTTGTTTCCATTTTTCCAATTTTCATTTTTAGAGAATTATTTTATTTTTAACCTTTTATATTTCCCTTTTCATTTGGCCAATTCTACTCCGTAAGAAGCTGCTTTCTTCATTTGTTTCTTTTTTAGTCTCTTTTTCATTTGGCCAATTCTGCTCTTTAAGGAGTTGTTTTCTACATGTTTTTGAGCCACCTTTTTTTCCATTTGATCTAATCTGATCTTTAGAGAATTGTTCTCTTTGGTGTTTTTGTCTTCCATTTTCATTTGGCCAATTCTAGTTTTTAGGGAGGTGTTTTCTTCATTAATTTTTCCCAAGCTATGGAATCTCCCCATCATTAATCTCATTTGGTTTCTTAATTCCTTTTCAAGTCCTTCCAGTGGTTCTTTTTAAATGTGACACCCTTTTACCCTTGCCTTTGAAAATTCACAGGTTTCTAGTTTGACAGTATGCTTCTTTTTCAAGTTTGTGTTGTGATATTCTCTGCCACTCAAATAACTTTCTAAGATTAGGTTTTCATTTGTCTTTTCCTCATCTTGCCAGTTCCCTCCACTTTTTTCATTACCTTATCTATATATTGAAGCTCTGCCTTGCTATCGATATAGAGGGAATACTGTTCCATAGGGTGTAGAGGAGTCTGCTCTGGTATTTGTGATAGGTCAGGCTCCCTTTGATTCCCACAGGGTACAACTGGGGTAAGGTGGTGGTGACCTTCCTGGCTTTCTATGAGGATGTTTGGAAAGCCATGGAATACCCATTAGTTGGGGAATGACTGAATAAGTTATAGTATATGTTAATAATGGAATACTATTGTGCTATAAGAAATGTCAAGCAGGAGGAACTCAGGAAAAAACTGAGATTTATATGAACTGAAGAAGAGTGAAGTAAGCAGAAACAGGAGAACATTTTATCCAATAATATTTTACAATGAATAACTGTGAATAACTTTGTTATTCTCAGAAATACAAGGATCCCAAATAATCCCAAAGGACTCATGTTTTAAAACTTGGCATCTCCTTCCAGGGAAAGAACTGATGTGACTATGTGACTAGAGAGTGGGAGTGGAAGTGGCATTGGCAGAAGCAGCCTTCCCAGCAGCAGTCAAGGCCAACTTGGAAAAGTAAGAAACATTCTGAGATCAACAACACCCTACAGATGATCATAGAAGAACAAAAATGTCTCAAAATTAATACTGGAGAGGAAGAACCAGCAGACAAATGAGTAAAGCAGTGCTCTGGCTCTGAATAATATCAAGAGACTGTACCTAGAAAAGAGGAGAAATCACTAAAAAAAACCTCAGCTGAACTCAGATGCAATATAATGCAAGCTGCAGGGGAAAGATCAAAACTCGCTCAGACCAGCCTCATCAGGGTAACAGTAGAAACCAATGCAATGCAGAACTAGCAATAGTGAGAGGAACTCAGGCCAAAGAGAAGCAGCCAACTCAGGATTGGGCAGAACCCAACTCAAATCAGATAAACTGAACACCTAAAAAACCTTCACACAACAGGCTAAGCAGACTGTCTCTGCAGAGTGCTTAGTCTGAGACAGAGACAGCTGAGCCAATCCCAGGCAAAGTACAAATATAGGAAAATACTTCCTCCACCACAGAAACAATAGTGAGCTTCAGCATACAGACAAAAACAAGTGAAAAAATAGCACCAAAATGAGCAAAAGACAGAGGGAAAAGGTTGACAATTGGAAAATGTCATGGGAGATGACTAAAATACAAGTTAAGAAGAGAGGACAGTAATACAAAAATGAAAATGTATGAAGCATCAAAGGAAAATATGAAAGGATGGTAAGCCCCAAATGAATATCTAGAAGAGCTAAAAATAGTTCTAAAAACAAATAATAAGTTAGAAGAAAAATTAGGAAAGGTGTTAGAAAAATTCAGTACCTTAGATCAAAAATTACTAAAAAAATGTTCCCCCAAAAGGAAATGCTATACCTCAATAATAACAGAAAAGTTGTTAATAAATTTATTTTATAGCTTTAAAATATAGAAACCTAGATGAGTAAATTATGAGGTTCTTATCTTCTCCTGAGGAGACTTTAGTCCTGAAGAATAATTTACTTGGGAATAGAAAGTAGCTCACAAAATCTCATGTGACTTTTTCATAGCAGGAAAGAATTATGATAGACCTTGGGGCAGAATACCTGAGTATGAAAAGAAATAAGATTTGTACTATCTATTTCATAGGGTTATTATGAGGTAAGTTTTCAAATATCAAAATTCTTTGTAAGTCAAAGGTACAATTCTTTTAACTATTCAGGAGAATAAAATATAGATGATATATAAATATAACTTTGGGTAATCAGCATCTCTGATAGTTTAGTTCAATCCTAAGGAGCACTCTGCTTGACTTCTGCAGAAGTAGATTTACTCATCTTCTGAAACTCCACACCTTGAATTTAACTTTGTAGGAATTCCTAAAAGGAGAGAAAAGGATTTCCAGGACATTCACTGTCAGGTAAGTATTGTGCTTTCAGTCTAGGCCCTGATTCCTCAGTGAATGCAGAACTCTCCCTCTCATTGGTTTAAGGAATACAGTAAGCTGTAGTAAAAGCTATATCTTCTCCATATCTATTTTCTAACTTCATTAATGAAAACTATTTGATTGATATTAGAAAGAACATGATGAATTTGGGTTCTTTGTGCTTAGATTTCTGAGGGAAGTAGTTGTCAGCTGCCCACAGAGGAGAATTCAAAGAATAAAACCAGCATTAGAGACAAAGATTCAGACAAAATTAAATATAATTTATTGTCATATAATAACATAATTGGTTTTATAATTTTAACAATGTTTAGGGTTGTCTTCCACTGTAGTTTAAAATATACCTTGCTACTCAAGCCTGAATTTTTGAAAATTTCTGTACAGGATTCAAACACTAGAAATTTCCTGTCTGTTTCTGTTCATTCATATGCAGTAACTGTCTTTATGTACTAATTTGAAGAAAAAAGAAAGATGCTATTTTCTAAATGAAACATTTGGAAGGAGGATTACTTCCATTTAAAGTCATGAGTTTATTTTAATTTGCTTGCTGATTGAACTAAAATTCTCAAGGAAATATCTCAAATTCCCATGATGTTTCTGAGTACAAAATCTACACTGAGACCTTTATATTAACAGATACAACATGGTTGTAAAATTAAGGCTTCAAAACTTCTATACCAATGCCCTAGTGACTCTCTATCAAAGCAGATTGAATTAGGCAGGAAGAAACTTATGCTCCAACAATGCCTTCAAGTGAGTAATTTTCAGACAACTAAATGGAGATAACATTTTACTATCCTTAAAACATTCCTTTCAGAAACAGAAAGGGAACTTAGATCTCAGGTTAAGCATCTGTTAAGGGGAAAAATATGGTTGAACTGAATATTCAAGAGAAGGCGGAATTGAATAAATATTAAATGATTTTTAAAGCAATTTATTTATAAAATATAGGAAAGAGTGAAAGTAGAGGAAATCAGAGAGAGGACAGAGTAAGATTTCTAACCCAATACATTAAATTGTTTGCTCTTGCCCCTGGCTTAACCAAGGCAGGGCTAATTAGTCCTCACCCTGAGGAGTCGCAGCCTTGAGGCAAGGGCTAAGGACCTGATGATGAATAAAGCAAAAGCTTCAGTCTTGAAGCCTCTCTCAAGAAGAGTCCCTTCAGAACAATCCATGAAAATAGTGAGACTTTTCATTCACTACGTGGTAGTTCAAAGGGAAAGATTTAAGAACAGTCTCACCAAGTCAAAGGTCTCAGGTCAAGGAATCAGTCTCGAACTCCAGCTCCTAAGAACTAAGCAGAACTCACTCACAGGAAGTTGTCACTACCTTTTAAATGTGCTTCTTTTGTGTCATTTCCTGTGTCTTCCTCCACTTTACATGTATCAATCATAACAAAGGCTTTTTTTCAGACTGCTCAGGGGGCAGTCAGTTGATTCTGATTCGTCATCCACTTTCACACACGTGGATTACAGAACTCCTCAACTTGAGTGTAAGTGGGGAGTTTATACTTCTGATGATTACATCTAAAAATAGGAAGGGTAAGATTAATATCATCATCACACATCTATATACTATAACATCAAAAGGTTCAGGATGTATTAAAATTATACATTATATTTTTAGGATTATGGACTTAGAAAGTACCTAAAGTGTAATTTTCTCTAATATCCTGATTTTAAAGAGAAGGAGATAGACCTAGAAAGGTTAAGTAATTTGGTCAAGATTACACTGGTGGTAAATGACTGAATGGGCACTTTAATCTTCAATAATAACAACAATAATAAATTGGTATTATTATATCAGTTTAAGATTTGTAAAGCATTTTAAATGTCTTGTTTGATTCTTACAAAATATGAAGTCATTGCTATTATTAATCATCATTTTACAGATGAGGAACTATGAGGAAAGTTAAGTTACTTGCCAAAGATCACATAGGAAGTATAAGTGGGATTTTTTAACTCAGACCTTTATGACACACCTCAATATTGCCACTTGTTAATAAGGAAGGAGAGGATTTGAGTATATGAGTGGGATCTGCAGAGGAGATGCAGATGTAGGGGAAAGTTTCTAGAATGTGGGAGTGGAAGAGGGGAGATAGTTACTGGGTTTAGAACTAAGCCTTTTCTCTGGGTTTGTCCTGAAGAGACCGGCTACTTTCCTTTGGTTGTTTGGACAGGAGGGGAGGAGAGAATCCTGGAGAGGAGGAGAAGAGAGGAGAGGAGAGATAAAAGCATATATTAATTACTATGTGCAAAGCATTGTGTTCAGAAGGTATAATACAAATAGAAATATGACTATTATGACTGTTATTGCTTTCAGAGAACTTGCATTCTAATGGAAAAGAGAATATTCATCTAAAATTTCAGCTATATATCAGATTAAAAGATCATATAATCTACTCTTAGGGTGCAATGACAAAGCAAAAGTTAATGCTTCTTCTTTAATGTCATTTCCATTGATAAAAATGATATTGGTTCCTGATGTTAAACCATAAGACAGTACCCAGCACTTTGGTGGTAAGAATTTCTTTAGTAAATATTCAGTAGCTGTGGTTGTAACATCTATAGGAATTGTCAAGATGAATTCCTCAGGGGTTATTTATAAGGATTATCACTGAGGATACTATCCTGGATGCACTGCTATTCTCAAAACTCTTGGGTTCAGAGTTCTAGACTGTCTCCATAAGGATCTAATGGGACATCATGGTTACAGTAGTGGTGGAGTTTTGACTTGCTTGGCATATATACTACCTACTGTGGATGCCTTGCTCCTTTAGCTAGGAATTAAAAAGATGGAGAAAATAAAGTTGATGAACTCATGTTGTTGTGTTACACTAACAAGAGTACTAGACCTGGAGGTAGGACACCTGGATGTGAATACCATCTCAGATTCTTACTCTGTGGCAAGTCACTTGGTATGTGTTTCTGCCTTTGTAGATTAAGCTAATCCATAGGTTTTTTTGTCAGGTAAACTGCTTCCAAATATCAAAAATCTATTTGAATGAAGGTTATTCTTCTCCCATCTGTGTGGGAAGCAGAAATGTCAAAGACAGATAAGAATTTTGAATATCCTTCCAACATATTCCAAGTCCAAGAATTTCAGAAAGAGGTGAAGCACTGAGGCTGTGAAAGAAAAAATATTTATGGAAAGCCAGGGAATAGTCAGAGCAGTCAAGGACTGGAGAAGTAGACAGGCAATGAAGATAGCAGTGGTTAAAGTAAATTGAGCAAAGAGACATCTTATTGGCTGGGTATGCATGCCTTCAGTGCCTCTTTCAGGAATGAAAGCCTCAAAAGATCTAGAACCTGACATTCTTCCTTTCATGCTTTTATAAGAACTTGGGCTATTTTTAATTAAATTATTTTTCCAGATTACATGTTGATACAATTTTTTAATTATTAACATTTTTAACATTATCAACATTTTCTTCATAATTTTTAAAGTATAGACAATCAATAAAACAATATATCAAATGTGTGTTGGATGTGGTGGGGAGGTGAAGGGGAAAGTAAAAGCAAGAATCATGTAACCATGGAAAGTATTTCTAAAAAAATTAAATATTTAAATCTAAAAAACAAAACAAGAAAACCAATATATCAAGTCCTGACTTATAACTATTTTTTTGATTTTTTAAACATTTATTAATATTCGTTTTTAACATGGTTACATGATTCATGCTCCTACTTTCCCCTTTGCCCCCCGCTCTCCACCTACCCATGGCCGACCCACATTTCCACTGGTTTTAACATGTGTCCTTGATCAAGACCTATTTCCAAATTGTTGTTAGTTGCATTGGTGTGGTAGTTTCGAGTCTACATCCTGAATCATGTCCACCCCGACCCATGCGTTCAAGCAGTTGTTTATCTTCTGTGTTTCCTCTCCTGCAGTCCTTCCTCTGAATGTAGGTAGCATCTTTACCATAAATCCCTCAGAGCTGTCCTGTGTCATTGCATTGTTGCTGGTACAGAGGTCCATTACATTCGATTTTACCACAGTATATCAGTCTCTGTGTACAACATTCTTCTGGCTCTGCTCCTTTCGCTCTGCATCAGTTCCTGGAGGTCTTTCCAGTTCACCTGGAACTCCTCTAGTTTATGATTCCTTTTAGCACAATAGTATTCCATCACCCGCATATACCACAATTTGTTCAGCCATTCCCCAATTGAAGGACATACCCTCCTTTTTCAGTTTTTTGCCACCACAAAAAGCACAGCTATAAATATTTTTGTACAAGTCTGTTTATCTATGATCTCTTTGGGGTACAAACCCAACAATGGTATGGCTGGATCAAAGGGCAGGCATTCTTTTATAGCCCTTTGAGCATGATTCCAAATTGCCAGCCAGAATGGTTGGATCATTTCACAACTCCACCAGCAATGCATTAATGTCCCAATTTTGCCACATCCCCTCCAGCATTCATTACTCTCCCCTTCTTTCATTTTAGCCAATCTGCTAGGTGTGAGGTGATACCTCAGAGTTGTTTTGATTTGCATTTCTCTAATTATTAGAGATTTAGAACACTTTCTCATGGGCTTATTGATACTTTTGATTTCTTTGCCAGAAAATTGCCTATTCATGTCTCTTGCCCATTTATCAATTGGGGAATGGCTTGATTTTTTATACAATTGCTTTAACTCTGTGTATATTTGAGTAATTAGACCCCTGTCCGAATTTTTTGTTATAAAGATTTTTTCCCAATTTGTTGTTTCCCTTCTGATTTTGACTACATTGTTTTTGTTTGTACAAAAGCTTTTTAGCTTAATATAATCAAAACCATTTAAATTACATTTTGTAATTTTCTCTAACACTTGCTTGGTTTTAAAATCTTTCCTTTCCCAGAGATCTGACAGGTATACTATTTTGTGTTCATTTAACTTATTTATAGTTTCCCTCTTTACATTCAAGTCATTCACCCATTCTGAATTTATCTTGGTCTAGGGTGTGAGATGTTGATCTAAACCTAATCGCTCTCAAATTGTTTTCCAAATTTCCCAGCAGTTTTTGTCAAATAGTGGATTCATATCCCAAAAGTTGGGCTCTTTGGGTTTATCATACACTATCTTGCTGCTGTCATTAACCCCAAGTCTATTCCACTGATGCTCCCTTCTATCTCTTAGCCAGTACCATATTGTTTTGATGACTGCTGCTTTATAGTATAGCTTAATATCTGGTACTGCTAGGCTCCCTTCCGTCACATTTTTTTCATTATTTCCCTTGATATTCTTGATCTTCTGTTATTTCAAATGAAATTTGTTATAATTTTTCCTAATTTAGTAAAGAAGTTTTTTGGTAATTTGATAGGTATGGCGCTAAATAGGTAAATTAATTTGGGTAGAATGGTCATTTTTATTATCTTAGCTCATCCTACCTATGAGCAATTAATGGCTTTCCAATTGTTGAGATCCAGTTTTATTTATTTGGAAAGTGTTTTGTAGTTGTTTTCAAATAATTGCTGTTTTTTGTTTTGGTAGATAGATTCCAAATTATTTTATATTGTCTAGGGTGATTTTAAATGGTGTTTCTCTTTCTACCTCTTGCTGCTCTGATGTGTTGGAAATATATAGAAATGCTGATGATTAATGTGCATTTATTTTGTATCCTGTAACTTTGCTAAAGTTGTTGATTATTTCTACCAGCCTCTTAGTTGATTCTTTAGGATTTTTTAAGTATACCATCATATCATCTGCAAAGAGTGATAGCTTAGTCTCCTCCTTGCCTATTTTGATACCTTCAATTTCTTTTTCTTCTCTAATTCCTACTGCTAGTGATTCTAGTACTATGTTGAATAGTAGAGGTGATAATGGGCATCCTTTTTTCACTCCTGATCTTAATGGGAAGGCTTCTAATTTATCCCCATTGCATATAATGCTTGTTGATGGTTTTAGGTATATACTGATATTATTTTTAGGAAAGGTCCTTCTATTAAGATACTTTTCAGTGTTTTCAATAGGAATGGATGCTGTATTTTGTCAAAGTCTTTTTCAACATCTATTGAGATAATCGTGTGATTTTTGTTTGTTAGACTGTTGATATGGTCAATTATGTGGATGGTTTTCCTAATGTTGAAGCATCCTTGAATTCCTGGTATAAATCCCACCTGATCATGGTGGATGATCTTCTTAATTACTTGCTGGAGTTTCTTTGCTAGTATTCTATTTAAGATTTTTGCATCTATGTTCATTAGGGAGATTGGTCTATAGTTTTCTTTCTCTCTTTTTGATGTACCTGGCTTTGGAATCAGTACCATATTTGTGCCATAAAAGGAATTTGGTAGGACTCCTTCTTTGCTTATCATATCAAATAATTTGTATAGTATTGGGATTAGTTGCTCTTTGAATGTCTGATAGAATTCACTTGTGAATCCATCAGGTCCTGGTGATTTTTTCTTAGGGAGTTCTTTGATGGCTTGTTCAATGTCTATTTCTGATATGGGATTATTTAGGTATTCTATTTCTTCTGCTGTTAATCTAGGCAATTTATATTTTTGTAAATATTCATCCATATCTCCTAAATTGTTATATTTGTTGTCATATAATTGGGCGAAATAGTTTTTAATGATTGCCTTAATTTCCCCTTCATTAGAAGTGAGGTCTCCCTTTTCATCTTTGATACTTTCTATTTGGTTTTCTTTTTTCCTTTTTTTCATTAGATTGACCATTACTTTGTCTATTTTATCTGTTTTTTCAAAATACCAGCTTTTAGTCTTATTTATTAATTCAATAGTTCTTTTACTTTTGATTTTATTAATTTCTCCCTTAATTTTTAGTATTTCTAACTTAGTTTTCATCTGGGTATTTTTAATTTCTTTGCTGTCTAGTTTTTTGAGTTGCATGCCCAGTTCATTAATCTCTGCCCTCCTTAATTTGTTAATATATGCACTCAAGGATATAAATTTCCCCCAGAATACTGCCTTGGCTGCATCCCACAGAGTTTGGTAGGATGTCTCATCATTGTCATTCTCTTTAATGAAATTGTTGATTGTTTCTATGATTTCTTCTTTGACTAACTGGTTTTGGAGAATCATATTGTTTAATTTCCAGTTGGTTTTTGATTTGCCTGTCCAGGTGCCCTTACTAATTATTATTTTTATTGCATTATGATCTGAGAAGTTTGCATTTATTATATCTGCTATTTTGCATTTGTTTGCAATGTTTCTATGCCCTATTACATGGTCAATCTTTGTGAATATACCATGTGCAGCTGAAAAGAAGGTGTATTCCTTTTTGTCCCTATTTATTTTTCTCCACATATCAGTTAGATCTAATTTTTCTAGGACTTCATTCACCTCTCTTGCCTCTTTCTTATTTATTTTTTGGTTTGATTTATCTAGATCTGAAAGAGGAATATTTAGATCTCCCACTATTATGGTTTTACTATCTATTTCCTTCTTGAGCTCTACCAGTTTCTCCTTTATGAATTTGGATGCTATACCACTTGGTGCATACATATTGAGCAGTGTTATTTCCTCATTGTTTATGCTGCCTTTAATTAGTATGTAATGACCTTCTCTGTTTTTTTTTAATCATATCTATTTTTACTTTGGCTTTGTCAGAAATCATAATAGCCACTCTTGCCTTCTTTTTCTCATTTGATGCCCAAAAGATTTTTTTCAAGCCCTTAACCTTAAACTTGTGTATGTCTACCCGCCACGTATGTGTTTCTTGTAGACAACATATGGTAGGATTTTGGTTTCTAATCCACTCTGCTATTTGCTTCCATTTTATGAGCGAGTTCATCACATTCACATTCAGAATTATAATTATCAGGTGTGCATTCACTGACATTATTGTATGCTCCCCTAGTCCCACCTCTTCTTCTTACCCTATTTTCTTTTAAACCAGTGGTTTGCTTTGAGCCGTGATCTCTTATCCCCTCCCTTGATTAACTTCCCTTTCTACCCCCTCCTTTATTATTCCCCTCTTTTCATTTTTAAAGGCCTAATAAGTTCCCTCCCCCTTCTTCTCCCCTCCCTTTTTTGACCTCCCCACTCCCCTGCTCCCCTTGGTTTATCCCTTCTGACTTTCTCAGTAGGCTTAGGTAGAGTTTTATATCCCA
>NC_058134.1:133717930-133757800 GCF_016433145.1 Gracilinanus agilis | reverse complement strand
TGATTCCAAATTGCCAGCCAGAATGGTTGGATCATTTCACAACTCCACCAGCAATGCATTAATGTCCCAATTTTGCCACATCCCCTCCAGCATTCATTACTCTCCCCTTCTTTCATTTTAGCCAATCTGCTAGGTGTGAGGTGATACCTCAGAGTTGTTTTGATTTGCATTTCTCTAATTATTAGAGATTTAGAACACTTTCTCATGGGCTTATTGATACTTTTGATTTCTTTGCCAGAAAATTGCCTATTCATGTCTCTTGCCCATTTATCAATTGGGGAATGGCTTGATTTTTTATACAATTGCTTTAACTCTGTGTATATTTGAGTAATTAGACCCCTGTCCGAATTTTTTGTTATAAAGATTTTTTCCCAATTTGTTGTTTCCCTTCTGATTTTGACTACATTGTTTTTGTTTGTACAAAAGCTTTTTAGCTTAATATAATCAAAACCATTTAAATTACATTTTGTAATTTTCTCTAACACTTGCTTGGTTTTAAAATCTTTCCTTTCCCAGAGATCTGACAGGTATACTATTTTGTGTTCATTTAACTTATTTATAGTTTCCCTCTTTACATTCAAGTCATTCACCCATTCTGAATTTATCTTGGTCTAGGGTGTGAGATGTTGATCTAAACCTAATCGCTCTCAAATTGTTTTCCAAATTTCCCAGCAGTTTTTGTCAAATAGTGGATTCATATCCCAAAAGTTGGGCTCTTTGGGTTTATCATACACTATCTTGCTGCTGTCATTAACCCCAAGTCTATTCCACTGATGCTCCCTTCTATCTCTTAGCCAGTACCATATTGTTTTGATGACTGCTGCTTTATAGTATAGCTTAATATCTGGTACTGCTAGGCTCCCTTCCGTCACATTTTTTTCATTATTTCCCTTGATATTCTTGATCTTCTGTTATTTCAAATGAAATTTGTTATAATTTTTCCTAATTTAGTAAAGAAGTTTTTTGGTAATTTGATAGGTATGGCGCTAAATAGGTAAATTAATTTGGGTAGAATGGTCATTTTTATTATCTTAGCTCATCCTACCTATGAGCAATTAATGGCTTTCCAATTGTTGAGATCCAGTTTTATTTATTTGGAAAGTGTTTTGTAGTTGTTTTCAAATAATTGCTGTTTTTTGTTTTGGTAGATAGATTCCAAATTATTTTATATTGTCTAGGGTGATTTTAAATGGTGTTTCTCTTTCTACCTCTTGCTGCTCTGATGTGTTGGAAATATATAGAAATGCTGATGATTAATGTGCATTTATTTTGTATCCTGTAACTTTGCTAAAGTTGTTGATTATTTCTACCAGCCTCTTAGTTGATTCTTTAGGATTTTTTAAGTATACCATCATATCATCTGCAAAGAGTGATAGCTTAGTCTCCTCCTTGCCTATTTTGATACCTTCAATTTCTTTTTCTTCTCTAATTCCTACTGCTAGTGATTCTAGTACTATGTTGAATAGTAGAGGTGATAATGGGCATCCTTTTTTCACTCCTGATCTTAATGGGAAGGCTTCTAATTTATCCCCATTGCATATAATGCTTGTTGATGGTTTTAGGTATATACTGATATTATTTTTAGGAAAGGTCCTTCTATTAAGATACTTTTCAGTGTTTTCAATAGGAATGGATGCTGTATTTTGTCAAAGTCTTTTTCAACATCTATTGAGATAATCGTGTGATTTTTGTTTGTTAGACTGTTGATATGGTCAATTATGTGGATGGTTTTCCTAATGTTGAAGCATCCTTGAATTCCTGGTATAAATCCCACCTGATCATGGTGGATGATCTTCTTAATTACTTGCTGGAGTTTCTTTGCTAGTATTCTATTTAAGATTTTTGCATCTATGTTCATTAGGGAGATTGGTCTATAGTTTTCTTTCTCTCTTTTTGATGTACCTGGCTTTGGAATCAGTACCATATTTGTGCCATAAAAGGAATTTGGTAGGACTCCTTCTTTGCTTATCATATCACATAATTTGTATAGTATTGGGATTAGTTGCTCTTTGAATGTCTGATAGAATTCACTTGTGAATCCATCAGGTCCTGGTGATTTTTTCTTAGGGAGTTCTTTGATGGCTTGTTCAATGTCTATTTCTGATATGGGATTATTTAGGTATTCTATTTCTTCTGCTGTTAATCTAGGCAATTTATATTTTTGTAAATATTCATCCATATCTCCTAAATTGTTATATTTGTTGTCATATAATTGGGCGAAATAGTTTTTAATGATTGCCTTAATTTCCCCTTCATTAGAGGTGAGGTCTCCCTTTTCATCTTTGATACTTTCTATTTGGTTTTCTTTTTTCCTTTTTTTCATTAGATTGACCATTACTTTGTCTATTTTATCTGTTTTTTCAAAATACCAGCTTTTAGTCTTATTTATTAATTCAATAGTTCTTTTACTTTTGATTTTATTAATTTCTCCCTTAATTTTTAGTATTTCTAACTTAGTTTTCATCTGGGTATTTTTAATTTCTTTGCTGTCTAGTTTTTTGAGTTGCATGCCCAGTTCATTAATCTTTGCCCTCCTTAATTTGTTAATATATGCACTCAAGGATATAAATTTCCCCCAGAATACTGCCTTGGCTGCATCCCACAGAGTTTGGTAGGATGTCTCATCATTGTCATTCTCTTTAATGAAATTGTTGATTGTTTCTATGATTTCTTCTTTGACTAACTGGTTTTGGAGAATCATATTGTTTAATTTCCAGTTGGTTTTTGATTTGCCTGTCCAGGTGCCCTTACTAATTATTATTTTTATTGCATTATGATCTGAGAAGTTTGCATTTATTATATCTGCTATTTTGCATTTGTTTGCAATGTTTCTATGCCCTATTACATGGTCAATCTTTGTGAATATACCATGTGCAGCTGAAAAGAAGGTGTATTCCTTTTTGTCCCTATTTATTTTTCTCCACATATCAGTTAGATCTAATTTTTCTAGGACTTCATTCACCTCTCTTGCCTCTTTCTTATTTATTTTTTGGTTTGATTTATCTAGATCTGAAAGAGGAATATTTAGATCTCCCACTATTATGGTTTTACTATCTATTTCCTTCTTGAGCTCTACCAGTTTCTCCTTTATGAATTTGGATGCTATACCACTTGGTGCATACATATTGAGCAGTGTTATTTCCTCATTGTTTATGCTGCCTTTAATTAGTATGTAATGACCTTCTCTGTTTTTTTTTTTAATCATATCTATTTTTACTTTGGCTTTGTCAGAAATCATAATAGCCACTCTTGCCTTCTTTTTCTCATTTGATGCCCAAAAGATTTTTTTCAAGCCCTTAACCTTAAACTTGTGTATGTCTACCCGCCACGTATGTGTTTCTTGTAGACAACATATGGTAGGATTTTGGTTTCTAATCCACTCTGCTATTTGCTTCCATTTTATGAGCGAGTTCATCACATTCACATTCAGAATTATAATTATCAGGTGTGCATTCACTGACATTATTGTATGCTCCCCTAGTCCCACCTCTTCTTCTTACCCTATTTTCTTTTAAACCAGTGGTTTGCTTTGAGCCGTGATCTCTTATCCCCTCCCTTGATTAACTTCCCTTTCTACCCCCTCCTTTATTATTCCCCTCTTTTCATTTTTAAAGGCCTAATAAGTTCCCTCCCCCTTCTTCTCCCCTCCCTTTTTTGACCTCCCCACTCCCCTGCTCCCCTTGGTTTATCCCTTCTGACTTTCTCAGTAGGCTTAGGTAGAGTTTTATATCCCAATGGATAATATAGCTACTCTTCCCTCTCAGGGTTGATTACACTGAGAGTAAGGTTTAAATATTACCTCTTAATGCTTTCTTCCTCTCCTTCTTATAATAGTATTTGTCCCCTCCCCTTCCCATGCCCTCTTTGTGTGTAATAAAATATCTTATTTTTCTTATTCACTCAAGTTTCTCTTGGTGTCCCCTACTATTCACCCCCCTCTTTCCCACCCCCATGTCATCTTAGACCATTTGGTATTCCGTCCTCTCCCTATGAATTATTCTTCTGATTGCTATGATAGTGAATACTATAATAGTGAAAAGAGTTCACTACAGAGAATTGTACATAGCATTTCTCCACATAGGAATACAGATAATTAGATCTTATCAAACCCTTAAAGAGTCAAATTTAAAAAACTATGAGTTTTCTTTCTTTCCCCTTTGTTTCTTATTTACCTTTTCATGTTTCTCTTGATTTTTGTGGTTGGATATCAAACTTTCCATTTAGCCCTTGTCTTTTCTGTGCAAATACTTGGAAATCTTCAATTTTATTGAATGCCCATTCTTTCCCCTGGAAGTATATAGTCAGTTTTGATGGGTAGTTGATCCGTGGTTGAAGGCCCAGCTGTCTTGTCTTTCTGAATATCATATTCCAAGCCTTATGGTCTTTTAGTGTGGAGGCTGCCAGATCCTGTGTGATCCTGATTGGTGCTCCTTGATATTTGAATTATCTCTTTCTGGCTTCTTGTAAAACTTTTTCTTTTACTTGAAAGCTCTTGTATTTGGCTATTATATTCCTGGGTGCTGTCCTTTCTGGGTCTAGTGTAGAGGGTGATCTATGTATCCTTTCAATGTCTATATTGTCCTCTTGTTGTAGAACTTCAGGGCAATTTTGCTGAATAATTTCTTTTAGTATGGAGTCCAAGTTTCTATTAATTTCTGCTTTTTCTGGTAGACCAATGATTCTCAAATTGTCTCTTCTAGCCCTGTTTTCTTGGTCTATCACTTTCTCATTGAGATATTTCATGTTTCCTTCTATTTTATCAGTCTTTTGATTTTGTTTTATTTGTTCTTGCTGCCTTGAGAGATCATTAGCTTCTAATTGCTCAATTCTAGCCTTTAGGGACTGGTTTTCTGTTATAATCTTTTGGTTTTCCTTTTCAATCTGGTCATTTCTGGTCTTCAGTTGACTTGCCTCACTTTCCAATTGTGAAATTCTGCCTTTTAAACTGTTATTTTCTTGCCAGATCTCTTCCATCTTTCTCATCATCTCAGATTTGAACTCTTCAATAGCTTGTGACCAGTTTTCATTATTTTGGGAAGGTTTGGATATGATTTCTTGTTTGTTCTCCTCTGTTGTCTGGATTTTCTCTGTGTAAAAGTTGTCGAGTGTTCCATAGTTCTGCTTGATAATCTTTCTCTTCTGGGCTTTCTGATTTTGGCTTGCCATTGTTCTTAGCCCAGCACCTTCTGCTCTTTATCCTCACACTCAGGGTCTGCCCTCACACTCAGGGTCTGCCCTCACTCTCTAGGCTCCCAAGGTCTCAGGAGGGAGCTGAGCCTCCTGGTCATCCCTCGTCTGCCCCTCTGCCAGAGGCTCCTTCAGCAGTCTCAGGAGCTGCTTCCACTGCTGTGCTTCTGTCTGCACAGGGTCCCCATTCGTGGTTCAAGCCTGTGCTGGAGATCCTTGTCCTCGCCTAGTGCACTGCCATCACCCATGCAAATGATTAGGAAAGTCCATGCTCATTCTTTAGCCTCTTGGGGTCCTAAGTCTTGCTCTCAGGAACAAGCCCTGGAGCTGCCAGTGACTTAATGGGTGCCCCAAACCTGCTTTAACTCTTGTGAGCTGGCCTCTGAGTTGTACGTGGTGTGGGGTGTGGGGGAGAGGCTTCTTCCTCTCGTGTTTTAGTGAGAGCTGTTTCACCCCTTTATAGCGTGGAAATGCCCCGATTCCATGTACCTTCAATGCTGAGCCCTGTTGTGGGGTCCCTTTGTTCGTCTGGATTTGTTTTTATGTCCCCTTGAGGAGTCCTGTATGCTTTGGTTAGGAGAGATCAAGCTCCTACTCCTTACTCTGCCTCCATCTTAACCGGAAGCTGATACAATTTTTAATATCCATTTTCTGACTTCTTACAATTCATATTGTCTTCCTCCCACTCCACCCCTCCCAGAAGGGAGGTAATGTGAAATAAATTATACATATATTATCATATGATACATATTTCCATGTTTGTCATGTTGTGAAACAAGATACATATTGCTTACACTAGAGAAAAATCCATGAAGGAAATGAGGTGATGAATGGTATGTTTTGATCTGCATTTGGACTCTCTTCTATAGTGGTGGTTATCCTTTTTCCTCATGAGTCCCTTGAAACTCTCCTGGATCTTTGTATTTCTGATAATAGTAAAGTCTTTCACAGTTGATTATCACACTTCATTGCTATTACTGTGTACAATCTTCTCCTACCTCTGCCCACTTCACTTTGCCTTACTTCATATAAGTCTTTCCAGGTTTTTTGTGATCATTTTGTTGGTCAATTTTTATGGCACAATAATATTTCATTGCTAGCATATACCACAACTTCTTCAGTCATTCCCCAATTGATGGACATCCCTTCAGTTCGCAGTTCTTTGCCACTATGAAAAGAGCTGCTACAAATAGTTTTGCACAGGTAGGTTCTTTTCCCCTACCTTTATTCCTAGGAATACAGGTATTGCTAGGTGAAAGGGTACACACAGTTTTATGGCTCTTTGGGCTTTGTTCCAGATTACTCTGCAGAATGGTTGTATCATTTCATAGCTTTATCAACAAGGTACTAGTGGTCTAATTTTTCCACATTCCCTCCACATTTCACATTTTCCTCTGTTGTCATTTTAACCAGTCTATTGGGTGTGAGGTAGTACTCCAGAGTTGTTTTAATTTGCATTTCTTTAATTAATTGTCATTTGTACTCTTAATTCTCTGCATAAGTTTGGAATTGAGGACACATCCAAGCCTAGGATAGACCTCCGTTCAACTCTGCCATATCTAACCTGTGTGACCTTGAGGAAGGTCTCTTAACCTTTCAGGGAATGAAGTTTCCTCTTCTTTAAGAGAAGGCAATTGAGGTAGATGTCAGTTATCTCTAACTCCTATGATTGTCATGACTGTCTTTATTCTTCATATGTGAATATGATCCAGGACCTTTCTGATCACCTTGCTATGGTTCCCATTCATCCCTTCTTTTATTTATAGCTCAGCACTGCTACAAGATTATAAAATTTCCAACTTTTGCCAATTTAAGGGGCTAAGAGAAAAATCACTAAGTTGAGGGGTGGAAAATAACTGTGAATCATTGAATCCATCAATCAATATGGAATTGCTCTTAACAATATAGTTTTTAATGCCTTTTCCATTATAAATTTTAAAAGGCCAAAATGAGGACATTATAACTACTTCACTTGAAAGCCTATTAAAGAACCAAAGATAATGACAAGACTTTTCCACATAGCCAGCATAGATTTCTCTTAATTCCCATTTACTAATCCTGGAATCATTTATCTTCCTTTGATGGACAATACTTTTATCTCCAGTGCTAAAATATTATTGTGATTACAATTTCTATCCTTTATTTAGAAACAATACCTATTTAGAGGATTTCAGGAAGCAAATTTTTATATTGGCATGATCACTAAACTTGTACATACACTTTTCTTTTGACTCTATATTGATAGGAATATTTCATGTTCAAATTGGTCACCACATTTAGACAACATTACAGTGTGTGCTATAGTGCAATAACAGAATATGAATTTTAGGAAATAAGCAATAGACTCATAAAATTTAAACAATTTCAATAATACCTTTGTTATTTTTCTGTTTTATGTAGATGAAGTAATGGTAAAAAGGGAGTAGAAATTTTTGGTGGACACAGAATGAATGAAACTTTAAAGATTTTATTGGGAGCTTTAAGATAGCTGAGTTGGAATCAAGCTTGGGTTCTAATCCTAGTTCTTCAATTTCTACCTGTTTGACCTAAGTTGAACCATTTACCTGCTCTGGGCCTCCATATCCTCAAATGAAAAATGAAGAGTTGGGTTGGCTTATCTCTGATGTCCCCCTGCTTTTTTAAAAAAAATGTGTAAACTGTCAACAAAAGGAAACAGGAAAAACAAAACAAAAATCAAAATAACATTTAAAACCATGAACTCACAATTTGAATTCAACAAAAATAAAGTTATAGAATTACATATTAAAATATTTAACTAACTCACAACTCATTATACCCCCAATTGCTTCTGTCTGCCATAAAGGAGATCTGGAAGGCAGAGCAAAACTCTGCCCACAGTTTCCCTTTTTAGTGGTCTCAGGATTACCAGCCAACTCTTTATTTCCCACCAACTGATGTGCTTGTTGAGGACTCCACCATCATTATATGGCCCTCACCTCCATTTCAGGTTTCTATTGTGTCTTGTTACACCCACTTCAATTAGGCTGTAAATTCTTTTTTTTTTAATTTTTAATTTTGCCAGATTACATTTTGATACAATTTTTAATAATTATTTTCATAAATTTTCAATCCATGTTTTCTCCATACCTCTCATACACATTGTTTAAAGGAAGGCAGGTGATATGATATTGGTTTTACATGTGTTATCATATAATACATATTTCCATGTTCATCATGATATGAAAGAAGACATATCATCACTCACACTAGAGAAATATTCATGGAGGAAATAAAATGAATAATAATATGCTTTTGGTTCTAAGCTCTTTGACAACAAGTATCATGTTTCTTTATCTCATTTATATCCTCTTATTTATATGAATAGTATCCAGCACATAGTAGGTATTTAATGAATACCTTTGTATTGTATTATAAAATATCTATATGTCATTTATAGACAAGAACTATAAAATTCTAATTGTTCCCATGGCCTTCTAATATTTTTATCCTGTGCATGTTTTCATTATTATTTTATATAGTCATAGTATACATGTTCTGCTGTTTCTTTTAAACTATGCAATACTATTTGTGACTTGATTTTTATATTATTACCAATTTACTTTTGACATAGTAATACTTCATTAAAAATGAATAAGAAGATAAAGATTGGATCTGTGATTTAATTGATATAAAGATTGTTTATTGAAGAAACTTCTATAACCCATGTCAGCACCCTCTCTGTAATTTATATCTTAGAGAGTTGCTTAAAGCACTGAGATTTTCAGTGACTTGCCCTAGATCATCCAAATGGTTTATGTCAAGTGTAAAATTTGAAATGAGATCTTTCTGTGTCCACTACAGTTTTATACTTCTATTTTTACATTGTCATATCACAGCTTTCTTAAAAATTTCCTAAATTCCTAGCTATATGCATCACTGCCATCAGTTGTTTTTGTTTTAATTTTTCATTTTGTTGTTTCTAGTATGCAAGATATAGAATTGATATTTTATTCACATAGATCTCTTTGAATAACTTTCTTAGGTTATAGTCAAAGTAGTAAAATCAGTGGGTCAAAGAATATGATCAGTTTTTTAAAGTTCTTTTTTTGTTGCCAGATTACCTTCCCAAAAAGTTGGTAGTGGAGGGTCCAGTCCAGAAATGAGTAGAAGGAAGTGTGACAATCTCACTCCAAAACTATTGTATAAACATCTAAAAAGCTTAGCAGACTGAGTCTCAAGTGGAAAATTCCATGAAATAACCACAGCAAGTTCTCCCAATCCCCCTACCCAGGTTGGAATAAGGAGATAGAAAGTTCTGCTATCACTGAGGATAGGTGTAGCCAAAAACACCCAAACTGATCATCCCAATGTCGGAATTTAATCAGGACTTCCTGAGATTGTGCACTAAGCCAAGAAAAGGTGCCAGACACAGAGGAGCCTCACTTGGAGTAGGGAGCAAGGACAGGTGCCAATTGGCAACTCTATTATTCACTCCCTAGTGCTGGGTCACTGATCCAAGGTGATCTGAAAAAGAAAAGAGAGGAATAATGAAGGTAGGTGTCTCAGAACAAAGGGGAGATTACAGTTCTATCACTTTGAATATGCAAATTTTTCTAGCTGACTGAGAATAGCTAAGTCCAGAAGAACTGTACTGGAAATCTACACAAGGACAATCAACAGCTGTGTTTCTCAGACCTCAACACTGAATATTAATTGTTCATGAGTAGGCTGACCCTGTATAATAAAAATTATAGTACTGCTTAAATTTATTGTTTCAGACCAGTCAATCTACCAAAGAATTACTTTCTAGATATAGAAAAAAATTCTCTGGAGAAATGAAAGATCAAAAATTACAAAGGAAATGATGAAAAAAAGAGTGATAAAGAAGTGAGACTAGCAGCACCAGATGTTAAATTATATGACAAAGCAGTAATACTCAAAATGATTTGTTAATGGTTAAGAAATAGTGTGATAATGAGATTAAATCTACCTTGCCCATTCTCAAATCTAATCACCAAAAGTGTAAACAACTCCACTTAACTCACAAATTGGGAGGTCTGTGACCCAGGTGTGCTAGAGTGAGTGATGAATCAGAATTTACTAACTCCCTCCTGGGAAGGCCTAACAAAAGCTTCTGTTGTTATGGGACACATAATCTAGGAGGAAGGCACAGGAAGTGAGATATAAGAAACCCCTTTAAAAGAGAGTTCAGTGAGTTCAGCTTATCTCTTCTCCTTTGTGTCTTGAACCTGAAGCTCTTCTTATTCATTTCTTGGACCTGAAGGACTGCTGGACCTAGGACCCTGAGACCTTGGTGAAACTGTTCTTTAATTTTTCTCTTAAAACTACACATGGTGAGTGAAGAAGGCTGACCAACTTACCCTCCAGAGGGGCCCTTGATTGGGAGAAGCCCTCGTGATTAAACTCCTTATTAATTAACTTTTAGGCTCTTTGGCTGGGCCTCTGGAGCCCTGCTGGAGAAAAGCCCAGACTTGAATACAAATCTAGTTTATTCAGTTAGATCTCTTACTCTACCCTCTTCACATCTCTCTACTTACAATCTCTCCTATATTTTGTAAATAAATTACTAAAATCATTTTAGGAATTGGTATTTGTTCAGTTTCTTTGCAACCACACCTTTAAATATTAATATCCAACCAAAAAACCCCTTCTCCCTCTTAAAACAGAGAATAATTAGGTATACAATATACAGAAGCTAATGAGAACAGCAGTCTAACATTTGATGAACCTAAAGTTAACAATTATTTTAGTAAATACACACTTTTCAATAAAAATTCCTAGTAAAAATGGAAAGCAATATGAGAAAAATATAGAGAGAGATCAATATTTTACACAATTTGCTAAGAATATTTAAATGGGAACATGACTTAAACAACTAGTGACATTATAACCAAATTAGAGGAGCAAGAAAGAAATTACTCATCAAATTATAGATAAGGGAATTAAAACCAAACAAGGAATAAAAAAAATCTCAGTAGGTAAAAAACAGACACTGATTATATAAAATTTTAAAGTATTTTATACAAACAAAACTGATACTGCTAAAATTAGAGAAGCAACCAAATAGGGAAAATATTCTTGTCAAGTTCTTTTTTCCCGAATAAAAAAGGTTCTATTTCTAAATGGCTTATGGAACTGATTCAAATTTCCAAGTATTTGACATTTCCCTACTGATAAATGATCTAAGGATATGAACAGTCAGTTCTCAAGAAAAAAAACCTTGGTTCTCTATATACATATGAAAAAATAGTCTAAATCAGTGGTGCCAGTCCTTTAGAAATAGTGGTCACTTAATTATACATAAAGATCCCTGTGGTGGCATATTGACTTAGAAAACCACATATTAATTGTATTTGTTTTATTATATTTTATTTATTTTTTTAAATGTTTCTCAATTACTTTTTTAATCTGGTTTAGCTCACAGGTGGGAGTGTTGTGGATAACAAGTACAGGTAGTAGTATGTTTGACATTTCTTCTTTAAATCACTAACAGAGAAGTATAAAATAAAACAGTTTTGAAGTTCTACTTAACCTGTCAAGTTGATAAAAGAGACAAAGGATTCTTGGAATGAATAGGGAGTGGGAGAAGTACCCTAGTATACTGGTGGTGATGAAATTTGGTCTAGCTATTCTAGAAAGCAACTTGAACCTATGCCCAAATAGATATTAAATCATACACATGATTTTATATAGATATCCCACTACTAGGTCAAAGAAAGAAAATTTGAAGCAATACCCCCAAAACGCGTTAGCAGCCCTTTTCGTTATGTCACAGAACAAGAAACAAGATGACTTCAGCAAATGGAGAATGACTGAACACAAGTTATAGTATCTGGATGCATTAGACTACTGTTTTGTTGTAAGAAAAAAATAGACATTTAATAGAAACCTAGGGAAACCTGGATATACTGGTGGGAAGTGAACAAGACCAGAAGAAAATATATGCATAACAACAGTAGTGTAAAAACAAATAATGCTGAAATTTAAGAACTCTGATCAAAAAGACTAACCAGAATTCTTAAGGACATACAATGAAACTTGCTATTCTTGTCCTAAGAGGGAATAGACCCAGAGGGCAGACTTAATATTTATCTACAAATATATACCTATACATACATATACATACACATTTATGAACTGTGGTTAAAATTAGTCTTTTTCAATTTGAATTTCCTTATTTTTCTTGTCATTTCTATAGCTTATATTCTAAAACTAGGTCAAATTGTTATGGTAGCAATAGAGAGCTTTACTCTTCTTTTGGGGGGTAATCTGTATCATTTCCCCATTACATATAATACTTTGCTGTTGTCATTGTGTCATATCAAACTCTTTGTGATCCCATTTGGAGTTTTATTAGCAAAAATACTGGAGTGGTTTGTCATTTCCTTCTCCAGATCATTTTATAGATGAAGAACCTGAGGCAAATAGAGTTCAGTGACTTTTTTGAGGGTCACACATCTATTAAGTGTCTTAAGCCATACTTGAATACAGAGAGTCTTTCTGATTCCTAGAATGGAACTCTATCCACTATACCACATAGCTGCCCATATAATAACTAATTATTGTTAAATAATTTTACAATGTTAAGAGAAATGCTTTGATCCCCATACATATTAATGTTTTAAAAATAAAATATTGTTTTGCTGTTAATCAAGATTTTCCAGGATCTATTGATACAGTGATAATATGATTTTTTTTCATTCCAAATCAAAGGAGTCTACTAGGTAAAAGGAACAGAGTTAGGCCTTGAAGAAATAGAGGCAAAAATGTTAGAATCTTTTTCCCTTAAGATGGTTTCAAGCTACTTCTAGAGAATATAGCATCCACAAAAATAAGTAAATACAAGGGGCTGTATGGAGGGAAATCACTAAAGTATTAGAAGATCTGCCAAGGCTTCATAGAGGAGGTTGTACCTGAGCTTATTTTTGAAGGAAGGTAGTATTCTGAGCAGTATAGGTGAGGAAGGGATGAATTTCAGGGATGAGAAGTTAATGTTTTGAAGTTACATTGAAAGGAGATTAACTGGGGAGTTCTGGTAAGATGGCGGCATAGACGGAGCAAATCTTAAATCCTCCACACCCTTACACCCCGAGATAGAAAACAATGTGCTTCAAGAAGAAAGAGGACCAAATCTAATAATGGGACAGAGCAGGGAGAACCTACTGCAGCACAACTAAAGAGGCACGCCAAGAAAAAGGCTTCAATACTTGAACTATCGGGACTGAGGGCATAGAAGGGGAATCCCAGGATCCCAGGACGCCTCCCCCACGTGCTGTGCAGAGTCTCCAATGGCCAGGAAATCTCAGAGCCAGTGGGTGCACTGGTTAGGAGAGAGGGCCTTGCTGGCATAGGACTCAGGGAGTCAAACACAGACACTGGAGAGGTGACTGGAGGAGAAAACCAGAGAAACACAGCAAAAATGCCCAGAAGATGGTGGCTTAGAGAGAGCCAAACCACAGAGCTCAGACAGCTTGGCTTCCTCATACCGAGACAGAGAACTCGGGTCTTCAAGAGGAAAGAAAACCAGATCAAACATATCGGATAGTATAGGGGGACCCCACTGCTGGAGAGCTCAGTTCAGAGAAAATGCTCCTTCTTGTCACCCCACCTTTTTTGGGTTTTTTTGGTTTGTTTGTTTGTTTGTTTTTCCCTCCCCTCAAGGTTTTGAAGTTTTAGCCTCAGGGCAGACTAATCCAATCAATACAGGATTAATCCCAACAATTGAACAGACTGAGGAGCCTTCAAAGGGCAGAGAAAATAACTACAAACCTTTGCCCCTGGGGGTAAGATCTTTCATCAAAGATCATTAAATACATCTGCTGAAACTAGCAGAACAAGGAAGGGAAAAAAAAACATGAGTAAGCAACAGAAAAAGAGAAAAGAAATGACATTTGACAGCTTCTTTCAAGGAAGTGAAAAGGGAGCAAATGAAACAGAAATAGAAGAAGAGGAAGTAGTTCCAGCAAACTGGACACAGGCTTTGGAAAATTTCAAAATTCAATTAACTCAAGAATTTAAAACTCAATTAATTCAAGAACTTCAGGAACTCAAAAAACAATCAAGAGAGGCTGAAGACAATTTGAAAAAGGAAATACATGAGCTAAAACAAGAAAATAAAGTCTTAAAAGCCAGAATTGGCCAGCTTAAAAATGAAGCAAAGAAGGCAAAAGATGATCTACAAAGAAAATCAGACCAGAAGGAGAAGGATGGCCAAAAAGCCAGGGATGAAATTCAGTCTTTAAAAAACAGAACTCAACAACTAGAAGAAAATGACTTCACAAGGCAGCAAGAATATATTAAACAAAATAAAAAAAAACATGAAAAATTTGAGGAGAATATGAAACACCTCATTTATTCAACCAAAGATCTGGAGAACAGAGCTAGAAGAGACAACTTAAGAATTATTGGTTTACCAGAAAATCATGATAAAAGAAAAGTATAGATAGCATATTACAAGAAATTATCAGAGAAAATTCCCCTGAAGTTCTTGAACAAGAGGGAAAAGTGGAAATTGACAGGATCCATAGATCACCTCCTACATTTAATCCACAACTGACAACTTCCAGGAATATTATAGCCAAATTAAAAAACTACCAGGCCAAGGAAAAATATTACAAACTGCCAAAAAGAAGTCATTCAGATATCAAGAAACCACAGTTAGGATAACAGAGGATCTGGCTGCATCTACTTTGACGGACCAGAAGGCATGGAACACAATATTCAGGAAAGCAAGACAACTGGGTCTACAACCAAGAATCAACTATTCAGCAATACTAACTATATTATTGCAGGGGAAAGCATGGTAATTCAATAAAATTGAGGACTTCCAAACATTCATCAAGAAAAAACTGGACTTAAACAGAGAGTTTGCTGCCCAAACCCAGAACTCAAGAGAATCAACATAAGGTAATTAAGAGAATGGGTGGAGGAGAAAAAAAATTCTTTTCTTTAAGGGACACAACAAGTTCAATCAATTTATATCCCAAGAAGAAAAGAAGGTATTGGCAAATATTAAAAATTATTATTACCAACAGGATAACGAGAAGAAATTTACATAGAGGGAACAGGGACGAACTGTATAGGATGAAATGTCAAGAGATATATAAATATGTATATGTATGTATGTATAAATATATACAAAACTGGTGAGGGAAGAAGATAACAATAAGAAAAAAAGGAAAGCAAACAAAAAGGAATAAATTTATATTCCATAAAGAAGCACATGGGATCAACAGGGAAAAATAACAATACACTGTAAGGGTAAAGAGGTTAGAGAGAGGGAATATTCAATACTTAAGTGCATTGAAATCAACTTAGAGAAGAACAATCAGATCCATAGGGGCAGAAAATTGATTCACACCCTATAGAGAAGTAGAAGGGTAACAAAGGGACTGGTAGGGAGGGAAGCAATACTAGGGAGGGAGAGGGCTTGGTGGGGGAGGAACATCATGTGGCTTTAAAGAACAATAAGAGGAGAATAAGAAGGGAGGGGGGAGAAAGGGAAGTACAACAAGGGAGGGGATTATAGGAACTGATTAAAAAGAAAACACTGGTATAGAAGGAAACAGTGAAAGAAGAAAGGACAGGACTAGGAGATCAAAATGTCTGGGAATGCAGAGTTGATAATTATAACTCTGAATGTGAATGGGATGAACTTACCATAAAACAGAAGCAAATAGCAGAGTGGATTAGAAACCAAAACCCAACCATATGTTGTTTACAAGAAACACACATCAGACAGACAGACATAGAATGAAAATGAGAGGATAAAGCAAAGTCTTTTAGGCTTCAAATGAGAAAAAGAAGGCAGAGGTGGCTATCATAATCTCTGACAGAGCCAAAGTAAAAATAGATAAGGTTAAAAGAGATAGGAAGATTAC
Source organism: Gracilinanus agilis (assembly GCF_016433145.1). Taxonomy (NCBI): domain Eukaryota; kingdom Metazoa; phylum Chordata; class Mammalia; order Didelphimorphia; family Didelphidae; genus Gracilinanus; species Gracilinanus agilis. The sequence goes on along the minus strand of NC_058134.1, from coordinate 133,741,751 downwards.
TACATCCTAATAAAAGGCAGTATAAACAATGAAGAAATATCAGTACTCAATATGTATGTACCAAACGGAATAGCTTCCAAATTTCAAAAGGAGAAACTAGTGGAGCTCAAAGATGAAATAGATAGCAAAACCATACTAGTGGGGGACCTGAGCCTTCCCCTATCAGATCTAGATAAGTCAAACCAAAAAATAAATAAGAAAGAGAAAAGAAAACCCTAGAAAAATTCAAGTTAATAAATATTTGGAGAAAAATAAATGGAGACAAAAAGGAATACACCTTCTTTTTAGCAGCACATGGAACATTCACAAAGATAGAACATGTAATAGGGCACAGAAACATGGCAAACAAATGCAAAAAAGTAGAAACAATAAATGTAACCTTCTCTGATCATAATGCAGTAAAAATAGTTATTAGTAAGAATACTTGGAGAGGCAAGCCAAAAACTAATTGGAAATTGAATAATATGATTCTCCAAAATAATTTAGTGAAAGAACAAACCACAGAAACAATTAATAACTTCATTGAAGACAATGACAATGATGAGACATCTTACGCAAACTTATGGGATGGAGCCAAAGCAGTTCTAAGGGGAAAATTGATATCACTGAGTGCATATATTAACAAATTAGGGAGGGCAGAGTTTAATGAATTGGGCATGCAACTTAAAAAACTAGAAAATGAACAAATGAAAAATCCTCAGATGAAAATTAAATTAGAAATACTAAAAATCAAAGGAGAAATTAATAAAATCAAAAGTAAAAGAAGTATTGAATTAATAACTAAGAGTAGAAGCTGGTATTTTGAAAAAACCAGATAAAATAGACAAAGTACTGGTTAATCTAATTTAAAAAGGAAAGAAGAAAACCAAATTAATAGTATCAAAGATGAAAAAGGAGACCTCACCTCTAATGAAGAAGTTAAGGCAATCATTAAAAACTATTTTGCCCAATTATATAGCAATAAATTTAGTAATCTAGGTGATATGGATGAATATTTGAAAAAATATAAAATTGCCTAGATTAACAGCAGAAGAAATACAATACTTAAATAATCCAATATCAGAAAAAGAAATTGAACAAGCCATTAAAGAACTCCCTAAGAAAAAATCGCCATGGCCTGATGGATTCAAAAGTGAATTCTATCAAACATTCAAAGAACAATTAATCCCAATAATATACAAATTATTTGATATAGTAAGAAAAGGAGTCTTACCAAACTCCTTAATGACACAAATATGGTACTGATTCGAAAGCCAGGCAGATCAAAAACAGAGAAAGAAAATTACAGACCAATCTCCTTAATGAATATAGATGCAAAAATCTTAAATAGAATACTAGCAAAAAGACTCCAGCGAGTGATCAAGAGGGTTATTCATCAGGAGCAGGTGGGATTTATACCAGGAATGCAAGGATGCTTCAACATTAGGAAAACCATCCACATAATTGACCATATCAACAAGCAAACCAACAAAAACCACATGATTATCTCAATAGATGTTGAAAAAGCCTTTGCCAAAATACAACACCCATTCCTGCTGAAAACACTAGAAAGTATAGAAATAGAAGGTTCTTGCCTAAAAATAATAAACAGTATATATCTTAAACCCAGCAACAAGCATCATATGCAATGGGGATAAAATAGAAGCCTTTCCAATAAGATCAGGTGTGAAACAAGGATGCACATTATCGCCTCTATTATTGAACATTGTACTAGAAACATTAGCAATAGCAATTAGAGATGAAAAAGAAATAGAAGGTATTAAAATAGGCAAGGAGGAGACTAAGCTATCACTCTTTGCAGATGATATGATGGTCTACTTAAAAAATCCTAGAGAATCAACTAAAAAACTAGTAGAAATAATCAACAACTTGAGCAAAGTTGCAGGATACAAAATAAATGCACATAAATTATCAGCATTTCTATATATTTCCAACAAATCACAGCAGCAAGAGGTAGAAAGAGAAACACCATTTAAAATTACCCTAGACAATATAAAATACTTAGGAATCTATCTACCAAAACAAATACAGGAATTATATGAACATAACTACAAAACACTTTCCAAAAAAGTAAAAGTAGATCTAAACAATTGGAAAAACATTGAGTGTTCATGGGTAGAATGAGGTAACATATTAAAATGATCATTCTACCCAAATTAATTTACTTATTTAGTGCCAGATCCATCAAACTACCAAAAACCTTTTTTACTACATTAGAAAAAAACTATAACAAAGTTTATTTGGAAGAACAAAAGATTAAGAATACCAAGGGAAATAATGAAAAAAAAAGTGAAGGAAGGTGGCTTAGCAGTACTAGCTATTAAGTTATACTATAAAACAGCGGTCATGAAAACAATATGGTACTGGCTAAGAGATAGAGGGGAGGATCAGTGGAATAGACTTGGTTTAGATCAACATCTCACACCATACACCAAGATAAGTTCAGAATGGGTGAAAGACTTAAATATAAAGAAGGAAACTGTAAGTAAATTAGGTGAACACAGAATAGTATACTTGTCAGATCTCTGGGAAAGGAACAATTTTAAAACCAAACAAGAGTTAGAGAAAATTATAAAATGTAAAATAAATAATTTTGATTATATTAAATTAAAAAGCTTTTGTACAAAGAAAAACAATGCAACCAAAATCAGAAGGGAAACAACAAACTGGGAAAAAATCTTTGTACCAAAAAATTCTGACAGAGGTCTAATTATTCAAATATACAAGGAGTTAAATCAATTGTATAAAAGATCAAGCCATTCCCCGATTAGTAAATAGGCAAGGAACATGAATAGACAAATTTCAGATAAAGAAATCAACAATATCAATAAGCACATGAGAAAGTGTTCTAAATCTCTAATAATTAAAAAAATGCAAATCAAAACCACTCTGACATACCACCTCACACCTAGCAGATTGGCTAAAATGATAGCAGGGAAGAGTAATGAATGTTGGAGGGGATGTGGCAAAATTGGGACGTTAATGCACTGCTGGTGGAGTTGTGAACTGATCCAACCATTCTGGATGGCAATTTGGAACTATGCCCAAACAGTGATAAAAGGATGCCTGCCCTTTGATCCAGCCATACCATTGCTGGGAGTGTACCCCAAACAGATCATAGATAAACAGACTTGCACAAAAATATTTATAGCTGTGCTCTTTGTGGTGGCAAAAAACTGGAAAGCAAGGCTATGCCCTTCAATTGGGGAATGGCTGAACAAATTGTGGTATATGTTGGTGATGGAATACTATTGTGCTCAAAGGAATAATAAACTGGAGGAATTCCATGTGAACTGGAAAGACCTCCAGGAATTGATGCAGAGTGAAAGGAGCAGAGCCAGAAAAACAATGTACACAGAGACCAAAACACTGTGGTAAAATAGAATGTAATGGACGTCTGTGCTAGCAGCAATGCAATGACCCAAGACAATTCTGAGGGATTTATGGAAAGGAACACTACCCACATTCAGAGGAAGAACTACAGGAGTAGAAACACAGAAGAAAAACAACTGCTTGGACACGGGTTGATGAGGACATGATTGGGGATGTAGAACTGAAAAGACCACACCCATGTAACTATCAATAATGTGTAAATAAGTCTTGACTGATCACACATAATAAAACTAGTGGAAATGCGAATTAGCTACAGTGGAGGGGGACTGAGCGGGTGAAGGGGAAAGTAAAAACATGAGTTATGTAACCATGGAAAATTTTTTCTAAAAATAAAAAATTATTTAAAAAAATAACCAGACAGTTTAAAAAAAAAGAAAGGAGATGGAACACTAAGTTCATAGCCAGCTAGTAATCTAGTTTGGTTGAAATAGTTGGTTGAAATTGGTTGAAATAGAAAGAATTCTGGGAGGGCATTAAATGTCAAGCTGAAGAATTTGCATTTAATCTTAAAATTAAAAAAAGTTTGATTAAAGATTTAAAAATAGTTAATTAAAGAGTTAATTTAAGGAGTCAAAGTCTTGTTTTTAAAGAAGGATAAGGATATGATATTTCCTCTGCTTTAATCATGCATGTGCATATATGCATGTACATATACATATATAATAATGCATATATGCATAACATATGATATATGCATTTGTATATATGTATATGTTGCACATTGCAACTTTCCTATTACTGTTCTGACTTGTTGCAGGTTAAAATAAGAAATTAAGTTGGAATTTTGGAAGAGTTTTGCAGAAACCATAGATGACAGATGGAAGTCAGATGACAGTGAAATTTTTAGAAACTCAGAAATACAAAAAAGTATATGTAGTATTATAGAATATCCACATATTTTATTTTTAATATAATAAATATAAACAAATTCTTTTAAAATAGAAATAATTAAAATTTAAAGCTTAAAAAAGGATGCAAAAGCCAGAGGATGACACACAAAGACAAGAAATATAGATATATACACACACAGAGGTATTTTCTTATTCTATGAATGATGAGTTAGAAAGGGGAAAAGCAAGACCAGTGAGTCAAGTTAGGAGACTATTATAAAATTCCAGATGGGAGATAATGATTGTCTGAACTAGATAAATAAAGAAAATGACTTGGATATGAGAGATATTGTGGAAGAAGTATTGATAACACTTAGAAATTGATTGGAAATGAGCATTGCAGGAAAATAAAGAGTCAAATATGAATGAAAAGCTATTTATATCTCACTAGTCTTCTATGTCAGATAACCAACATGAAGAAGGAATAAACACTTTCTCCATTTTCTTGTTCAGTTATCCTCCTTCAGTTTATTCATTCATATTTAAGGCTATACATTTTAGGCTTATAATTTTTCTCAATTATTTTGTATTGAGCACCTCTCTCTAATCATTTACACCTGAATTTTGAACAAAATGTTGATTTTTCTTACATTAATTTTTTCTGTCTGCTTACATAGAAACTTTCTACTTCCCATTTCCTGTTCTCTCTTGTTTATCGTGTTAACTTAAATTTTTATTGTCTTTTTGGTGTTCTACTTGTATTTACTTGTTTTCTCCTTTACCCTTCTATATCTTATTTTAAATGAGAGTATAGTTAAAATTATTCCTGTTTGCCTATAGTATTCCATCACCATCAGATACCACAATTTACTCAGCCATTCCCCAATCCATGAACACCCCTCATTTTCTAATTTTTGTCACTGAAAAGAGTGTGGCTATTGTGTGGTGAAAATGAAGGGATGGATGTAGGATGGATGGGAGAAAGGAGAGAGGAAGATAGAGGAAGGGAAAGGAAAGTAATGGTCCCAGCCCCGGCAGGGGGAATTTGACCAGAGCCCCCAAATGAATGATCAGAGAGCACCTTTAGGGTTTGAATAGCTAGGTTTTATTTTAATTAGAAAGGGAAAGGTCTAGGGAAAATTAGGAGGTAGGAAGAAAGGGGGGAAAGGCACCAAGAGAGAGATCAGGGTCTCAGAGTAGAGAGTGCTGCTTCCAGGGTGGAGAGAGCTAGCCCACCTCCAGGGTCAGAGAGCAGACCCTCCTGGGTAGAGAGAGCTCCAGGGTAGAGAGAGAGCAGAGCTCAGGGTAGAGAGAGAGTGGAAAGGCACCAAACTTTCCCTTTTATACTTTCCCTGACACCTCCTCCAAATGAAGTGGGAGGTGTCAGGAGAAGTTGTAGCAGAGAGAGTCCTGGGAGATGTAGTCTTTCAGGGCTTACAATAATTTCAAATGACACACAATGAATATTTTTGTAAATCCTACCTGATCATAATGAATAATCCTTGTGATCACTTGCTGAAGTCTTTTTCGAGTATTCTATTTAAGATTTTTGCATCAACATTTGTTAAGGAGATTGATCTATAGTTTTCTTTCTCTGATTTTGGTCTGGCTGGCTTTGGAATCAGTACCATATTTGTGTCATAAAAGGAATTTGGCAAAACTCATCTTTTTTGCTTATTTTGTCAAGTACTTTGTATACTATTAGGGTTAATTTGTATAGTATTAAAGTTAGTTGTTCTTTAAATGTTGGATAGAATTTATTTGTGAATCCATTTAGCCCTGGGGAATTTTTTTTAGGAAGTTTCTTGATGGCTAGCTCAATTTCTTTTTTGGAGATAGGTTTGTTTAAGAATTCTATTTCCTCTTTTGTTAATCTAGTCAATTTATATTTTTGTAAATATTCACTCATTTCACCTAGATAGTCATATTGACTGCCACATAATTGAGTGAAGTAGTTCTTATAATGGCCTTAATTTCTCTTCATTAAAGGGGAGATTTTTCTCTTTTATCTTTGATACTGTTAATTTGATTTTCTTCTTTTTTTATTAGACTGACTGACATTTTATCTATTTTATTTATTTTTTCAAAGTACCAACCCCTAGTCTTATTTCTTACTTCAATAATTCTTTTACTTTCCTTTGTATTAATTTCTCCTTTAATTTTTAGGATTTCCAACTTAGTTTTTATCTGGGGATTTTTAATTTGTTCTTTTTCTATTTTTTAAAGATGTAAGCCCAATTCATTGATATCTGCCCTTTTTATTTTTTTGGTTTAGGAACTCAGTGATATAAATTTTTCTTTGAGTACTGCTTTGGCTGTATCCCATAGGTTTCGATATGATGTCTCCTCACTGTCATTCTGATTAATGAAGCCCATAATTGTTTCTATGATTTCTTCTTTAACACACCTCTTTTGAAGAATTAGATAATTTAGTTTTCTATTATCTTTAAATTTGCCTTTCCATGGGCCTTTGTTAATTATAAGTTTTAAAACATTTTGATCTGAAAAAGTAGCATTTATTATTTCTGCTTTTCTGCATTTGTTTGCAATATTTCTATGCCCTAGTATATGGTAGATCTTTGTATATGTACCATGTACTGCTGAGAAGAAGGTATATTCATTTTTATTCCTGTTTAGTTTTCTCTAGATATCTATTAACTCTAATTTTTCTAGCATTTAATTTACTTCCCTTACTTCTTTCTTATTTATTTTTTGGTTCGATTTATATAGTTCGGAAAGGGGAAGGTTAAAATCCCCCACTAGTAAGGTCTTACTATCTATTTCCTCCTTGAGCTCCTTCATTTTTTCCTTTAGAAATCTAAATGCTAATTGGTGTATAAATATTTAGTAATGATATTACTTCATTGTTTGTAGTGCCTTATAACAAAATGTAATTTCCTTCCTTATCTCTTTTAATCAGATCAATTTCTCCTTTGTCTTTGTCTGGTATCATGATTGCTGCTCCTGCTTTTTTTTTTTTTTTACTTTAGATGATGAATATATATTCTGCTCCAATCTTTTACCTTTAATCTGTGTGTCAACCTGCTTCAAATGTGTTTCTTGTAAATAACATATAGTAATTCTGGTAGTTAATCCACTCTGCTTTCCACTTCCATTTAATGGATGAGTTTATACCATTCAAATTAAGAGTTATGATTACTAACTGTGTATTCCCTCCATCATATTATCCCCTTTAGATTCTGCTCTATTCCTTTTCACTCTATTCCTCCTCATCAGTATTTTGGATTTTCTTATTTCTGTGTTGGATCATAAAATTGAATGTGATCCAAAATACTGCCTTTTGATATCTATTTATGAGAGCTTATCAGTTTTCCTTCCCTGATAAGTATTTAGATTTCTTTATTTCCCCATTCATTAATCCTTTAGTACACTTTTTTCTATGTTGAAATTCTCTCATTTCAAGGAAACTTAAATTATTGCTCTATAAGTTTATGTGATTTTTTTTGGTAGATGGTCTCAAATGTTGCATTTACTCAATGGGAAGTCATCAGATCTTCCCTAATATGGACCACTGTAAGCCTGATTTTCCATATCTCGTTGAACAGACCAAATGTGTTAAATATTCCATAAGAAGCTCCTCCTCTATTGTCATGAATGACAATTACAATGCATGATTTTATAGCCATGCACATCCCAAAGGAAATCTATCAAATCTCTTATAAACATTCTTTTTTAGTTGGTTTTCAATTGATTTATTAAAAAATATCAGTGAGTCACAAGCTTTTATTGAATATTTGCTATCTGTCAAGCCATATAATAACATCTGGGGATACAAAGAAAAACAAAACAATCTTTTGCCTCAAGGAGCTCATATTCTAATAAGAAAAACAGCAGGCAAACCACTATGTAGAGTCTGTTAGTATATTTAAAAATGAATCTAGCTAACTTTTCCCTCAAGAATATAAAATAATGTTAATTCATTTCTGCCAATATCTTTAAGGTCTAACCTAGAATTGTGGGCAGGACTAGGATTTCAGAGAGCTGTCTCATTTGCTGCATTCTTTCTCTTGAACCAGAATAAACAGCTTAAAAATTAAGGGACTGGCACAGCCAAGTGCTACATTTATCTTTGAATTCTTTTTGTATATTAAATTGATGAGATGTATATTATAATTAACTTTTTACATTACAGAGGAAAAGATGATCCAGCTGTCATTTTATTCACTGAATTCTAGAACATTGTTAATATGCTTATTCTCCTTATTTTGAGATAGAATTTGATTTGTTTCAGCTGAATTGTATTAAAACAAAATAAAATTCCTTGTGGTAGTTTAATTTTTTTGATGTGCTTGGAATTAGCACTGGGATAAAGGCTCAGGTTTTGATTTGTTGAATTTGCTAAATTTAAAAGTATCTCTTAATAAAATTAAGAATATTTAATTTGTAATTCATTGCTCTCTAAAGACCCATGACGTTTATTGTTGGTGTTTACTTGGTGCATTCAACATTTGTACATGTCATATTATTTTTCCTGATATTCTGAAGACAGATTTGCTGAGTCTTCCAAAATCATTCTTCTGTGAAATTAGCACCTTGTTTACTTCCCCCCTCCAAACCTCACATTAATTGAGTGGTTTCTAAAAAAAGAGTGCCTTTTCATGCAATAGACAAATTATCTCAATAAAAACAGAATAAGAAGTGCACATTTTTAAAAAGTCACTTATATGATAAATAGACAGTATTGGGTATTGACATTTTCCTTCAAGTTTTCTTTTTTTCTACTGAAAAGGAGATGTTCCAAATAATTTTTCTCTGTTTATAAAACAGTTTTACAAGGTCTGTATCATTATTCCTCAATTATGCAAACCTTTTCTTTGTTCCTTTTCACGACAGGTTTTAAAAATGAGCTCAATATCTCAGCCATTTTAGAGTCATCATTAACTTTCCACTCTTTATTTATTAATATCCTTTCTTTCCTTCTAGTGCTTCTTTTGCTCCTAGAGTATTTGTAAAACTCTTTATTCTCTTCAGACCCTTTGGCTACTATAAATTATTTCTTTCTTTTCCTTCTTGCATTATATTTTCCCTGAAAACTACAAATAAGGTGGTGAGCACTTGCTACAACCCCTCTCTTTTATTTTCAGTATCTAGTTTTGAGAAAATACTTAGAATCAAAAAAATTCAAGAGGTTCATCTTTCAATTCCTTCAGTCACTCAATACTGTTAATTTTGCCTCTGAAATGTTGTGGGAAGCCCATAAAGAGATCTCCACAAAATGTATGTTCCATATTCCTTCATTTCCATTCCCTTTGTCTCTGCTCACATGATTTCTCATCTTGATCTTGCAATTGCCATTTTACCAGTTTTCCTGCCCTTACTATCAACCTCAAATCCATCTTCCACATTATTGAAAGATTAAACTTCCTTAAAGACAATATAATTCAAATCAATAAGAATTAAATTCCTAGGTACTGAGCACACAAAGACAAAAAACAAAACAAGGCAAAAGTCTCCACTGTCAGGGAGTTCCTACTATACATATGTGATACTGTCATTGCTACACTAAGCTTTAACCCCTTCGATAGCCTCCTATTGTGTGCTGGATAATAAAATTCCAAACATCTTATTACAGAATTCTAGGGCATAAGCTGAATCCAATTGCTATTTTCAATATTGTTCTACATGGACATGAAGGGTAATATAGCACATTGGAAATGAGAATTTCTTACCCAGGAGTCTCCTAAATCAATAAAATCACCAGTCCAAACAAATAATGCAAGATGAGCAGGAGAGCAAAAAAGTAAGCCCAACATTTCCTCCCATATGATCTGTGAGCCAACTAAATTAGGCTACTTGTTTTCTCCCTGACAATTTCCAAGCTTTCTCATTGCAAATCTCTCTGTCAAAAATGCCATCTTTAACCCCCACTACATTTTGACTAATAACATTTATGCTTACTTGTGTAGCTTTTCCTTTGGGTCTATTTCCCCAAATCTCACTTTCCTTAGATGGCCTTGTCCTTAGAAACCAATTATTACATCTTATCCCCACCTTTCTAGGTTTAATAAGGAGGGATTGGGTAATTTCCTAATATTTTGCTGATAAGCTCTCATCTAGTATGTTATTAGTTGATTACTAAGCAGTCAGACAATATGGTTTTTACAAAGGAATGTTTATTAAAATGGTAAAGGAAGAACAGTTGTTCCCAAAAATATTTCCATAAAATATGGTAATCCATTTTCTCCTTGACTACACAAGGACCCCAACTCTGAGAATAGTGGGCTCAAACTTATAGAGTAGTGAAGCAAAGAGTAATTCATGGCTCCTGAGTATCAGAAAATCTTTTCTCCTTTTGTTAAAACTTCATGAAGTTCCATTTTGCTTTAGTTCTCTCTGCTGCTCCAAAGGTTAGTTCCCCATTAAAGTCTTGAAGCTGTCTGTTTCTCAAGGTCCAGTTTATCCTCAGTTCCTTATGTGAGGATGAGAAAAAAATGTTCATGTATATAAACTTGGAGGAATTTTAGAGCATTTTTTGCTATACTTGTCCATTCCCTTGTACTGCTACTTTATTCTTAGTTGTTAAGTGGGTGTCTGAAATGTATTATGCATTAATGCAATATATGACTAAAATTGCATTCTGAAATTTTTCCTTAATTAAAAGAAATATGCAATATGAATACTCTCCCATATGTTATAAAACCTTGAGATTCACATGTAAGAAATATAATAACTTCGATGGGTCAGCATATTGAAGGACTACAGGAAATGGAGAAATACATAAATGAGGTTTCTCATATCATGAATGATTTTAAAATATTTACTTATGACATATCCTTTGGTGGTTTCTGAATATTCCATTCATTCTCAGAAAAGAGTGAATAAACTTTAATAAATGTCAATATCTGAAACAATCTTACCTTTCTGCCATTCACTTTTTGAATGTACAGCCTTATGTTCTTTTCTTAAAATGACATCATTTTGGGGGCAGCTGGGTAGCTCAGTGGAGTGAGAGTCAGGCCTAGAGACAGGAGGTCCTAGGTTCAAACCCGGTCTCAGCCACTTCCCAGCTGTGTGACCCTGGGCAAGTCACTTGACCCCCATTGCCCACCCTTACCAATCTTCCACCTATGAGACAATACACCGAAGTACAAGGGTTTAAAAAAAAAAACAAAAACAAACAAAAAAAATGACATCATTTTTAACCAAGTTTGTATGAAATATATATGAATAAAATAAATTCACTCTTAGAGAATATAACCTGCAGTCATTCCATTTCATGTTTTTGTATTCTTACTTTTTTGATTCAGCTTTGTTACAACTCCATAAAATATTATGTTGACCAAGACAATACTTTTTCTCTCTAGCATGTTTTCCTCAAAAATTTTTTGATATGTATATAAATGAAAGAATACCAGAAGCTAAGTGTTGTAAGACTCCGTGAAGATAAAGAATTTAATCATCTAAAGGGCTATTTTAAAATGATAGCAATGGTGGAAATAACTAAAGGTCCGATTCCTAAATATATTATGATATTTATTTATATTTTATTATAAGTATAGTACCATCCCCACCTCATAGTTACAATATTCCATTAATATATTTATAAATAGGGTCACTAAACTTCCATTTTTACTGGTAGTGTACCTCTAGTAGAATATTTACTAGTGGTATATATGATCCTCAAGGCAGGTGCTGTTGTAATTTTTGTTGTTGACTCCCTATTATCAAGGATAATGCCTGGCACATAGTAGGACTTTAATACTTTCAATACAAAGTGAACATTATTAATGAAGTCATTAAGTTACCTTATTTGATAGATATGAATGATTTAGAATATATTGCTAAAATATAAATTATTTCTCCTTATTAAAATCATGCTACTTAAGTGATAAGAAACATACATAGATTTTTTAAGTGAATTTTTTTATGATTGTTTCCTCTGATTAATAGCTACTAGAAGAGAAAATAGAGAAGGTATTATATCAAGTTGCACTTGTAATACTCATCTTAATGCACTAGACCAATAGTGGACAGAAACTGATTGTGTGAACTAATATAGAAATAATTACACCTACATATATTATGCATATATATAATATAATTAATAATAGAACTGTTTCTATATTAACATTTTCTCATTTCTTCTATGATCTTATTACCTCTATGCATCTACAACTGCCATCCCCAGAGAAGTGCTCTTGCTACTATTATCTGCTTAGGCTATTATTTCAGGAAAAGAGAAGAGGTGAATAAAGATCCTATACTGTTCATTTTCCCTGAAGCTCTATTGAGGGCACTTCTATTTCCATTATGAAAAGGAACCTTTGTAAATATAAAATATCACATACCTAAGAATTCTAGGAAGTGTGCTTTTCAACCCTTTTCAATAATCATATGAAAAAACTACATTATAAGAGATCAAGTGGTTTCTTCAGGATAACATTATAGGCAATGATAGTGTTTTTATAGATGAGGTAGAATTGAGAATAGTACCATTGTGAAGGCATTATTCAGAATAAGCTAAGCTTAGGGCTCTCAGAAAAGGGGAAACCAATTCATTTTTTCTATAACAATAAAATATCCAATATAGTGCCATTATTAATGATTTTAATAATTATAAATTAATTTAAAAATTGGCTAAGGTTTACAAAGCAATTTAATACATTGCTTCATATGGTTCTCACAACAAATCTATGATTTAAGTATTATGAGTATTCTTTAATACTTAAATGAAAGGGATATCACTAATAAATGCATGCCCTCTACATCTTTAAGTTAATTTGATGCTGTAAAGATGTTATCTGCTATCAAATATCATTTATTAATACTTGGTATTAAAAATTTTCTCTTATTCTCTCAATTCTTTCAATGAGAATGTCCTTGATATACAGATCATTTTTGTTAGGCTTTAGAAAAATAGGGGAAGTTGAATTCATAGTTATTATTATATTATTGATTGTTTTTTGGGGTAGTATTAATATTCATTATTTATCCTAAGTAGTTGATGCCTTATTGTGTTTCCAATTTTTAAGAATCAATTCCTTAATATCCTAAATATAGTTTTACTTCTAAAATTAACTCTTTCTCCATATAATTCATCTAGAATAGATCTTTATGTCTTTTTACTTTGTTAGCAACATTTTTACTTTCTTATTTCAACACATCAGAAAATTTGGAATGAGATTCCAAATATTGTGGCTCTTTGTTACTGGTAGAGAAAATGGCTTGTTATAAGAATTTTGACAGATTACTTTCAGGATTTGTTAGAGTAGTATTTCAAAGGATGTTCAATGATTATATTGTCGTTAAGTCATTTTTCAGTTTTGTCTGATTTTCAATGACTGGAGTTTACTTGTCATAGATACTGGAGTGGTGTGTTGTTTCTTTCTATGGCTCATTTTACCAATGAGGAAACTGAGGCAAACAGAGTTAAATTTCATACAGCTAGTGTCTGAGACCAGATTTGAACTCATAAAGTTGTCTTCCTAAGTTCAGATCCAGTGTTCAATCCACCATATCCCTTAAATTCCCTGCTTGATAATTATATGTGTTATATTACTGTATTACATTTATTTTATCAATGAGAATGGAAACTCAGAAGAGTTAATCCAATTGAAGAAAGAAGCATAGCTGGCAAGTGACAGGGAAAGGATTTTTTCAATATTCACTGACTGATAGACAATATAGAACAAATTTTTCCAAATTGCAGTCAGTATATTATAATGATTCAAAAGGTAAATAGAAATAACTGATTTCATAATATTAGAAATATTGACTATATTTTCTTATCATTATTTGTATTAAAGTCTTTGACAATTTATATAGCATGATTCTGTTGAAAGATAACTTTTTCTGGAGTTAGAGGGTCTTAGTTCAATTGTTGACTTTAACACCACCTATTTTATCTGGAACAAGTCATTTATCTTCCTTAGACTTCATTTACCTTATCTGTAAACTGAGAGATTTTAACTAGGTCATTTTTAACAACTTTTTTAAAATGAAGATAAGATTCATGTCATCTTTCACATCCCCCATCCCGACTTCAATACACACATTTATTTTAAAAATCTTATATCCTCTTTTAGATCCAGGATCAAACATAAAATTATTTGTATATTAAAGCCCTTTTCAAATTAGTGCATTACTAATTTCCAGTCTTTCTTAAACTTTTGCCCCACTCCATGATCCAATCATACTGGTTTCAGGCTATACCCCAAGTATGACATTCAACATTACAACTCTTTGCTTTTTCATTGTCTTTTCATTATATTTGAAATCTTCTTCATCTCCAACTCCTGGTTCCATTAGATTCCTTCAAATTGCAGCTCAAAATCTACTTTATTCAAGAAGTCTTTCCAGTCCATGGCTTTCCCCTATTACCCTCTTCTTTTTATATCCTATATTATTTGAATCTACTTTTTTTTGTAACTTTCTCTAATTTTATTTTATTTTAAAAAACCTCTTTATCTTCTGTTTTACAATCAAGACTAAATATCAGTTCCAAGGCAGAAGGATGATAAGGGATAGGAAATAGAGCTTAAATTATTTGTCCAGAATCACACAGCTAAGAAGTAACTGAGGGCAGATTTGAACCCAAGATCTCCTATCTCCTGGCCTATCTCTCTATCCAGTGAGCCAAATAGCTGTCCTTATGTCTCTCATTTTAATATGAACTTGATGAGGGCAAGTAGAATTGTACTAACTTTTGTGTATAAGGATATATGGAGGTATATGTGTGTGTTCAGTCCCAAGTGCTTAGTCAATACCTGGCACACAGTAAGCACTTAATAAATGCTTGTTGATTAACTGACTTTTCTCTCTAAAAATCAATGATTTCGTATAAAGACAAAATGGCATCTGTTGCTATTCTTTCAATAGTAATAACGAATATAGCTAGAATATGAGACCTTTAGTAAAAAAAAAGAAAACAATTAGGAAATCCAAAAATATACTTTAATTCAGGTGTTTCTACATTAGCATAACTGAGGAAATTACTCAGATTTTTTTAGAAGATTAGAAAAAGTATACATTGTGAGTTGCTCATTAATGGAGTCAAACTTACCACTAGATATCTATATTTCCCTGGGTGTGTTTTTTCATGTAAATTAAAACTGATATTAAGGAAAGGAGAAAAAGGAAAAGTATCACCTAAGAAATAAGCAATGAAAATGAAATAAGAATGATAGGAACTGATATCAAAAGACTTTTTATTTGATAATTTTTGAACCTGTCCTTAAAATTTTAATTAATCTTTGCATTGTATTAGAAAACAAAAAATTGGACTAAAAAACCCCAAAGCTTTCTCTGTTAAGGAAACAAACTTATAGCCATATTCTTCTGTAATTTGAAGCAAGTGAAATGTATAATGTATAGAGATTATAATGAAATATTAATTTAAGATTCAAATTTGGTGGTCAGGTAGTTGTCTAAGTACTTAGGGATCTTCTTAGGGATATTCTATTTTTTCCATTTTTCCAGGTTAATATAATTGTACTAGCTATAAAGCCTTAGATCTAAAAATGCTATAAGGCCATAATTAACTCACTACTATAACTTTAAAAGGCATGAACCAAAATATAAAGTGAAGTCCCTATTATTGCAAATAATAAATCACACACAAGGGTCACATTATTTGAATTTACACTACCCTAAGTTACAAGTATATTTAAAGCATGGTCATTAGTTCTAGTCCAATGGAAATATGGAAGGTAAATTCAAATAATGTGACCACTTTATAAGTTTGTTATTCTCAGTAATCAGGACTTGACTACATATGGTAATATGTATTCATATTATTACACAATGACATCTTGAAGCATCATTATCAAATGTTTCAGGGATTCATGTTTCATTTTACAATTCCATTTATTTTAATTCTATGACTTAGAGCTTCCTTGTTTGCCTATTTTATAGTTCTGGAAATTCAGAATTATAATAAAACACTCTTTTCTTCCCTGAATGACCATTATGAAAGTTCAAAATAATCATTAAGTACATCTTTTGCAATATTTTCTTTGAGAGTTAATTATATGTATTTATTATATTCTCTTATTAGATAATAAGTTCCATGTAGACATAGACCAAGATAACAAAAGTGTAAAAAGCCTCCAGATTCTGTTTCATACCCTATAGATACTTGACAAAATGAACTGAATTTTTAAAAAATGATGCAAACATTGATATAGTTAAGTAGGGTTTCTTGAATATTTTAAGAAATGTAATAAGTATGTGATCAGATTGGAAGAGTACTTTGGCATCTTGTAGAAAATCTTGATCAAGAGAAAGTTTTCCCATGTTCAACAAAGTATAGCAAGCTATTGAAATTTTTGAGTAAAGCAGTGAAATTTTCTGATCTGTATATTAGAATAATCACTGGGGAAGCAACATGAAGTGGCTAGACCAAATGCAGGAAGACCTCTATGGAGGCAAGAATAGGAATCCAGGTATCCTGCAAAAGGATAACTGAAGTAAAATAGAGAAGATAAAATGTATTAAACATATTTGAAGCAATAGGACTTGCTAACTGATTGGACATGAGGTTAAGGGTTAGAGAAAGGTCCTGCTGCATCATCATTGTCATATTAGCCATACCCAAAATAAAGAATGATTGTGCTCCCTTTCCAGGGGATCAAGTCACATGCTCTAAGCACAATGGCTGTTTCCATGGCCTCTAATATTTTGCAAAATTCACTCAATTATTAGTGCCCAATCTTGTATTATAACCATTGCTGGAAGTATGATAAATACTGCCAACTTGTAGATCTCCAGTCTTTTTATTTCTTAGCCCTGAAGTTCTAAAAATGTTTATAAAATAAAGATCAAATATAATATTCCTATCATGGAGTTTGAAAATTTACATTTACGAGTCATTTTTTTTATTCATTTCTTTCTATTTTTGAGGCTTTCAATGTAATGTCACAAATCCTCAGTATGGCCCTAGGTGACATATATTGGATTCAGATGTCTGATTTAAATCAAAGAAGTGTAAAATCTCATGTAACTGAACATATCCTTATTGACTATACATATGAACTGGCTCAGCAGCTTAACTTAATCCTTCCAATGTTTATAGCATTCTGTCTGGGTATTGGATGCACCCAAAGGTTTTTTGTTTTGTTTTGTTTGTTTTTTTTTACAATGATGTACACGGTTTATAAATTGAAATTGATAATAGGAAAGGGTTTTGCCGTAATACTCTAAGCATTTTAAAGATTTAAACTTGAGAGTAAGTCTTTCCCTAAAAATATCTAGCTGTGTAGTTACCATCTTTATATCTATATTTTGCAGGCAGGTTGTGCCAAGCTAATGCTAGAATTACAGCCATGCCACAGGTCTAGCCTACTAAAATACAGTGGAGGAGGGTGAGCTGCCTAGGAATAATCCAATAAATATGATCTTATCCAGAATGACAATTCAGATCATTCAAATTAACTTGGTTTCAAGTCTTATTCATGATTACATAGTGATAGTTTAAAGAAAGTAAAACAAGTCTTAAATGTAGGGCAATAAACTATTTCTCTAAAGCTATGTTGTTTCTTTACTTAATCTGTTCCTGAATGTCCCAATAATATTTCTGGCTGTAAAATATCATTAAAAATTATGAATATAGTAAAAGTTCATTTAAGACAGCATTTAATTTTCTTTTTTTAAACTAATTTCTATTAATGGCCTTTCAGGAGACCTAAGTAAAATGGCCTTTTGGGAGACTGATGTAAAATAGTTTCCACATTTTCTGGAAAGGGTACTGGATAAAGAGTCAAGGGACCTGAGTTCTAGTCTTTATATTTCCACTAAGCAGCTGTGTGAACTTGAGAAATCCACTAATCCTCTCCAGTGCTCAGTTCCTCTATCTAAAAATGATTTTTCCTGTATTCTTCACAATCTTTGCCTTCTCAATGATTTAAAAAAATCGGTTTTGCAACTCAGAATTGCAGAGTGGCATTAGAATGTAATCCTAAGACAAACCCTCAGGTTACATAATTGTTGGTTATATACAGGTCATGTATAAATGTTTCTTCAGGAAATATAGGAACCAGAAAGGATCTTCTGAACCTTATCACACCATGCTAACTGAGTAGGGGGAAGAAAACCAGTCTATTCATAGATAGGGGAGAAATCAACCAACCAATTTAAGGTAACAGGGTTGCAGGACTAAAATTTTTCATTGAGTATGTCTTAATGGAAAAAATAAATGTTAAATAATAATAATGAATAATCAGGACAAAGTAGCAAACCTGCAGCACTCTGGGTAGATGCTGTGATGAACAATTTACAGAAAAAGTAGAAAAGAATAACATGGGACAAATTAGAAAGGAATAAATGCGACATATGCTAACTAAAAGGCCACAGAAATTTAACCTCTCAGTGTCAAGGAAATTGCGATAATAATAAATTAAAAATAATAATAAAGAAGTATAGATGTGCATCTATAAGGGCAGTTCCTTACAGAAATGACATTATGATTCCAGATCGAAATTGGTCTATCTGATACCTTCAACCATATTCAAGAGTCACATTTTTAACCCTGTTTCAAAACTTATAACTGCCCCTGCCAAGTGCTGAACTATCTTCATTATAAATCTTTTCTTCTATAAAGTCAATGAATATTGACAAGCCTAGAAAACTATGGCAACACATGTTTCCTTTAGCCCAATGATTGCAATTTTCCATCACTTTTTAAAACAAACTGCTCATTTATTTTACTTCTTTATTATATTATATTACTGAAGATACAGCAGATTTGGAGTCTCTTACCAAAGCTGTCATTCTTTACTAAAGTGACCACAGGTAAGACATTCAGATTTAATATTACTTAAACATCTTTCATATGTTATAGTGGTATGATGCCAAACATCTTCATACTTAAAATATCAGATGTTTAAAGTTTTACATTCATAACAAGGTAATTTGCTATTTCAGCTTCATGTGGATATTTAGTGTTGTATATACTTAACCAAATGTTATAAATACATCTTGGAAAATATAATAAAATTTCACTGTACACAATCAGTATGCCACAGATATAATATTGATATGAGGCAAATCTTGGTTTGTAAAACTTTTACTTATCATAGTCACAAATCATGTCAATGGAGGAAAATAGAATATGTTTACAATGTATTTGTATTCAAAGATCTTGTCTGAAGAAATTTGTTAGTACCTTCTAGAGAAAAAATTCTTTATGTAAATAAATACTGATATCTGTGCATGTAGAAGCACATTTTAAAAGAATAAAAGATTCTATTTTCAAAATAGAAATGAAATAATTGCATGTTACAAGATTTTCTTACTCTTTTTCAAATTGTACAGTACACAGTCATCTTTGCCACTAACTTTTATTTTACTGTATTAAATGTGTCTATCTCCATTTTTCATTTTTCCTTAGCATTTAAAGATTTAAAAATAATTGGGATTTGTCACTCAAATATTTCTTTATCCTTATAAATTTTAAAGGTATATTATTATTTTAATTTTAATTTTATTGAGCCATATTTACCAAAAAAAATAAATCTTGACATTTTTAATGTTTAAAATATAGATAAGATTTTTCTCATCATCTGTCTTATTGAAATGGATTACTTCTTGGCAAAACTAACCAACAAAGCTATTGGAATTAATTTTCCCGTCTATGTCATTTAACCTCATATATTTCCTCCCACAAATAAGCCACAAATTAATTAACTCATACATTCACTCAGCCATTCAAGAAACAATTAATAGATATCTAATATATGCAAAGCATTATGTTGAATGCAGTGAGGAATACAATAACTATAACAGGGTGCCCTTTCTTTAAGATTAGAGTCTAATGGGGAAAATAAGATGTCAGTTTATTTCAATAATTCTAATGTTTTGCTATTTTACTAGTAAGCATATTCTTTCTACCTACACATACTAAAACCTCTCAGATCTTCAATAGACTTTTTAATGAAATGTAGTCAATTCTCCCAAATTTATCATCCATTAATCACTTGAGAAGGTTCAGTATTTTAAGACTTTGGGTAGTTTCTTTGAATTTTATTCAGTAGTCAATGAGGAGTTGCCTCATTGCACTTAGAGGCAACTTGATGGCTCAGTGGATAGAGTTCTGATCCTGGAGACAAGAAGTCCTAAGTTCAAATCTGGCCTCAGATATTACTAGCTGTGCTACTCTGCACAAGTCATTTAACAAATATTTTATGCTACATAACAGAGCTATTTATCTTCATTCTGTTGTAGACTGATTTGAGGAAAAAGGTCTCAAGAGTAGTGAGTTAGGATTTATCTATGTCTTAATTCTGTAGAGAAGATAGCGAACCACTTCAATATCTTTGCCAAGAAACCCCAATGCATGGTACTGGTGTGCTATGATCCACGAGGTTATGAAGTATCACATACAATTGAATGACTGGACAGCAACACTGAAGAAGCATTGAAAAATTTTAAGATGGGGAATAAGATGAACAGCGTTGTGTTTTAGAAAGATTTTCTGGCCAGCGTGGTATAATATAGTTTAGAAGAAAGAGACCTGACTTTAAAAATACTGGTTAGAATACTGCTTCAAGTGGCCAGAAAAAGAAAAAAGGTAGCCCCCAACTATTTCAGTGGTAGTGGGAGGATAATCAACAGGATTTCTGAAAGACTTATGACAGCAAATACTATCCACCTCCAGAGAAAGAACTATTGAAATCAGATGAATGTGGATCAAAGCATACTATCTTTCAAGTCAATGTATTTATCATTTTATTTAGGAGTTTTGGTTTTGTATGAATTTGATCTAACAATAATGATGAATATGCAAGTGTGTTTTGCATGATAATAAAAAATTAAACTAAAAATGTGTCAACAAGATTCATAGGTGGTTTAATATTTTTAACAGGGTAGAAGTTTGATTAGGAGCAGGCAAGAATCAAATTCAGCTTTGACTGGGAAGATGATGATGCCATTGAAAGAAAGAAAGTCAGAAAGAGGAGCAATTTGTGTAATGGGGACGGAAATATGATGATTTTAATTTTAGGCATACTGTATTTGATAA
Source organism: Gracilinanus agilis (assembly GCF_016433145.1). NCBI lineage: Eukaryota > Metazoa > Chordata > Mammalia > Didelphimorphia > Didelphidae > Gracilinanus > Gracilinanus agilis. The sequence goes on along the minus strand of NC_058134.1, from coordinate 133,720,553 downwards.
GAATCAGGTGGAATTATCTAGTAGGCAGTTAAAAATATAAGCTTTCTGAAGTCCTGGTGAGAGATTTGGTAAGATGTGTGGGTATTATCCATAGGGAAGTGATTTTTGAAGTTGTAGAAATAGAAGAGATCCATATAAGAAAGTGTGTAGATCTATGAAAGTGTGTTTAGGACCCAAACTTTGGAAATAACTATATTTACCATTTGGGATTAGGTTAAGGAGCCTATGAAGGAGGCAGCAAAACTGTCAGAGAGTTTAAGTAGCACCATAAAAAATGGTTTATAACTCACTTTTCATTTTGATTCAGGGGATATTCCAATGGGGATTTTTAAGAAAACTGCATTAAGAAAAGTCTAATGTACTTAAAAAGCAGCAAGGGAACAATTACTATATAAAACTCTGCTGTGTATGGGCACTGGGTATCATTATACAACAAACAAAATACTTACTTTGATGCTTCAAAAAGATCCTTGATTTCATCAAGGTAGATACTCATTTCACTGATAAAGATAGCAATCCCTTGGGAGTTTCTATGTTTCAAAAATTCAGCACCATTTTCTTGATGATGGACTTCTCAGAATTTATCTAAGTTTGTCCTAGGACAACATACCAATAAATAATTATCCTATATTGAAAGCTTTCTGCATTTGGTAAGATCTATCAAATGCCATAGGTCACTGGTAAAGCCTAACATTTTATAGATTATGACATCAAGGAATAATCTTGAAGTACTCAAACATTTTTGTGTCATCATACTTATATATAAGTTTGTATTTATGTTAAAAATGAAATGCTTCAACAGTATGAATGTGTATACAGACATTCACAAATATACATATGTATACTTAAACATATCCTTTGAATATCTCAAATATTGATTAATAAATGAGATTAATAATAATTAGACCACTGCAACCTGCACAATTAAATATACTTAGAACTGAATCAATATAGGAAGGCAGTGAAACACGACAACATATTGACAGAGAGGTAGGAGAGAGAGAGGAAGAGAGAGACAGATGAGACAGATGAGACAGAGACAGAGACAGAGACTGAGAATAAAAAGCCAGATGGGATGTGAAATTAAGAATATGTGGAAGGACAGGAATAACAATGTAACTTGCTTAAAATATACGTATATACCTAATATATACTTAAGACAACAGATACTTAATATATACCTAAGAACTAGCATATACTTAACACATACTTAACATACACCTAAGACCCCCCTAAAATATACTTAATACATACTTAATACACACTTAAGAACCAACAAAGTTGTATTTAACATATACTTAATACATATTTAATATACTAAAGAACTAACAAAGTTATACTTAACATATAATTACATGCACTTAATATATACTTGATAACTAACATATACTTAGCATATACTTAATTTATACCTAAGAACTAACACATACTTAATATGCTTAAGAACTCACATATACTTTACATATGCTTGGCATATACTTAACATATACTTAATATATACTTAAGAATTAACAAAATTATACTTAAATATACTTGCATATACTCAATATATACTTAAGAACTAACATATACTTAACATTAACTTAACATATACTTTCTTATATTTGCAAACCAATATAGTATAGGGTTTATTGAGTTCATCACAGAGGGAGACTCTTCTGCTTGGGGGCAGTCACATCATTCAGTGAGGGAATAATATCCTTAAAAGGTCAGAGAGAAGTGGTGATGGGGTATATAAGGCTCTGGGGCCAATCTTCCTTCATAATTGTCCACCGAAGCCAAGATATTGCAGTTAAGATATTCTCAAATTCAGAGTGCAAAATATATTACATGGACATCTTATGCTAGGCTGCTTGCAATTTCAAGTTGGTAGCTGGTCAGGGAGCACAGTGTGGGAAGAGCCATTAGCAAGTGGCAAGATGATGGGGTCAGGACACACAATTTACTTGGGTTGATATCCTGCTTTCCAACACATACTGAGACATCTAAATTGTGTAACTATAATGAGGTAACAACCTATCTCAACAATGTCTTCATACCCTGGGCACTCAATTCTCTAGGATCCTTCATTGTATAAATTAAAAAGACTTGGATCAATGAAATGAATTTACATACATACATGCAAACATATCCACCACAAAAAAGTAAAACAAAGCAAAAAAAGACCTCATCAGTGAATATTAAAAGACATGTATAGATATGGAAGGGACCATAGTGATCATATATTTAAACCTATTCATTTGGCAGAAAGTGTTCAGGAAAATCACATATTTTTTTTTGTTTTGGAAAGCAATGATGTAGTGCAATAGATAGAATACCATTGTTAGAGCCAGGAAAAATTGAGTTTGAATCCAGATTCTGAGAATTATTTTTTTCCATTTGTTTCAGTTTGCTCACCTGCAAAATGATGGCAATCATAGCACCTACATCCCAGGGTTGTTGTAAGAAACAAATGAGATTATAATTGTAAAATGCTTAGCATAAGACCTGGCAAATAGTAATCACTATGAAAGTCTTCTTTTTCTTATTCCTTTCTTCTTCTTCTTCTTCTTCTTCTTCTTCTTCTTCTTCTTCTTCTTCTTCTTCTTCTTCTTCTTCTTCTTCTTCTTCTTCTTTCTTCTTC